>NC_134421.1:48786829-49096570 GCF_030867145.1 Opisthocomus hoazin | reverse complement strand
AAATAAATATTTTGTGTATTTTATGGCTTTTACATATTAGAATTCTTCCATGAATGTATGTAAAATGTATTCCAATAGAGTTAGGATGACACAACTGATACAAAGATACTTTGTGGTGAATTAACTTTTTTTTTTTTAATCTTTTAGGTTCCACCAGATCCCTTAAAGCTTTATAAAAATGTTAACTTCTGTCATAGTTGTGAAAATTACTTACCATCTACTGAGTTTCCCGTTCCTGCTAATTCCTGCACCATTGGCAGATGTCGCTTGTGTTGCAAGCTTGATAATGAGGCTTGGCGACGAGAAGCGTCTTTGAAGTACAGACTTATACTAGAAAATCTCAGAAAGTCTGAAGCTGATTATCAGGATGATGCTAAAATTGTTTTCTTCATTCAGGTACTGTCTGAAAGAGTATTGCCAATAATGGAAACAAGTGGATTTGACTATAATTTTTCCTTTATTTTCTGTATGTTGTTCACAAGTGGAGAAATAAGCTAAAAGCTACAATAATATCTTCCTGTGATATGAGATGTTCCATATCATAAAAAAGAAGCACTTAAGCTCTTGAAGTATAGCTGTACTTTCAAAACGGGTTACAAGCTATACATTAAATAAAGTAGAAGTCTAGCTGACAGGTCAAAGAATTGGATAATCCAAATTATTCTTCTGGTTCTCCTGTGGCCTTTCTGTTGCTTAAAGATACTGGCATCATCTGTAAAGCAACAATAATGTTTTTGTGACTGTAATACTGTTCTAGACATAATGCTAGTGAAACATTTTAAGCCCCATTATTTGGACCTTTTTAGTTGAACAACTAAATTGTTTCGTGTTCTCAGAAGGAAAAAAGTAAGGAAGCTGAGGTTTTGACATTCCTGTTCTATGTCAGTAGAATATCTGTGTAGTTGAAAGTTTTACTGTTTTGCATTTATTAAGAGAGGGATTCACTAAATATTTTAATTTTCTAATTTTTTTACCATCATCTGTAGTCTTTTGCAGTATTAGTAAGTAGCTAATGTATAATAATGATCATTACTGGAACAGCTCAGTTCAAAGAACTTCTTGCCTCTGTCTTCAGCAAATTCTCTCTTTTTGTAGTTATTACTTATTTTGTCAACAAAGTAATTTGACATCCAGTATCCACTGGGAAAGTTTTAATTGTGAGGTAGTTGCAAAGTGTTATTTATTGAAAATATTGAACAGCCGAGATTTATTTGAATTTTCTGAGATTTAGTAATAAAAATCTCTACAGCATCAACATTCATAGAACAGTTTTGAACTGTATTTTCAGTGTGTCTGAAACAACAACAAAGCAAACAAAAGCCAGTGATCGATATCTCGCGGCTACTAAAACAAGCCATGCTGTGGTTTAGCGCTTTGCCAGTGGCAGCTGCCAAAAGGAAGATTAGGATTCTTTAATTATCATGGCTGTGTTAAGAAATATTATCAAACAACCTGGATTTTGTAGATGTTGTTTGTCCGTATTGGTTTTCACTTGAGCTGAAAAATCTTTTGTCTGCGTCTAACTTAGTTTATCTTAATATGTAAACATCCTCCAAAATCTTTTGGACCTCTCTCACGTCACATCACATCACCTGTGATGGCCGGTGGCCATTGATGCACTGAAACTTAACTGCTTCTTAACTGCTGACACTGAAAGCCCTCATTTACAGTTCTGTTTGTGGTAGGATCACTGCAGCATGTCTAGATACTGTGTCATTTTCATCCAAATTAACTTGAAGTTCTTCTCTTTAGAGTTGTAAATACCTAAACAACAGAGGCTTGTATCTTAAACTACTGATTTCCTTGGTTTTTTTTCCTAACATTTCTTTAAATTATTAGATTTTTTTCTGAGCTACTTACTTTTTTTCCTTCCCCTCTCAACAACCATCTGTCCCCTACTCCACTTACATCCAGAAAACAGCTCTGAGGCATCTAGGAATGACTTGGGCACAACTAAAAGCCATGTTCAGCAGCTGTGACAGCTTCTTTCGTTGCCCAGTGCAGTACAATTACTCGCTCTGATTGTATTATCTGTGGATAGATGCAAGACTTGTGAGAAGATAAAAATTTTTCTTTGGATCCGTTGCATACTGATTCTAACTGTGTTTGGGTTGACCAACTACATGAGTGCGGCTAAGGTTTAAAAGGCAAAAAACAGTTGATGAGAGTTACGGTAGCTCCACTAAATTCCACTTACAGCAGCCAAAGACCTTTTTGGTAACGAAACGAGCTAGTTCAGCAAATGTGTCAAGTCCTGAGTCTGCCTTTTGTTCTTTCAGAGGGTTTAATTATGCCATGCTCTTTAGAATCAATGGTACATACTATGGCTTTGATTTTACTTGATGAGCAACATCCTAATGGGAATGTCGTATTCATTTGAAGTTACAGATATACTGAACTCCTTTATTGGTTTGCTGCCTACCCTTGTGTCCCAGTCTCAGCTGCTGAACTTCAATGATACTTGCTCCCAACCTGTCAGTCGACAGTGCTGAAGGCCATTTCTGTTTGTTGTGAGCACAGAACAAATTATTAGAGGGGTGGGAGGGAAGCATGATTTGAAATGAATGAACTGTAAACTTTCACAGCAAAATGCATGCCTACCTTTAGAAAGTGCACAAGAAGTCTCTTAAATCAAACTCTTCCTCATAACCAGAGAAGTTTTAACATAGAACAAGCTTTTGCCTTTTTTTCGGGCAAAAAAAGAGAATTGTAATCCAGGAGAAAGGAAGAGTCAAATTATGGTTCTGTTTACATGGGCCCTTATACCTTAGTATAGATTTTTGCAGGTTCTGGTAACTTTTGAGATGTGTAGCTTAGCACAAACATAGTAGTACTTGCTAATATGTCTGCTTGCAAATTTCTGGCTTCTAAGAAGACACAGAAGTTACTTGAAATTTTGTGAAGAGGAGGAAGCGTTGAAAACAGAAGCCAATTAGTGAAACCTAATAAAGGAGGCCCTGTAGGACCAGATTTAAGACCAGATGTAGGAGCAGTCCTATGTTCCTGGAATCAGTAGCACAAATTTATTACCAGTGGAGGTTCTAAACCCAGCTTTTATCTTACATTTTCCCTGGCAAGAATTTACATGGGCTCCTGGATTTTGGAAGCAAGATGGATGAGAATACACAAGGCTGCATATCACTGAAGCACCGCATTGGTGTAGTTTCATTCACCCTTTGTCAGGAGCTTAATAAGTAACATGCAAACACCGTTATTTAGTTAATTAAGTCAAGATTTCTTATTAAAGGAATGAGCCTTCTGCAAAACGTTAGCTTGGAGGAATACCTATTTAAAAATCTGCTGCTTACAGACCACTGTAGATTAAAATCTAATAATTTTCCATGACTAATACAGAGAAGAATTAATGGCGGGTGACAAAAAATCTTGCCAAAGTTCAGTGGTCACTGCTGTCCTTTTTTTTTTTTATTCAAGAAGCTGTGTTTATCAAGATTTAGTAGTGTTTTCGGATGGCTAGTAATAAATTAAACAAATTAAGATCGATGTAAATTAACCTTAGACATAGGTTAAAAGTACATTTAAAGGCCTTTCTGTACTGGAGAACCTTTACAAACAGACCTTCTATTATTTTTTGTTAATATTGTAGCATAGCTATCTGATTGTACAATCTTGTTTGTTAAAATAAGCAACAGTATCATGGGCACAATAAACTCTTCATATGTCAAGAGCAGAGTGAGAGGAATAAAGCAAAGCAGGCAGTAATTTGGGCTCTGTCACAGGTGGGAATTTTTCTTGTCCTAATTTCCCACATTTTCCAGGCCAGATTATTCTGATTATCTGTAAACTTCAAGTAATTTATTAGTGTAAGAACTCATTGAACAACATTCATTCTGCACCTAAGAATGAAATGGTGAAGTCATCTCAGTAACGACAGAGGTGGATTATTGTTATTAACCAAAAAGGTGTGAACTGGCTTAAGCATGCTACATGAGAAAAAGACGTGAGATTTAAGAAGCTTTATAACAGCAGTTAAGCAAATAGGATGTCAATGGAAGATAGGAATTGCCATTGGCAGAGACAATCAAAGTAAGAATGTAATATTTCAGAGATGGTACAAGAAAAATGCAGTTAATAATTGCCATACCGTGCTAAAGGAAGATGTGTAAGTCTAGACATTCTTCAACAAAGTGTTTATATGACATATGCATAGAAAAAAATTTTACTCAAAGCTTTATTTGGATTCTTATATGGTTACAATGCTGCTGTTGTAGAATGAAACGTGCTTCTTCCTTCTTAACCCTGTTTTCCATTTTAGCATCAAGATCTCCAGTACATGGTTGAGAACATATGGGGCTGTCAGTCAGCTCTCAGTGCCTGCAGTAACTTTTATGATTTGGTTATGGTCAGATGGGATAAGCAGCGTGAGTGGTCTCCGTGGAACACTATTCTCCTCACTAAAGATGAGGCAGATGCACATCTTAAACTGCGTAACCTTCAAGAGGTAAAATCTGATGGGCTTAATTTTTTACAATATTTATATTATGTTTTAATAGAATCCTGTGAATAATGATGTTTGGCCAAATTTAGTCCTTACACTCATGCATGTTTAAATTGGCCCATTGTGACTATTTAAATGATTGCATCTGTACTACTAAATAAAACAGGCACTAGTCCAGAGGGCAGCTGGCATAGTACAGCTCACATCCATGTACGTAAACTCTGTCCTGTCCTGATTCTCCCTCCCAAAATGCAAGAAACCGAGTGGTCTCATCCATGCTGCCTACTGAGAACAGTGCCATGCCTATGCTCTTCCCTCAGCTGAGCTCAGACAAGAGCTGGCCTGGATGAAAAACATACTAAAGACTAACTGTAAATACTGTGACAATTGTGTGCCTGGGCTCTTGCACATGCTCTGGCCTCGTTAGTTTCTGTCAAATAACATTTCTTGTCAAATAACAGAATGGCTCTTTGTCAGAACCATTTGTCATAATAAGATTTGTCTCAATTTACTTTCTTATGTAGTTGTCACTTAAGTATTCCTGGCAATGTAATCTTATAGTTAGCAATTAAGCAATAAACTCAGAACAGCAATTATGGTTTTAAAAACTTAAGAATTTGTTAAAGTAGTCATTGAAACTATGTATTTTTACACCACTCCCCCCGAATTCCTTATCTAAACATGATAGTCTGATAAACATTTCACTCCGCTGGACATTGTATGGTAGAGTATTTAGTTTTCTACAGCACGGGAGAATCCTGTGAGCTGTGTTTGTCCTGCAATTAGTAATGGCTTATTAAGCCTTTCACCTGTAGCTCATTGATTTATGTAAGTGGTGATCTGAGGTCGTTGTTGTGTAGTGTCCTTTTGTTCAGGGTGTTCTTAATTCAATTTCTACGCAATATGTGTGCATCACCAATGCAACTTTAGCTGTTAAGCATTGCCCTTCTTTTTGGAAGTCTTGAAGTGTGTATGATAACTAAACTAACAGAGCAAATGAGTTGCTCTCTTAAAGAAAGGTTTGCTTTGGGGATGAAATCTGTCAGTCGGGGAATTCTAAAGGTAAGAGAATTCTGCAATCCGAATTCTAAAGGTAAAAGAATTCTGCAATCCATGATAATTTTTGTGTGTGCGCCCAACTTTTGTCTTCAGACAGACACTTGTGTGTTTAGGTGAGCGTTAGCTTTTAAACAAAATCAATTTCAAGCTGGAAATTCCTTTATTGTCTCCTCTGTCTTACTTTCAGTCAACAAGGTTGTTCAGGCAGTCTGAATCTAGTGATGCTCCTCTGCATCATAAGTTTATGCCACTAGTATTATGGCAGGCAACAATTCTGATTATGCACTTACCTGGTTTAACCTTATAAGTCTGGATGTCGTAGTCAAGGAGAAGCCATTAACTTGATTAGGTACAGCGCTGCAGTGGAGGTGGGAGTTAGGCCAGAGGAGCAACAGGTAAGGTATGCAAGCCTGCCTAAAAATCATAAGGGATTTTCCCTTAGCTCTTGCTACAAAAGATAGAAGTGGACCAGCTATAGTGAGGAGTCACCTTTCTTCACTGATAATGTCCAAAGCTTTGTTTCAAAAAAAAAAAAAAAGTGAAATAAGGAAAATGAGACAAAGTTAGAATGTCATAAGTTGAATCACTGTTTCTCATTCACTGAAACAATAAAAGGCCTCTCAAGCATTTTCTTCATCAGCAATTATTCATAGCATGACTGTAGCGGTAGCAAAGGGTTTTTTCAACTAAATATTCTGGTTATTTATTACATCATCTGCACTACTACTGATCACTAGAAATTTTGGAAAATGTTGCCACTGAACGCAAAGGCTGACTGAAATGCTGTAAAATGCTTGCTGCCATAATTATTTGTAGATAATCGCTCTTGTTCCTATCAAGGAAATTTCCTATAGTCATCACCTTGCACATGTTTGTTTTTAAGTATTGCCTTTTTCATTTTTCAAAGGCAAGTAGGAGTGTTCTTACCTGGAAAGAAAAAAATAAGTTTTATCTTGAACAGAGAAAAAAAAATGGTGGAAGTTTTTCTGGTTTTAAAAGGTGACTAATATTTCACAAGGAGTGCTTAGTATTTTTCACTATTGGGCCATAAGGTAGCAGTATAGAACTACAAAATATTTCGTTATCTATCATATACAAATAAATTATGTGGCTTAGTTTAATAAAGGGTCACTATTTATACTGTCTAAAATACGAAGCAACATATAAATTGCTAGATAATTTCATTCTGTTTAATGGGTTTTGGATTTTTTTCCTTTCAGGCTTATGAAGCGGCATTTATTCACAGAATAAAACATAAGCATATTCAGGCAAAAAACTACTTTGCTCAGATTCCAGCGATGACATCTTTTTTGCATAGGAGTGACAATCAGGCTAATGCAAATGAATTTTTAATAGCTACGCCTATTCCTGTTGGTACAAAACTGTAACTCTTAGACAAAGTTAACTGAAGTTGAGGAAGTGAATTATTGATTAACACAATTTCCTTGGTTTTAAAGAAATGTATTTTTTCATCAATATATTCATTGTATTACACAGATTAAAATAAAGTTCTGAGGATGAAATAATTCGATCTTGACCAGTCAATATAACTGCATTTCATGTTATGTAATGTCATTATTTAAAAAGTAAAATGTTATTGATGAGCTTTGTAAATTCTAAATGTTTAGAGCATTGACTGTCTTTCTGTGTATGCCTGTGTTGCTTGAAACTTTCTTTGTTGTGTAATGTTCCTGTTGGGGGAATTTAGCTAATTCTTTGTCACCTTTTAATTAGAAAAAAAAATTTACTAGAGTGTTTATAGTATTAATTTCTCTCATCTTAGGCATATAAGGCAGAAAGCCCTTCAAACTCTAAATTCCTACAGAACAACGGAATTGATATGCCCTTCCGCATATAGCTGCTTTGCCTTGCAAACATTTGTGAAAAAGAATAATTTTACTTTTTATAGCTCATCTTGATGGTCATAGTGGAACTGCCAACGTGTAGTTATTGTATCCAAGATTTTGAAATTATTGTAAATCAGACTTGTAATTTGAAATACACAATGCAGACTGTTTGGAGCATGTTTATTTTCTGAGGAGCTTGTGTTATTTAAAGTAGAAGTAAGTTATTTCTGTAAACTTATTTATTTATGTTTATGTTTGATTATAATTACAGAGAAAAATATGATAAGGTGTACATTCAATACAGTCCTACAGGAAGTTGCAAAGTTCTGGAAACCTTTGTTCTAGATGTGTTTCTGACCCAGGACAAAGCCTTGTGCTCTGACAAATAAAACTGTCTAGGAAAAAGCAGTAGAATTTACAAACAGAAATATGCATATATTTGGCAGAAAACAGCTGGAAACTGATTTGACTCCCTCAACAGAACATGAACTGTAGGACTAGTACCTGACTGACCAGTGCATTCTAACATCAGCAGGAGCTGTTCCATTGGTTTTACTGTTAAATTCAGATTCTGGATTTTACTTCAGTACTGAACTAATTGTAGAACCGCAGAACCAAAGCATGTGAGCATTCCAGTTAACTTATGTGCATACCAGGATTTAAGCCTTAGGACAGGAATGGCCTCTAAGACTGGGCTTCTGCCAGACTGATAAAAGGGTTTTTGAAGATAATTACGGGTTCCAGGGCAAGAAGGAAAGCCTGAATCATATAGATAGTAACCTAACTATTTTTCTTTTTAAGTGGCTTTTAAAAAATGTACATTATAACCCCAGAACAACGATTTCAATACATAGTAAGGAAATAGTTCAAACAAATGTGAAAAGCTGCTAGTCTGTTGATTTCAGTCCCATGTAGTGTTGGAGATGTTTGGAATGTACAGGATCATAGAATAATTCAGGTTTGAGGGAACTTAGGAGTCCACTTCTTACTCAAAGCACAGGCAACTATAAGGTCAGACTGAATTGCTCAAGGCTTTATCAATTCAGGTCTTGAAAGCCTTCAAGGATAGAGAATACATAACCTCTAGCAGCAACATGTTCCACTGCTTGACTGTCCTCATCTTAAAAAAAGTTTTGTGTTTCAATGGAGTACGGTATGTCTCATCCTCTTACAACGCACACCTGTAAAAAGCCTCACTCTGTCTTTGTGCTGGTTTTGGCTGGGATAGAGTTGATTTTCTTCATAGTAGCTAGTATGAGGCTATATTATGGATTTGTACTGAAAACAGTGTTGATAGTTCAGTGATGTTTTAGTTCTCACTGAGCAGTGCTTACACATTTTGTCTATATTGTTAACTGAATTTAAAAAAAAAGGATGACTTTTACCTCTTTTTGTCCATAACATTTATAATTGTATTGTGTTTTGAAAGGAATGAATTTTAAAATTTTCTCTAATAGTTACTGTGTGGCTTCACCTGTTTCTGTGTCCAGTTCTGGGCCCCCCAGTTCAAGGAAGATGAGGAGCTACTGGAGAGAGTCCAGTGGAGGGCTACAAGGATGGTGAGGGGACTGGAGCATCTCCCCTACGAGGAGAGGTTGAGGGAGCTGGGCTTGTTCAGCCTGAAGAAGAGAAGGCTGCGAGGGGACCTAATAAATGCTTATAAATATCTCAAGGGTGGGTGTCAGGAGAGTGAGGCCAAACTCTTTTCAGTGGTGCCCAGCAACAGGGCAAGGGGCAATGGGCACAAAGTGAAGCACAGGAAGTTCCGTCTGAACATGAGGAAGAACTTCTTCCCTCTGAGGGTGACGGAGCCCTGGAACAGGCTGCCCAGGGAGGCTGTGGAGTCTCCTTCTCTGGAGATATTCAAGACCCGCCTGGACAAGGTCCTGTGCAGCCTGCTGTAGGTGACCCTGCTTCGGCAGGAGGGTTGGACTAGATGACCCACAGAGGTCCCTTCCAACCCAAACATTCTGTGATTCTATGTAGCTTACAAATTACATTAAAACGGTACTGGACAAGTATGAAGAATGAAAGCATTCTCTGTATCAGGCAGTGGCAAATACTGGAAATGCTAACAGAAAAGATCAGTCAGATTAAGGATGTTATATTTCTGGGAAAAGTTGTTGCATTCTATCAGGAAAAGAAAACTGTTCAGATAAAAGGACAGATCTGCCATTTTCTATTAGAACTGGGTAAATTCTTTAAAAGCACAGCTGATGATTTTTCTTGAATTTCAGCGAGTTACTCACAAGGTGGTTTTGGAACCTATTGACAGAAGAGCCTCTGCTTTGGAGCCCAGATCTTTCCTGCATAATGAGAACAAACAATTGCAAAGTGCCAGTGCCTCTTCAAAGAGCAGGCTGTAAGATGAAATTCTAACCTTCGCTCTTCACTTGTGAGAAGTGGCTAAAGTGGTAGGCTTCTCCAGTCTCTTAAATCGTAGCTCAGAGGTTGAGACTGTGGGGAGTCTGCACTCCTGAAACCCTGGGGAGAAATGCTGCCTTTGCCTCCATTCTTTCCCAGGTGTAGATGTTTATTACCAGGAGAAGAGGATCCGTCCATATGGCCTGTGTTCCTCCCGCTGCGCTAGCAGAGACGCGAGGCCAATTCACACTGCAGCTTACCCCACAGGACTCTCGTGAGCGGGACTCTTCAAGCGTGAAGCACGATTTGCCCTCTACCCGCTTCCAACACCAATGGTAATCCATTTCCAGAGGGAAAGGTTTCGTTTTGCTTCCCACGTGCTCAAGTTATGTGATGTATGCTAATTTGGCAAGGAAAAACATGTGTTTTGCCTCCCTGCTGGCAAGAGGAAAGTCCATGCTTTTTCGAGGAGGTGAATTTCCCTATTTATGTTTCAAAGGAAGAAAAAATCAGAGTAATTACTCCTTCCACCTTCTTGTTCCAAAAGATGTCTCAATGAGCAAAGCATTAATTCCCTTCTTATACAATAAAATGATTGCAAAAACTCATAATACACGATTATAAATCAAAAATGTGAGGGTAGCAAACTTGTTGCTGACCAGTATTTGGCATGTAGGAAATACTTTTGCAATCTTGGATTCTTTTAATTATTATTTATTTTTTTGAAGAGCCTACATTTGAATATTTCTATTATCTGAGCTAGGGGAGCAGGTTCTTTAGTGTGATGCTGTAGTACCATGTTAGGTCCCAAACCTATGACTCAATGATCACATTTGCATGCAAAACGTGTGGCACATTTTTTTGTCACCTGTCTATAGATAATTCTTTTGGCTTATCTTGCACTGTAAATTGTCCTTACAACAGTCATTCCATTTAGCCTGACTTACTGTCCTAAACCTTCATCCCACACAAATCTGGCATTCACTCTTCTTTTTACTCAAAATTTTTTGCATCAGGAATGTAGAATTCTGAAGTTGAGAGGATTTTTCTCTTTTTTTCTTTATTTTTTTAAAGAAAAGGATTCGTAAGCACAAGAAATTAAGCCTCCATCATCTTGGTCTTTTCTCCGCAATGATTTTTTTTTGTGAGTCACATATTTCAACTTTGACTGTGTGAAAAATATGTAGGATATGTCATACGCATGCAATTGTAAAAGAAGTCATGTATAAATACAGAGAAATAGGTAGAAGCAGAGTGTAAATACATGGCATGTCAATGTTATAGCTTCTCTTAAAATTATTTTAGTTAAGTGGAGGTGCGTGGTGATGGAGGTGTTTTTTTCTTCACTGCAGTTTCATAACGATTTCACAGTAGTCAGAGTTTTAGTATTTTGAATTTGTGTTAGGATTTAAAAAAATCTTCATGTGCAAGCAGTTCTAAACCTGGACTCAAGATCACAGATTGGTTTTCAAGGCAAAAGCCCTATGGAAAATGCGACAGTAAACTGTGTGCTTTTGTGTATGCTAATAAGCATCAATCAAAAGTGTTTTTAGGTTCCTGCTCAAAGACAGAAGAATTACTGTGATCTCATCTCATTTTAATTAAATTAAGGGAAGGAATCTTTTTGAAAAATCTCTGTTTGCAGTGGGTATATTTTTTCTTATTGTTTGGTGGGAAATCTTTGTTTTTAGGAGAGAAGAAAAAAAAGAAAAAGGAGCAAATATATGCAGATGCCTTTATGAGCCAAATTTACTGAGGAAGACAAATTAAAATCCCAGTTAATGGGTTCTTCTCATTCCTTTTTTCAATGCTTTCTTCACTTCAGTCATTCCTGAACTCTGGTTTGTGGAGAGATATTAAAAAGGAAAATTCAATTTGTTTTCAGTCAAAAGTTTGTTCATAAGTAATACAGTAATCTGAGAGAAAACAATGTGGCTTTTTTTTTTTTTCCAAAACTTTTAAAAGATTGTTTCTATAAGGCAGAATACAGAGAGCACACCCACCAGCTGCGCTCCACCTCGCTTGTGTGTGCTTTGGTTAGCGTGTGCAGATGCCTTCCGAAAGATCCAGCTCAAACCATGGGGCAATTTGTTTTTGAGATATTACCAGCTGGAAAGAGGCAAGGACAATATACCTTTCTGTCATAATTATCTCTCTTGTGTTCACTTCTCTTTGTTTTCATTAACCTGCTTGAAGTCAACCATTTCAGAAACAAGAAGCCAGGAGTCATCCAGGGTGTCAGCCTTTGAGTGTGGACTTGTAAAAGAAGCTTCACATGTCAGCAGTGGAAATTTTGAAGTGATGTAAATTCTTTAGCCCTGTGAAAATGCTCTGTGGTGATAGACTTGAGCACTAGTCACCCATTAAAAAGTATGGAATTGTAATTATTATTTAGTAATGAATGAGTATTTAGTAATGAATCAATTGCTTTTGTGGCAAGGTACCTATCAGGTTACAACATGTATTTGTACAACACTATGTATTTGTTGATCTTGATTTCCATATATTCAGATCAGGTTGCTGAGAGCTTATTCTGATGTGGAAGTCCTGACAGTGTTGGTCATACTTCTGAACTGTATCAGTAATGGAGGAGACCCACTAGAACCTGCTCTTCATTGGTTCCTGTTAGAACAATAGTAAGATATGCTGCTTTCTTGCTCAGTTTCACAAAGCAAGGGTATCTGTATTGTGCGAGATAAAGGATGAAAGGAATCACAATCTGAGAAGGCACGGGCTTAGTGGAATGCAAGCAAGTGTAGTAATAATGCTCTGTTTCTCTAGTCTGCCAACTACAATGCAGCCCTATCAGGTTCTGCAAAATTAAAAGTTTTGAAAGTTTTGCTGGAAAATCTGCTATTTCTTCAGTACTCTGTGGCAAACACATTGCGCACTCTGGATTTGTATAATGCTGACCTTCAATTCATCTTAGTTTCTTATATGAAGGTTAATTGTAAGAAGCAGACAGGAATAGTTACAGTCAATAGGCTTTGAGGGCAAGAGGTGCACACAAAAACAGGCAAGACTATTCTGGACAGTTATGTGAGAAACTAGATCTCTTATGTTCTGGAAGATACCATGGAAAAGGCAACCACTTCTGGAATTGCAAGGAATTCTGCTTGTGTGCACCGAATTATTCCAATTTGTATTAAATTCTCTTTAGGGCACTCCAGTTCTACCCCGTCTTTGTGCTCTGGATTGCTGTCTTACCTATACACTGCCTTAAACAGACGAACAAACAGCAGCTTGTGAAAAGGCAGATGAAGAATTTGTAAAAATGTTTCTGAGGCGAAGAGGGAAAAGTGCAATTAAAGGGTTAACCTCAGTGTTAAGTAAAGGTAACACAGAGAGGAAGAGGAATGTGTAGATGATTTGCTTTATTACTTTCATCAACATTATTATTTTTTTCACTCAGATATCTGATTTCAGGTTGAGGTAATGAACAAATTGTCTCATATTAGACAACAGCACTGTAACAGTATGCTGTGAGTTAAGGCAAATGTGTTTCATTAACCATGCTACATGTGCTCGGATTCAGAAGCACATGTCTTCTGACATCTATTTATATCTTCCCTTATGATTTTCATTGTGCTTCCTTATTTTTCCCTTATCACAACTTGTTTTAGCGTAGCTAACAGTTTCTTTTGTTTATTATCCCTAACATCTTGTTCTGATTGTGAAGAGGCATCCGTGCCCCGTGCTGAACGCGTGCCGAGTGACTACTGCTGCCTAATGTAGTTACAAGGTGTAGAAACAGCTCGGCTTCTTGGCAGGAGCAAAATGTACGCTGGAGGAATTTGCTTCCCAGCATGAAGAAATTCTCTATGACTGTTTTGATCTTGGATGAGACTTGTAAATACTGAAGTCACATCAGGTTCTGAAGTGATTATAATTTCCTCCTGACTTTTGATATTTTTGATCTTTGGGACAGCATCGCTCCATGCAAAAGATAGCTGAGCAATTTCATGTTTCGGTGGATACACTCCAAATGTACCATTTTCTCACTCTCTTCCTTCTTGCTGGAATCTGCAATGGATAGATTTACCGCAGATTTCAAACCTGTCAACACCCAAATGTGTGACACCAGCTCTCAATGCATGTGAAAGAGCTAAGCTGAGGGACATGATAATATATACCAGGGGGATAAGACGGAAGTTCTGCAGACTACATTTTGTGCAGTACAGAAAACTTTTCTATAAACTCCATTTTGAAGTTGAGCAACTCTGTTATCAGCCTGCAGTTATCAGGGAGTTAGAGAACAGTAGGACAGGAGTTTGGACTTCACGACTCTCCCTTGTACTAGAACGTTAGAGGAATCTGTCTATGCTTATATTGTGGAGAGTTTTACGAGCTGTTTAAATCACAAAACTGAAAGCTGTTAGAAGTACATGTAACTTCCCCAACTTCAAGTTAAGGAAGTCAGTGTTTTGAAAATTCGCACCGTCATTAGAGAGCAACCTCACCCAGCAGACTGGCTGAATCCGGATACGACTGCAACCGAACCGGGAAGTGCGGCTGTGCATACACTCGGACTTTCCTTTGCAGCTGGCCAGTTACGTACGCGCCTGCCTGGAGTCATGATGCAGCTCCACTCTGCTGCTCCAGCCCTGCTCTTGTGCTCACTTGCTGCGCTGTTCAAAATGTCTCTCTCTGTGGACCATGTACCGATGCTGCTTTGGTCAACTCAGAGGTAAGAAACCTAATAAAAGAGTGTCTCTACTTATGCTGCTGCTCTGTGTGCGTGTGTGCAGAATATACTGTATATCATCAGTTGTGGTAAAAAGAAAATTACCCAGTAAATATATTTACCTCTTGGCAATCGAACAACATAACAGATTAATTTACCCATTTTTACTTATAATTTCAGTCTTCTAAGCTGGGCAGTAAGAAGTAAATAAAACCCGTATTCTTCAAATCTGAAGTAGAAGTGCTTTATTCACCCTAAGGCAACCTTGAACTCCGCTGTTAGAGATGTCGTGAATTTAAGGCACAACATAAGGCAGTCTCACAAAAAGGAGCTGACCAAAAACTGTGCAGGCAGCCTTAATCCTTGCATTTCCCAACTCCTGAATCCTGATTTTTCACTTTAATGTTATTTTTAAAGGAGTTTTTTTGAATAGAATACACTGCTATGTGTATAGGCATCAGTTGTTAGAAACAACTTTTGAATCTTGTCAGATCCAAAGAGACACCTGAAATTTAGGGGTTTGCATGTACTTATGAAATAAGACTTTGAACCTGTCTTGAAAAAGCCAGATATAGATTTCTTTTTTTCCAACTGGGAATTTTATCCATGCAGATTTTAAAGGTTTTATATACTTGGGATTTCCAGAGACGTGTCAGCTTGGGCAAAGCAGTAGCTTCAGGTGGGATATTGGATATATAATGATGTCAGAGGACTACATGCTGCTTATTCACAAGGCTGCCTTTGCAGGGCATACACATTGGTTTTGGCCAGGAAGCACTGCCCAAAAATACAGTAAACCAAAGCCAGACATTTGTAAGAAAAGGATCCCAAAGGGCTTATGAGATCACAGGACTGACTGGAAAGGCTAAAATCAAAGTTGTGTTCTGGATGGGAAGGTAACAGCAGATCCGCTGTACTCTAGGTTTGCCAAAGGTGTGCTTTGGCCTGTATAAATTACTTTACTCTCTCCTCCTAATTCCTAAATCCTCCCCATTCTTAACCTGGTTTATCTGAATTATAAACCCTGTCGTGGAGAATTCATCTCATACCCTCTGCAAGCACATGGATATTTTACCCAGTTCAACAGGTGTGATCTCAGCTGGGTATTTATTAATTTCTCTAATATAAATAATCCATAACATCAACAGTATTTGCAATTTGTCACAATCCAGCTGGCTGCCTTCATAAGCCAAAAATGTTTACTTTATCGTGAATAGTCTTGGTGCACACGTTGACACTGGCTTTTGCTGTAAGGATGAACAGAAAGGGCTGCAGTGATGGGGATTCCTGTCGAATCCCTTTCCTGGCATGCCCAAGCTATGTGTGCCTGGGCAGGGGGAGTTTTGCTTCTAAACTGCTTTGGTCACCAACTCTTGTTAGCTCTGAATTGGTGGGATTTGATTATTTTGTATCTTTATTGCTTTGTTAATTCCCAGAGGGTTATTTGTGATTTATTCTTCTGTAAAATGAGAAAGGAACCAAGCCAATGGCTTGTTGGAAGATAATTATCCTTTCATCTAGTTGCATTGCGTTCATGAGGCTTTGAGCCATTCTTCAACACATTTGAGACACTGTGAATTATGTAGCTGTAACTAGGAAGAGAATTAGACTAAATTCTGCTCTCCCTGCTCTCATTTGTCCTAGTGTAAATCTTTTGTCTTTAGGCAACTTTATTAAGTCTGAGACCTATATCTTGCTAATATTTTTTTAATCTTTTTTTTTTTCTTTTTTTCAGTTGCTTCTTAATGTGGTAATTTTAAGACAGCAATAGGAGGATTCAGAAATTTTATGAATGTCAGCAGTTAGACTGATTCAGTTGTTCACGAGATCTTTCTCCGTGTATAGAGCCATACAGACAAGCATGCTACTGTTCTGGTTTTTCATATGTGACACTGTAATGTTGAGGGCCATGGAAAACAGATGTGTAAGAGGTGTGGACTGTATTTCTTTCATACATATCCTGGACATTGCATCCTTTTCCCAGCAGTAATGAATACCAGCTTTCACATATGTCTACCCATCTCTTCAGCATTTCCAGAAACAGAACCTCTGGTCCTTGGGAAGCCACAAGGTATAGGAACCTGCAAAGTCCGAGAAAGTGTGAGTGGGTAATTTTGACTTTTTTTTTCTCCATGAAAGAAATAAATGTATATCTCAACATCAAGGCTTTTTTATATTCAAAATAATTAATCTGATCACCTTTATACAACACAGGCACATGTATGAGTACTAAACCTCTGTACTTAAAAGCAAAGTAAATGTTGGAAAGAGTTGTTCTTAAGATAAAAAGTGATCCTAATAATCTAAGAAAAGATCAGTGCTTCTTTTGTCCTGCTTCCTAATTTATGTAAACAACACACCCATTGTCACTATAAGCAAAATCTTATCAGTTAATCCAGGATGGTCATAACAGCAAACTTTCCACCAAGATGCAATTAGAAACTTGCTCTACTGCAGATTGTTCAGGTTTATGCAAATCTAGAGCAAGAAAATCAGGATAGTGGTCTGATTAAACCAGTTTCATGTTTCCATGAATAGAACATTTTCTGGAAGAAGTGTTCCTCCTACCATGACCTTTGCATTTTTGAAAGGTAAAGTTCTTGTGGGGCAGAAATTAATTTTGGTGAAAGTCAATGAAGCAACAGGAAAGGAGATTTAAGTTGTTTTATAAAATGAAGAAACGGCAACAGCAACTTTTGTTTGCTAAGCCTTTACTCCATGCTTTACATCTTGGTACTTTGCAGTGATGCAAGGTTTGCAATGTGTGACCTACAGGCTTATGAAATCTGAAAATTATTCTTAAGAGTTTTGGAAAGGGTAACTAAAGAAGTGCAGCAATTATCAGTGGATTTCTATTCACTTTGTGGAAACATGTCCCACCACCTTAAAACTTCAGTGATTCATTGATTAACAGAAGCTCTGATTCACTAATCTATTCCATCCCCCTCTCCCAGGTTAACCATTAGGATATGATATCAAATAGTTGAAGGATAATACATTTTGCTCTTCTTTAGAACTAGCCAGTGTTTGTAAAGCAATATCTCAGAACAGCTATATTAGAAGCGTGTAACGCTTGAAAGTCTCTCATTTATGCATTATTATTGTACTGTAATCATGCTATTAAAGATAATGTTAGATGTCAGATACATGTGAAACCTTCAGCTGTCAAACACACGCAGTGTGCAAAGCGTAAGGGAGTGTGGTGTAAATCCTTACAGGGACATTAGTAAATCAAATACCTCTTTCCTCTAGAAAGAAAAATGCAGAACTGTACTTTGAGAAAAATAAGTGTTTTCTCCTAAAACAATGATCTTTGTCCATTGAACTCAGGAGAAAGAAGAAGTGAGAATAACTCAGTAGGTCACAGCAACCTGCATTTCACAAAGGATTGCTAATATATCAGTGAACATTCTCCAGATAACTTTGACCTGGAAAACTTAACTTTTATCTTAAATTATCCTTTAATATCCCATGTTTGCTTTTCAAAGCAGGAGAGGTGGATTGGTTCCTTTTGCATATGATTCGCAGAAGAAACCCGATTTAGCCATTTTTGAACCAACATTCGAAATAGTTTCTTTTCATCTATAAATTCATTAAAATTACTTTTGTGATTGCCCCCTTGTGTTTGTTTTAGGAATGATTTTTGCCTACAGACATGGAAAATATATTACTAGCTTTATTTGTTATATGCTTATATTGGGAAAAAAAATCCTATTCTGGCAAATCCAGATTATATGTGACTTTGAGAAGCCATTAATGCCAAATAGTACATTTGCAGTATTTCTTAAAACTGCAAGAGCTGAAAAATCTGCTGAAAGAAGGTGGAAACAGAAAAATCATTTTAGCTTTAATTTTATTGGACTTCTGTGAAGATACTCTGTGTTAGCACACTTGAGTAGCTTTTTGAATTTTTTTTCCTATGATCACGAGTTTTCATTCTACTGCTGCTACTAGTCATGCTGGCATGAGAGCTTTGTGTGTAGAAGCCGTATTTGAAGGTCATTTACAAAATTCTTTTAATTAGCTTGTTTTCTTGTGCTGTGCAGGAGAAAATATTATTCCTCATATGGTAATCACAAGGTGACTGAAAGAGACAACTAACAGGAATAACTTCTAGGAAAGAGTTCAGAAGCCAGCTAAAAGCAAGAACGTAAGCTCACAAGTTAGTGATAGAATTTCTGTTATCTTACCGTCTGCCCTTCTGAGAGTTCCAGATACAAGAAATCTTGAAATCTTTGTTTCCGTCAAAAATAAATGCTCGAATCCCAGTTCTACCTCGAAGGAGCACTGGTCAGAGAAAAATCTGTGTGCTTAAATTTGTCATGCCAGAGCATTTAGGGACAAGAAAGAACCAAATACCAAGTTTAGCCATCCTCCCTTTCTTTAGTGCGTTGTCTGGCTATTAGAGGAAAGACAGAGCAGCTGAGTTTGAAGTTTCCCCTTTTTTGGCCAGGAGGAAAGCAGAGATATTCGTCATTGTGAGCCCCCATGGCTGAGGACCCCACGATGATGTCTCTGCAGTGGGTAGGTTAGGTCTGACGTGCTTGGCATGCGGATGACTGCACAAGGCTGTGCATCTTTGGACATAAAATTCTGTGTGAGCAATCATTAGCAGCAATCAATATGTGTGTTGGCCTGCTGCCTGCTTCATTCTATGCCGTCCCTTACAGATGTCTTGCTGCCTGCTTGAGGTGAAGAGTTCAAAGGAATGGACTGGTTCATTGCATTCAGTAAGGCACACCATCAGAGTATCCACAGTGCGCTGTCTGTGGCAGTCACGTATGTCCATGTCGCTCTGCAGTTCACAGTAAACCAGCTAGGAAAATCTACTGACATTTCCCATCTGAACCACAGTGAAAATATCGTTGCACTGAGCTGACTGTAGCAGCCCATTCAATGAAGGGTGTAGCCTTTCCTTCTGCCATGCATAGTGCTCAGCAAACTATTTAAAAGAAGCAAAAGAAACGTGTGTATAATATGGTGAATGTAAGTATTAGGCAAACACTGCGTTATAATAGAATTATTAACTAACTGATGTAGATTTCTTTTTCTGGTGATGATGATGAATTTACTAAAGTTGGTTGCTTGGAAGCTAAAAGGTATCACAAAAGGTGCTTTTCAAGGTTAGATAGCTAGCAAGAGCTGCTTCAAGGAACAGGGAATACCTTAGAAACAAGACTGCTTTAAAACACAGTCATTAAACTTCTGAGGTTTTGAGTTCACGACAAAAGCATTTGCCATTGTGCTGCTGTAAATGACCATTTTTTTCATGTTCTTTCTGTTACCTTTTATTCTTAATTGCAAGTCCCAAAAGCTGTCAAAATCTTCAATTTTTTCTAATACTAGGCATGAAATAGATCTATTTAGTTTTTAAAATAAATATATCAAGATATTCACTATCATTTTCTTTCACGGAAGCCATTTTTTAACATTTCTGAATTTAATCTATCTTCCTTTAATATCATTAATATTTTGGTGTGGCCATGCGATGCATGAAGTCAGCATGAAAGTCAGTTCCTGAATAGTCATTCAGAATCTTTGGGAGTTTTGTGTTTTCAGGTATCTTAGTTTTAAAGATTATACTTAATTATCTGAGATTGTGAGTCTGTCTGTTCTGAAAAGTTGAGGCCTGTCTGTTACAATTTCTAAGTTGTTAGGCTTCATAAATATAGATAAATATGGATTTCCAAGGACAAATTAGCAAGGAAGTGAAGATGCTGAGCAAAACTAAGAAAATATCAAATGATCGTTTCTACCAAACAAAAAATTTATTTCCTGCACAGCAGGGTTTACTTCTAAAGCTCAAAAACTGGCAGAGAGATCCACTAGAATTTAAAATTAACATCTGCAGCACATTGTCCTGAAAGAGTCTTCAACACGTACGCTTTGCTGTAACATTCTCCCAAACCCAAACTCTGAAGGGAGCTCGGTATCTAGCACTGCAGGGCTGCACTGTTTTTATCACTGCCGTGGGTGCAGTTGGAGGCTTTCGATTCACTCTTGGCAGTCTTCATTGGAATTACTGGGAAGTCTTGAAGTGAAATATAGATTTTTGTTATCTGAGAAACAACACTGAACACCCCTTATGTGTTCATGACTCCTGTTCTGCCTCTATCTTAAGAGACTGCAAAGATTGTTTTATTCTTAAAAGCCTGCTGTGCAAGGGTCATTTTTGAATTGCTTTTGGGTTAGAAAATTTAATAAGCATCTCAGCTTCACCAAATTGCAATCATATAATAGCTGATGCTACAGAACACAGCAATTCTCTAGATTCTATTCTTTGTAATTTTAACGATTTATAGGGCCCAGTCTGGTTTAACTTCTTCATCAACGACCTGGATGAAGAGTTAGAATGTACCCTCAGCAAGTTTGCTGATGACACCAAACTGGGAGGAGTGGTAGATACACCGGAAGGCTGTGCTGCCATTCAGCGTGACCTGGATAGGCTGGAAAGCTGGGCAGAGAGGAACCTGATGAGGTTTAACAAGGGCAAGTGCAGGGTCCTGCACCTGAGGAGGAACAACCCCATGCATCAGTACAGGCTTTGGGCAGACCTGCTGGAGAGCAGCTCTGCGGAGAGGGACCTGGGTGTCCTGGTGGACAACAGCTTGACCATGAGCCAGCAGTGTGCCCTGGCTGCCAAGAAAGCCAATGGGATCCTAGGGTGCATTAAGAGGAGTGTGGCCAGCAGGACGAGGGAGGTTCTCCTTCCCCTCTGCTCTGCCCTAGTGAGGCCCCATCTGGAGTACTCTGTCCAGTTCTGGGCTCCCCAGTTCAAGAAAGATGAGGAGCTACTGGAGAGAGTCCAGTGGAGGGCTACGAGGATGGTGAGGGGACTGGAGCATCTCTCCTACGAGGAAAGGCTGAGGGAGCTGGGCTTGTTCAGCCTGAAGAAGAGAAGGCTATGAGGGGACCTAATAAATGCTTATAAATATCTCAAGGGTGGGTGTCAGGAGGATGGGGTCAAACTCTTTTCAGTGGTGCCCAGTGACAGGACAAGGGGCAATGGGCACAAACTGAAGCACAGGAAGTTCCGTCTGAACATGAGGAAGAACTTCTTCCCTCTGAGGGTGACGGAGCACTGGAACAGGCTGCTAGGGAGGTTGTGGAATCTCCTTCTCTGGAGATATTCAAGACCTGCCTGGACAAGGTCCTGTGCAGCCTGCTGTAGGCGACCCTGCTTCGGCAGGAGGGTTGGACTAGGTGACCCACAGAGGTCCCTTCCAACCCCTACCATTCTGTGATTCTGTGATTCTGTGATTTAGAGGGTCTGGAATACCTGATCTCTCTGGTCTTAGCAATGGATGTGTGTCTGGGGAAGATGGGAGATTAGACTTCATGTTCTGGATTTTTTAGAGAATTACAGTATTACCTTAGTCAAGAGACCTAGGACCAAAATTTTCATAATGGATTTCATCCCTAGAGACCCATGTTGCATACTGTTAAAATCCCAATCAGGTGTTGAAAGAATAATGCCACCTCTCTTTTTGCCCATAACTGGTTTTTGTAGTAGTAAAGCTAACTAGAGGAGTTATTTCTCTGTCCAATCCTCATAATGACAGGTTGACAAAAGAATCGTTAGCTTTCCTTGGTGTCTTGAGCAGTTCTGTTCAGAAGAGCTGCTTCTTTTGGAAAGGTGGCATTTCTGAGCTGCTTCTGCAGAGTGATTCCTTCATCATTAAAACCTTAGGAGAGAACACGTTGTTTACAATAACACTGAAAAGCCACTTTTACTTAACAAAAGACTTATGAAACAATATTGGTTTATGACAACTTGTGATCTAGCCTGAGTTCTAGTCCTCTCTGGCCACCAAGATGTCTGACAACACTGGAAAGTGTTCTGGGACTTGGGATTCCCTTTGGGAATTCTCTTTGAAGGTTTTCAGCGTATTCTTCTTCATTCCACTTAGTAGCTAATTTTCTAAAAGATGCAACAGTGCTGTTGTACACAAACAAGAAAGTAGAGAGAGACAGTTATCTTGATTGGACCAATTTCATTCCTGCTGTAACACAGTTATTGTGATATGGGCATAAATGGGCAAGTTCTGTTCCTCCTGAGTAGAATGAAAGTAAACAGAGCTGTAAACCTGACAATCCAAAGACAACGATTTCATTACCTGCTGCTGCATATTTAAAGAAAGAAGAGGTGTCATCATTGGCAGCAAATTTTACAGGAATAAAA
Source organism: Opisthocomus hoazin (assembly GCF_030867145.1). Lineage (NCBI taxonomy): Eukaryota > Metazoa > Chordata > Aves > Opisthocomiformes > Opisthocomidae > Opisthocomus > Opisthocomus hoazin. The sequence goes on along the minus strand of NC_134421.1, from coordinate 49,073,978 downwards.
AATGTCTTTGTAGATCACAGTGGAATCCAGAAACCGCTTTGCACGAAGGACACGTTGTCTCAGCACAGGAGCTGACTGCGCTCTTGCAACCTGTTTTTACCCAGAATTCTGGAAATCTCATCTTGTTCCTGCAAGATACCGTATGTAACACCAATTTTTTTTCTCTCCCCAATGCTGAGTGCAAGTCTGTACCTAAATGAAATGCTCCTTCTCACCAATCTACTCTCTTTGTTTTTCAGCTTAGCATAGAGGATTTCACATACCTCAGTGAATCCTATGGCAACAAGAACCCGTTTCAAAATGTTCAGGCAAGCATTTCTCTCTTTTATTTCTTTATTAGCAGTATTTAAAATCTAAAAACATATAAGAAAGATGCAAACAAACAACAACTGGGAAAATTAAACTGAATTGCAGCAGTTTTCCTGTTTACATTATTTACTGTGATTATTTCAGTTTAAGCAGATGGGTTAAAGGAAATCAACTGAGTTTGCAGAAGTGTTTTGTAGCTATTTTATTTCTGAAGATCAAGTTTGCAGAATTCATCATAACTGACAAAATTGTTCTGAAACAGTTTTGCATTGTAAAAAGCAATATAAACTTCCAGACTGACACTTCAAAATTCTGTTTTGAAGCCACAGGAAGAAAAGAACTTATAGGAACCAATTATTTCTTCCTAATTTTCAGAATTGAACATGTACTTTTATTTTTACAGAAAATGAAGCTCTCAACTCATGCGGGGAGTTAACTGTTTCATATATGAATTTAGTTAATATAGGACTAGATACTGGGTTGCTTTAATCTTCCTGAAAAAAAGCCATGCTTCTTGAGTAATTTGAAGTCAGCTCCAGGCACAGAATCTAAGATGAAGTCCTGAGCTGGTCAGCAACTTCAGCTTCTCTTCACGTTCAGGAGGTTTACAGATTTTGTGCACAGCATCGCTGGCTGTATTTACAGAACAATTACTGAACTGCAATTAGACAAAGGACGTCTTGACATGTGGAACCCATGAAGGCATTCTTGTAGGCAGAGCAGGATGAACACAGCGATTAGTAACGTAACTGGTATCAGAGCACATAATGAAGTGTAAATTCCCAAGCAGCACACAGCAAGCTGTATGTGTAATTAAATACATAAATATTCACATATTACCTGTCTCTACATCTCCACCGTCTAAGAACCTCACGCCTTCTTTGTGTCACTGATACATCATCTCTTTGCCATATAACAGCATTTTAATGCTGATGCTGGAACAAGAACAGCTATGCAGAGTATGTACATGGGTTTTCTGAGGAATGAATAAGAGTAATAAGCATTTGTAGTGCAAGGATCAGCGGTTGCACCCACAGGTAGATGTACTGGTACTTCTCTGGTATTCCTTATCTTCTCTGGGTTTAAAGCCTGTGCAAAGCTGTGTCTGGAGCAAATTTTATTGCTGCCTGACTGCAAAGCCAGTTGGATTTCAGAAGCTCTGTGAAATGTACTCATGACACTGCAAGCTCTTAATGATGTGGTGGCCTTATTTAAGTAGTCTCTGGATATTTAAGAGGAGGGATGTTGAAGTATTTAAAACTTTCTACTTTTGCCTCGTAACAAGGGCTCCACCAGCCCTGTAGGTAGAGCTTATAGCCAAAGGCTAGAGATGAGTCCAGAGACTGATGGGTTCAGAAATCGGGTGGTATGCTGAGTGGACTGGGGACCTACTGAGGGCTAGTGAGGAAGTCCTCAGCCAAACAAAGGGTTGCGCTTAAGCAAATCTGTGGTCTGTATCTGGCACAGCAAAAATTTAAGCCCAGGTTTTCAATAAGCTGCATAAATGTCAGTAGCAGTTTGTTTGCTTTCTGACCTTGTCTCTGTTCCTTTTCTTTCTTGGAGCTGAGAAACTTTTTCTCGTTACAATTTCTTTAAAGCTGCAAAGTTTCTTTTAACAAATGGCTCACCTTAACTCCAGCACTTCTGAGATTTGTTCTGTTGGACTTGCCAACCTTAATGGTTTTGTAGCATAGTTTTCTGAGGGTGAGGTGCTGTAACGTGTGTGAAAGAAAATGAGATGTATAAACTGAATACTTCTTTTTCACCTAGGTGCCCATATGGAGAATTTTGTCACTATCTATTGCATAGACCTGTAGCTTTTAGAGCCAGAAAGGATCTTTGTAATCATCCAGTTCCGTCTTGGATGTAACAGAGGCTACAAAAATTTGCTCAGTTGCTATCACATCAGTTGCATTCCACTTGAGTTACGTTGGGAAAGAAATCCGTTCTTAAAGATGCTATGAAAGACTCAGTCATAGTATTCACAGAACACAGGACAGAGTGAAGGTCAGGTCCGAGTTTTCTCACTGGGGAAATTAGAAGCTTTGATGTTGCATAATCACAGATTTTTATACTTTCACGCTCTATATCATAGAAGTGATCCATTAAGCTATAATAGACATTCCATGTCACTCGGGTATCTTCCTTTTGAACTTCAGAAATGCAAATTTATTCACAAACCTAAACTGGAGATCTCGTTTAGAATGTATATGTGCATGTAGCAGCATGTGTACTACAAGAAGGAAGTGTTCTTTGTAAAAGAGTTATAGGCTTGTAAACCACAGAGACATTTGCAGATATTAGATTTGTTCAGCTACATTAGCAGCTGTTTTTAGCTTTTGGGATTGATGGGTTTGTATGCAATAAAGGAATCCTATTTCCAGTTAATACAAAAGGAATCTTATAGGTAGAACATTTATCTTAAATATTCAAAGAACTTTTTAATTAAATAATAAAATATAAAGATTAGCACTTGGGGAACTTTTTTGTCAAGTAGTCACCTACCCTACAAAGTATTTTTCTTCACTAATAGCTGTGGCTTTCCCCAAACAATGCTCAGCTCCTTAGAATTGCAGTGTGTGGTAGCACACTCCAATTAGTGGCCAGCTGTGCAGCTGCATAATTATTACTGTAAGACACTGCCATTCGTGGTTCTATATCTCCATTGTATCCTCAGTCAGTGGTTATAGACTGAGGAGCACTATTTAGTCACGTGTGATACAGAGGTCCTGCTATAGTTTTGATTGTCTTTGTTCCCTTTCTTTTTATCACTTTTAGTTTTATTATGTTATTTTTTGGCAAAAGGGCATGCAGAACTGCATAATAATCAATCTATAAGTTCATCATAGATTTATTCAGTGACATGATGATGTTTGTTCTCTAGCTTTTTCCAAAAACCTATTAATATTTGATTTTTCAATTCTGATCACTATCAGCCACTGAATTGACATTTTCAAAGAGCTGTTGTACCTCTTAAGGTTTCATTACTAAAGGGTAACACTCAGTTCCAAGTCTATTACCTATTCTTGTGTACATAAAATCAGTGTTGTTTCACCCTGTGCTCTACTAAAATCAATTTACATTGAATCTCATCAGTTACTTTGTTGCCCAAGAGGCTGTACCAGAAGCTGCTTCTGAAATTCATCAGTCAGCCCTTGCCTTTACTATCTTGAATAATTCAGCATCATCAGCAGATTTCATTAGCTTAATTTTTATGCCTTTTTACCAGATAATTTATAAACGTACAGAACAGAGCCTAGTGCAGTAGCAGATACTTTTTTCCTACCCCTTGCTGGCTATCTTTTTGCCTACTCTTTATCTATCCTTTACCTATCTCCATGTGAAGACCGCCTTTCTCATGCTAAAGCAGCCTGATTTCTTTAGGAGTCTTTGCTTCAAGAATCCGCTGAGTGCCATTTGTGGACCCAAGCACACAGTATCAGCTAGAGCTCCTTGGTGTGCATGTCTATTTACTCCTGCAGAGATTTTCAGCAGAATTGTGAGGCACAGCTTCGTTTTGCAAAATCCGTGTCAGGTTTTTCCCAGTATAATCCTTCATGTTGTTATAGTGCAGACCTTATTTTTTTGAATAGCTCCTTCCATTCTTGGACTTTAGGTTTGCTTCTTTGCATTTCCTTGGATCTATCTGTAATCCTTGAAAAAAAAATCTGGTGTCATGTTTGCTACCATATCAGTGGTATGAAGATTTGTTCAACAATACTTTCTGTAGCTGCAAAATATTTTATCAGCTAAAGTACATCAGATCAATTTTCATTAAAATCATAATATATAGCTTTATGCATACATTTCGAGAGCACAGCTACAGCGTAAAAGTTGTTAAGATTAATAGTAATTAAAAGTTAATATGCAACAATGATAATTTTCTTTGCAGTTCTCACTCTGTATAGAAACAGATGTGCTTCCATATCTGTTTCAATATATATATATTTTTTTATAGATAACCCATTGACCAATGCTGTAGAAAATAAATACAATATTTAAAAATTTTACTTACAAGTAAAAGATAAATATTTAAAAGATCTCTTATGTGGAAGAGCCTGCCTACTTCAGGTGCAGGTTCCCAAATATTTTCAGAGCCAACACAGGAGCCTTTTTCCCAAGTAATATTTTTAGTAGAGGACTGTCTATCAGCTTTGATGCCAAATGTAAACTTGTTCAGAACAATGAGTATGCTTAAATGATCTTTTATAGATGGATGCGTGAGACTTTAACAAAGATTTTAACAATCATTTTTTAATGATAGACCTAAATGTAATCTATTCCAGCTTCAAATTGCTTAAGTATAATACCAATCCAGTTAATGTACCACTGAAACCAGAGCTGGGCAAGTAAGTCCAAGCACAGCTTTATCATAATGAAGCTACTTGGCTTCAGGATGGCTAGAAATGAGGGCAGAGTCATCCCACGCCTACCTTCAAAAATACCTGAACAGCAATATATGTAATCCAAGAGTGAAGTTTCTTGTAATATTTCACTCAGGAGGGATGCTTCAGGGTGCTAAGGAAGGTAAATGTACTCAAAATCAGAGTAAGCTGCCCATAGACAGGTTATAGATTCTCTCAGTCCAACAGCTCAGTAGGAGGTTTTCTTCCCTTTCCCTTTCCCTTTCCCTTTCCCTTTCCCTTTCCCTTTCCCTTTCCCTTTCCCTTTCCCTTTCCCTTTCCCTTTCCCTTTCCCTTTCCCTTTCCCTTTCCCTTTCCTTTTCCCTTTCCCTTTCCTTTTCCCTTTCCCTTTCCCTTTCCCTTTCCCTTTCCCTTCTTTCCCTTTCCCTGTCCCTATCCCTGTCCCTTTCCCTGTCCCTATCCCTCTCCTTCTCCCTTTCCTAGCTACCATATGATTGTACCTCTTTGTTTAGTCCCTTAGCAGAATGCAAAATCAGGTATTTCTCGGTAGTCCTCTTCATTCTCTGCCCTCTTTTGGAGTTTTTATGTTTTGAACATGCATGGTAGTTGAAATCTTAAAACACGTAAAGCAATATGTGGGTATTGCAAAGACAAGTGTGCAGTGGCCAAATGTCAAGAAGGACAAAGAAGAGGCATGGGATCACGATGGCTATCTGAGGCTAATAGCTGAGTAGATGTCTAGCTGTGTCTGTCCTTCAGATAGAAAACCGTTGAGTACCACTGGCTGGAAGCTGAGACAGATGGCAGTACAGGATTGGTTAGGAGCAGAGGCACAATTCAGATATTACTCAGTAATGATGCATTTTGTATCTTATTCTACAATGAATGAGTAATCTGCTTAATATATATCCTTGGAAGAGGTGGCTGCTGCCATTCTGGCTGCTGCTAGGGGGCAAGGGATTAAAATATTGAAAATACAATAATATAATTGGCTATTGCTCAGAATTTTAGCTCTGAATTCATATAAGCAAACAGACTAAAATTAAATGTATCATTCTTTCGTTCCAGTTGGTGCTAAAAATGCTGCTCAAAGACCTGTGAACCAGATCACTGCTTTCTGCTCTATTTTAATTTCTGCAGTAATTTTTCTATCAGTCTGGGAAATCAGACAATACTGCATAATCCTCCCTTATGAGCATCCACAGAAATGTGAAAATAACTAGCCTTTGCCTAGGAAGGAAAACATGTGAGCAATTAGAAAGAACCAAAGCAGGTCAGAAAAGTGGTAGGCAGTCAGAGAACAGACAAAAAGGAAAAAGAGTAGGAGGAGAAAAGTGTTAGCAACACCACAACACTTGCATCAGTTAGAGCGGTTGAGGGAGTTTGTAACAATTTGAGTATCTGAATGTTGGATCAAGTGACAGACTCAATCTAGACTTAAATGTAGAAAATGGGAAAGTGAAGTTAGCAAGTTGTAAACTATGACTCAAGGAAAAAATATCTTCAAATATTCATGTTAAATTTGGGGTACATTAATTTTGATCATTCTCAAGTCTCCATCTTGCATATTATGTCCCTGAATATTTCAAGTTAATTTTACTATCAAGAAAAACATTTGGAAAGAAAGTTTTTCAATTATGCAAGTTTCAAATTCATAGAACGAGAACATTTTTAAATGCATTTCACTCAAGTATTTTCATCAGAAAGTCAGCTATGAGAGTCATAAATAAGGTGATAGCTACCCTGATGCTTGATTATCTGAACCAGTTCAGCCTGAGCTTTAGAATTCGTATTTTGAGTAGGAAGACAGAAAGTACATGACGAAGTTTGTTTGTATGTGTCTGGAATCTCTGCAGATCCTGAAACATGTTGGTTGTTTTAATTAATAGTTACAGATTAGACACTTGTCTGTATCTTGTGCTGTACCACCAGGATGTACACAAAGGAAGGGTATTTATTATGCAAAGTATGACTTTGTACTGAATAGAGCTGCTAGAACTTGAACTGTCTGACACTGTTCCTTCTCATCTCTCAGGGCATTTAATTAGGTGGTTGTCTGACGAGCTTTGCTTCTGGCAGCATTCATAACTGGTCTCTCCAATACATTCTCAGCTTGAGAACTTCTACATCATCTGTCTCTCCTTTTCCACCACACATGTGGAAAGGACAGTAAGAATTTGGTGTCACTGAGTGCATGAGGCTTGCCCCAAGAAGGTGCAGAAATAAGAGCAACAGAAGTGTCCATTCCCTGCCCCTTTCCAGGAGCTGCCTGCAGCCGGCATCAGGCTGGTGAGAACTCATGTAGTGTTTACCATGGTGGTTCCTCACCTTGAGTATTAGATTAAGGATACATAAAAAAAGGTTTTTGTGTAATTATTAAGCAAGTAAATAAACTGTTCGTAAATTTATTACAGGAAATTCTTCAGTCTTCTCCTTCATCTTTAGTTTTGCCAGCTGTTGACTGTAAGGCTACCAGGTATCTTCTGAGCTTTCTTCAGGAGTCAGGAGACTGGAAGTTAACAAACACAACTAATCTCGACGTCTCTCAGCTGGAAGTGAACACATCTAAACCAAACTTACTGGTGGTTCAGCTACAACCGCTTGCCAGGTAGGACCTTGTCGCAAACGAAACTGACCCACATCTATGGATAATTTTTGAAGCATTTGAAAATGTCACTTTTGTTCAGGAAATTTAAAAACCAAAGTGGAATCTTACAGGATTAGCAAAGTTATTGTTCTTGCAAGGGTGAATTTAGTGTTTTTTAAAGCCCCCTGATAAGCTTACCAGGTGTAACAGATTAATTATGTTGAGAAAGTCAGTCAGGCATTCCTATTTTGTCTGCCTCATTATACGAGAACAAAGGGACAACTAATAAAACTAAATGACAACACACTTTTAGCAGAAAGGCTGAATTATTTTATGCAACACATGATTAACCTGCAGAATTAATAGCTAGAAGGCATTCCAGGGGTCAATAAACTGGCAGGATAAACAAGCCAGCAAATAAACACACAGAAAAACCTGTAGTTAATATGAATAAAGAGACTGGTTGTCATCACTCTAGAAGGAAGAGGAGGGCTATAATTCTTCATGTTTCCAGGCCTATGACAACTGTGATCTAACGAAGGTAGAGAGAGAGACTGTCTTCAGGTGAATGTACATTTAGAAAATGTAAGGTGTGGGTGTATTGAGACCCTCTGCTCAGCTGTTCCTGCTCTTTCCTCTTCCTAGCCTGTTACTTGGGCATTTGTACATGTTGGTATACAGTGCATGTATCACTGGGTCCTAAGGAAGTGCAATTATAGCTATTGTGTCACTGCACAAAAAAAGATGTGATACCCATTTTAAGGATCTCATGTACAAATGTTAGACTAGGGGTGAACACCAAATGAAAAGAAAGCTGCGCAGAGATTGGTCAAAAATTGGTCATCATTCTGTGATTCTGTGAAAATAACATCAGTAGTCTGCCTTCTCTGCAGCTAAGGAAGATTGAGGGGTTTGAGGAGTCAGCTGAAGATGTGGTCCTTGTACTGTTACAGAAGCTTTGCAGAAGAAAAGGGTCATAAGGAGGAGATGAGAGAATGATGGAGAGACTGATGCTGACAGTAATCCTTTTAGCAGTCAGTATCTTTGTACATTTCTGGTTCACATTGTTCTTGCCTAGAAAAGATTTTTAATTCTTCTTCTCCCACTCTTTTTGTAGTGGCTTAAATGAGATTTCCACCCTGGAAACAATTGCTGAAAATGGTAAGCAATACGACCAAGATATAACTAATATGTCATCTTTTAAATCTGTGTTTTCATTTTAGCAGATTGTATTCTCTAGTTCCTGGGTTTCGCTGTAACACTACTATTTAAAGGTTTTCTTTCCTCCTGTCTACGGTACTTATAAGCAGTCAATTATCATAGCGTTGAAGTATTGAGTGTCTGATTCAAAATCCACCTAAAAGGGTACAGCTCTGTGACCTGAAATGTAATGGTAATTCACCTCTGCTTCAGGCATGGGCCTTTGCTCATGCTCTGAGATCCTCCCACTTCAGAGTACGAACTCTGCATCTCCGTGCAGCTCAGACCACCTCCTTGGATGTCACCTCGCACACCAGCAGCTGGAGGTATCAGGCTCATCCGGCAATTCCAAGGTCTTGGTCTCCTCAAAGGGTATCAGAAAGAATAGCAAATGGTTTTCTAATCTTTGTAAAATAATACTGATGCCCTTCATAGTCTTTGATTTTAGTCTTCTATTGGTTTTGCGGATATTAAAGACTACTCGTAAAGTTGAATCTCTCCATATAACACTAAAACAAAACTTTTCTTGCCTAGCCTCTGGCTGAAAAAGAGGTGCCATACACCAAAGAGGCACTGAGAGGCATCTGGGTTTTTTGCAGGGCTTTCGCTTACTATGCTAAATTAGAGATCAAGTTATAAAGTCTGCGCATCACTGTAGTGGTAGTTTCAGGGATGTGCATTGCAGTAGTGTAGTGTAGCATAGTGTAATGGGCTAGTAATTAAAGAGTGTCCTTAATGCCTATGACTGTTTCTGCGCAGAGCTAGGGGTGGAAAATCAGAAACAGATTTGAAAATCAGGGGAAAATACCTTAATACTGAAATCAGTGGTGTGTCCTTTTCTCTTTGTTTTGCACTACTCCAAAGTGAGTGTGGTTTTTAAACTCAAATAAGCAGCTGTATTTCCATCTCTGAATTGCATAGTTGTTGTTTAGTTCTCTTTTCTTGTCCCCAGAGCACATTAGATAGCAAAAGCCTTGGCTTAATATTGGCCTTGGATAAATATTAGCTTTTCCTTATTGGACGTTCCTTTCATCAGCTGCACAAACTCAGGAATAAGCTTCCCAAACCCTGTCTCAGGCCACTTTGTTTTGGAACAACAAAGTTAATGGGCGACCTGCGGGATGATGGAGGAGCAGGCTATACCAGCTTTCTGGTTAGTGTCAACTGGCTGTTATCAGGAAAAAGATGTGTGGATCAGGGAAGATGTGCCACTTTTATGGCCAAGTGCAAAATCTACATTTAGTATTCTGCATCTCAGTTGTGCTCTAGAAAAGTAGGAGTGTGGGGTGAATCCTCACCATCTGGTTTATTTGCCAAAGCAGCCACTCTATGCATTGCTGAATAAAAACTGGAAATAACATCAGCAGAAAGTTTTAATTCAAATGAAAGTTACTGAACCACAGTTCCTTAAAATTATCCCACTGAAGGTCTGTGCAGCACTTGGAAGAGGGTCAAGAGAGTGTCGGAAGAAAGTCATTCTGAAAGTAGTAGATAAGTGTCCCAAACACATTCTTGCAAGTCGTGCAGTGTCCCAAACACAGTCTTCCAAGTCATGCAGTGTCCCAGACACAGTCTTCCAAGTCATGCAGTCTGGGCTCCAGCAGATCTAGGTGTCCAGGTACCACTTGCAGCACAGCCACAGTCATTTGCCAAATATTGCTGTCAGGACACCCTTCAAGGTCAAAACTGCTTGCAAAGTCATGGGTTACTGGTGTTGCAGAGTGACTGCTACAAGATCCTACCTGGGTAAGCCACAAAAATTACTGTTTGTCACATACCTGCAACGTGACAAGAGAACAGTTAACCCATAAACATTGCTTGTAATTCTGTATCAACAGTAAACCATGGAAAATCACTGCAGACCTACCGTAGTAGGCTGCCTCGAAGTTCATGAAGCCTCTTTACGTTTGTCACAGCAACTCCTCTCCTTTCTGTTGTAGAGGGTTTTAAAATCTGATGTAATAAAATGTCAGAGAAGTCTCCCCTGCTGTTTTACTCGCTGCAGATAGGAAGCTCTGTAAGACGGAACAAATGCGCTCGGATTCTGCCCAAGGGAAATGTGCTGTTCTGAAATATCTAGAAGCTGGAGTAAGCAGAGGTTTTTAGCACTTCATTAAAATGAGGCTCATTACAAAATCCAAACTGGAATTCAGAATCTAAATCTGCTCAAGTTGCAGGGGATTCAGACTTAGTTTTCTTTATACTTATTCTCAGTATTTCTTCTTTCTTTTTTTTTGCATGAGGGAGAGCTTGACTTTATTACTCAGTTTTTCCCAGTTTCCTAAACGTTCCTCTGCTCAGAAGAAGGTGGCATTCTGACATGTCAGTCTTACCTGCTGGATCCAGCATACCTCAAATACAAGGACAAAGCTGCCTATGACTCCATCTGCATGAGATGGGGCTCTTTAATTGCTATTGCATGTATTCCTTTTTCCACTCTGATTCTCAGTGCATTCCTCTTTCCGCTCTTTCTCTTCTCTAGTATTTTTCCTCCTCTCATCTTGCTCTTTTCTGTTCTTTTTCTCTTGTTCGTTGTTTATATTCTTCCTTTCTTTTCACTTTTTTCCTTCCAGAACATTTCCTCTCAGTTCATTTCTTCCCTCCCTTCCATCCATGTGCAAAATCACACAGAGAAATTACGGTAGATTAGAAATTAATAATAGCACTAATCCTGCAGTCTTTGGTGAATTTCAAGGGATGTGTCTTCAATGAGTTAGAAAAGTGTAATCCTTCCACCGGGACATAGATGCAGGCAGTTATGCTAATTAGAAGGTGTTATCCTACACCAAATATTTTATATTCATAGATCTATGTAGTGTTTCCTTGATCCATGCTATCTAAAATAATAAAAAACCCACTTCTGTAGAAGCACTCTAAAATCCCTCAAACATCAATATCACCATCTGGAGATGCCTCTTGTTCCATTAAAGAAAGAGCCTGGGATGACTAATATTCCCATGTAGCCAAGTAATTTAGGTCCTTTAAAATATGGTGGACAATCTGGGCCCTTTTCCTTGGAGAATTTGCAAATACTTCATAAGCAAGGTAGAGTTTTGATCACAAGCAAAGATATGTATCAACTCTGTTGTCAGAAAGGGGTTCACAGCAGCTTCTCTGAATGAAGACATTGCCTCTAGAAGCTTCCCAAAGGCAAGAGTTATAGATGTTACTGGTAACTATAGTTACACATAGCTCCTTACTGAGGTGAAATGCAAATAACATGTTATTTCAGAAAGCAATTGGTTGCTTTAATGAAAGAAAAAACAAAGACAATGCATTTTTCTAGGTATCATTTTTTCTTCTGCAAATTTCAGCTGAGGCTCCCAATGTAATTGCACCAGTAGTACATCAGTGGTTGTTTTTCTGAGTAAATTTTTTTCTTATAGTAGATCCTTTTACCAATAATTTTTTAGAAGGAAAATTTACCTAGCTGTAATTCTTCACTGGTACGAGGATATCAGTTTGTTTAAAACCCTACAGAAAAACATATACTTGAATTTTTACAAAAGCTAAACATTTTACTCAGACAGGAGAGCATAGTTACTGTAAATAGAAGAGGTTAAAAATGATAATAGTATAAGCTCTACTTCCACTACATGAAAATGAAATAAAATTTCTGCAAAGCATAACCTCAAAATCTAAGAAGCCTGCATATACAGACTATGAGATGTCCATTCACCAGACTGGTACATGGATGAGAACGGGGAATGCACTGAAACAGTAAATCCGAGTCTGCTTGCTCATTTCTCTATCAGTCCCAATTACAACACTACTAATGGTTCTTGATTCACAACTATTATGCTCCTTATCATAAGCAGATGTCACTATTTCTGCGTACAGCTTGAAAACATTTATCAGCTGTAAGTATTTGTCACAACTGCCTGTGGTTTCAGAACTAAAGGAGGATCTTCTGTAGAGGCGTCTTTGGACCTCTTTGAAAGGTCCTCCCTTCCTTACTTGGCTTTTCCTTCCTTTTTCAGAAGTATTCCACCATATTATTCCTTTGGCCTCCACTGCAGTCAACAGCAAAACTTTCCATATCCTGCTGAAGTTGCAGAATCAGACTTTAAATCTACTGAATCACAAAACAGCATTGCTGCCAATATTATGCACGTCATGCCCCAGACTGAGCACTAAGTTTTGGGTATTGTTTCTCAGGGATTGGTTCTGTGTACATTGTAATTCAGATAATAATACTACTTTAGCTTTATTATTTATTTATTAACTGGTCACTTGACTAGCAGTATATGCATCCTGCTCTCTTCTCTTAAGCAATTTCTTCTGTTCTTGCTTTTAATTGCCCAAAGTACAGCCTTTCAGGTATTGTTTCTAGTGTTTGCTTTTCAGTTTTGAAGTCACCCATTTTTCTGAACAGTTGTGATGTACTTGTTTTGTATTGTCTCACTGAAATTGTGCGTTTTTCAAGACACCGAACATGTCTTATCCCATTTGTACCAACTGACGTATAAATGGTACATGCATCTAAATCGCTTAAATAAACTAAATAATCTTAAACATCTAGCTCATTACTTCTCCAACTACTGTAGGATTTTAGCTTTTGCAGCTTACAGACTTTGTTAAATTATACATGTTTCTATTTGTAGACAAAATAATTGGGAGATTGACCATGGATCTGCAGGAGCGAGGGATTCATTTTTCAGTAATTTATACTGCAGTGAGACCTTCAAGGGTGAGTAATCTTCCGTACTTAGAACTGTCAGAGTTTTGGCATCTAACAACTTAATGTTTACAGAGGAATGCTGTGGATGATTTTCAAGATTACACAAGCAAGCAATCTGTATTATATGAGGTTTTGACCAGAAATGATTGTATGAATTTTCATGTCTGATGGCTGTATCATAGAACTATTGAAGTTTTAGTATTCTAGGAGACCATAAATCTGCTGTTGTCTTTAGAACTTATTATTTTTAAGGACTTTAATTTTAGATTTTTTTTCCATTTAATGATTTTATAGTAAGTTCCATGTGGAATGTTATCAAGCTTGCTAGTGTGGCTGGTAAGTAAAGACAGAGTGTTGGTAATTAATGGAAGGCTACTGATATATCCATTTTTAAATTAACTGGTTTCATTCCTTTTAGTCAATAGTTGGTATTTACAACTGGAAGGTAAAATTTTCACCCTTGCTGATAAGCCAGAACATCATTTATAGATCACATCACATTATGTTAGCAGTAAGTAGCAAAGCAGAATATTTATTTACACAGTTACCCGTTTTGTATGACACACAGGTTGTAATCAAGAAATATTCAAATTTTAATTTTAGTGCAATTAAATGGAAGACAGTCATGCCTTGAGGAAAACAGAATACAGTTCCCACTGAGAGGCATATGAGGGATGGGCTGTACCCTAAAAATGAGCACATTTGAAAGAAACATATCTATCTGTTCCAGTGGTAATACATCTGAGCTCCTAATATGATGTTTAGTTTAGTTTGAATTTTAATTCAAACTCAAGATAATGTCATTTGACAATACAGAAGATAAAATTTCCTTGGTTTAAGCTACAGGAAAGCCATTAGTGGCATTGTTGAGATCTGCTGTGGGCACTGCAGACAAGATCTTGAGAAGCTGGAGGATTTTCAGGAGGGAACACTATGAAATATTCACAACTGTTCTTAACACAAGAACAAACCCTAGAAAACCTGTTTTAAAGGGACATGGAGTGAAGTGCCTTTAGATTATCCAAAAGAAGATTAAGAGGCAATTTGACTGCACTTCATAGCTATCCTTTAAGCCAAAAGTCGGTGAGCCCCCCAAAGGTGTCCTGTGTACAATCAGAAACAATCTGGTTTTTGCAGGGAGGTAGGATCTCGAACCGCTGGCTAGCCAACAAGATCATCAGAACAGTCCCTTCAGACTCTAGGAAAAAGGCCAGTTCTACTGAAGAAAAACAAGAACGTCCTTCAGTAATCCACTCTGTGAAATTCACTTCCAGAGGCTGGGTTTTGAAGACCAGACTTAGAATAGAAAGGCAGAGCAGCATGAGGAAGCAAGATCATACTGATATTTTCTATGGTGTATGTTTTTGTGATAAAGGAGAGGACACAAGTCCAGGACTTTTGATCTGCCTTTTTTCTAAGTATTTTTCTTAACAAAGTTCCAAAGAAAAATATAAATTATTTAGTTATTGTGGCTCTTTACTGTTTGAAATCAAAGGGACATGGGCATTCTTACTGAAAATTGCATTTAGAACAATTGGAATGAAAAATATTTTTAATTAATGAAGGAATTGGTGTCAAGAGAAGGAATTTTTTTAGCAATTTTAAAAGTTTGTTGAATTTTAAATCTATGCATATTTCAACAGGCTTTCTAGATTAAAGTGACTTAGTTTGAGCAACTAGAGTACTTCTAAATAATTAATGTATTTTAAGATGTTCTGCATTTTTAAAAAATAAGGAATTTAAACTTTTCTTAATTCTGTAAATTCAATGCCATATAAACCAGTCTGAAGCATATTTTTTCCCCAAAATAACTTTATTACAGTGCATTCAAGATTGTAAGCTTCTGTACAGAGCTAGAAAAGGCAAAACAGTACCTTTGAGGGTTCATCAGTCTGTACATTTGCATGTAACCTCTTCTTAGTATGTATTGCATATCTTTGGTTGTGTTTGAACTGCGGAAGCTGTGAACTGTTTCATAACTGTAAGCTAAAGGACTAACTCCATTTGCTCAAGCTATAAAGACTATATTCCATCATCTAGAATTTACAGGGTCACTGCTCAGTGATAACCAAAATCACTATATATGAGGAGTAAAAGTCTTTGATCATATGGGAAAAGAATTTACATTACTTAGTACATTTGAAAATCAATAGCAATCATGCAATATGAAAGATTTGCATTTGCTAAGTTGCCTTTTTCTCATTAATGAAGGAAATGAGCTTTAACCATAGAATCATAGAATGCTTTGGGTTGGAAGGGACCTTTAGAGGTCATCTAGCCCAACTCCCCTGCAGTGAGTAGGGACACCTTCCACTAGACCAGGTTGCTCAGAGCGCCGTCCAACCTGGCCTTGAATGTTTCCAGGAATGGGGCCTCCACTACCTCTCTGGGCAACCTGTGCCAGTATTTCAACACCCTCGTGGTAAAAAATGTGTTCCTTATATCTAGCCTAAATCTACCCTCCCTTAGTTTAAAACCATTACTCCTTGTCCTATCGCAACAAGCCCTGCTGAGAATACTTTCCCCATCTTTCCTATAGGCCTGCTTCAGGTACTGGAAGGCTGCTATAAGGTCTCCCCACAGCCTTCTCTTCTCCAGGCTGAACAGCCCCCACTCTCTCAGCCTTTCCTCATAGCAGAGGTGTTCCATCCCTCTGATAATTTTTGTGGCCCTCCTCTGGACCTGCTCCAATAGCTCCATGTCCTTCCTGTGCAGAGGGCTCCAGAGCTGGACACAGGACTCCAGGTGGGGTCTCACCAGAGCAGAGCAGAGGGGCAGAATCACCTCCCTCGACCTGCTGGCCTTGTTTCTCTTGATGCAGCCCAGGATATGGTTGGTCTTCTGGGCTGCGAGCACACATTGGTGGCTCATGTCAAGCTTTTCACCTACCAGTACCCCCAAGTCCTTCTTGACAGGGCTGCTCTCAGTCCCTTTACCCCCCAGCCTGTATTGATAGCGGGGGATTCCCCCAAACCAGGTGCAGGACCTTGCACTTGGCCATGTTGAACTTCATGAGGTTCACACAGGCCCAATTCTCCAGCTTGTCCAGGTCCCTCTGGATGGCATCCCGTCCTTCTGGTGTGTCAACTGCACCACTCAGCTTGGTGTCACCTGCAAACTTGCGGAGAGTGCACTTCATCTTGCTGTCTAAGTCATTGATGAAATTGTTCAACAGCACCGGTCCCAGTACGGACCCCTGAGGGACACCACTTGTCATCGGCATCCATGTGGACATTGAGCCGTTGACCACTACCTTCTGGCTGTGACCTTCCAACCAATTCCTTAGCCACTGAACAGTCCACCCATCAAATCCATATTGCTCCAATTTAGAGAGGATGTTGTGAGGGACTGTGTCAAAGGCTTTACAGAAGTCCAAATAGATCACATCCATGGCTCTCCCCTTGTCCATGGATCTAGTCATGCCATCACAGAAAGCCACTAAGTTGGTCAGGCAGGATGTGCCCTTGGTGAAGCCATGCTGGCTGTCTCGAATCACCTCCCTGTCCTCCATGTGCCTTAGCATAGCTTCTAGAAGGATCTGTTCCATGATCTTCCCAGGCACAGAGGTGAGGCTGACAGGTCGGTAGTTCCCAGGGCCCTCCTTCCTACCCTTTTTAAAAATGGGCACAATATTTCCCTTCCTCCAGTCACCAGGAACTACGCCTGACTTCCATGACCTTTCAAATATGATGGAGGGTGGCTTGGCAATGACATCAGCCAATACCCTTAGGACTCTGGGATGCAGATCTTATGGATGTTCAGATTTCTCAGGTAGTCCCAGACTTGGTCTACCTTTACCATGGGAGGGGCTTTGCCCCTCTGGTCCCCATCTTGCAATCCATCAAATGGGGAGGGTCGAGGAAAGAGTTTGCCAGTGAAGACCAAGGCAAAAATGTTGCTGAGTACCTCAGCCTTCTCCTCATCTGTTGATATGAGATTGCCATTCCTGCTCATCACAGAATGTTCGGGGTTGGAAGGGACCTCTGTGGGTCATCTAGTCCAACCTCCATGTCAAAGCAGGGTCACCTACAGCAGGCTGCACAGGACCTTGTCCAGGCGGGTCTTGAATATCTCCAGAGAAGAAGAATCCACAGCCTCCCTGGGCAGCCTGTTCCAGTGCTCCGTCACCCTCAGAGGGAAGAAGTTCTTCCTCCTGTTCAGCTGGAACTTCCTGTGCTTCAATTTGTGCCCATTGCCCTTTGTCCTGTCGCTGGGTACCACTGAAAAGAGTCTGGCCCTGTCCTCTTGACACCCACCCTTGAGATATTTATAAGCATTTAGAAGGTCCCCTTTCAGCCTTCTCTTCTTCAGGCTGAACAAGCCCAGCTCCCTCAGCCTTTCCTCGTAGGAGAGATGCTCCAGTCCCCTCACCATCCTCGTAGCCCTCCGCTGGACTCTCTCCAGTAGCTCCTCATCTTTCTTGAACTGGGGAGCCCAGAACAGGACAGAGTACTCCAGATGGGGCCTCACTAGGGCAGAGTAGGGGGGGAGGAGAATCTCTCTCGACCTACTGGCCACACTCCTCTTAGTGCACCCCAGGATCCCGTTGGCTTTCTTGGCAGCCAGGGCACACTGCTGGCTCATGGTTAACCCGTCATCCACCTCCTCATCGGGGGGATACGCCTTCTTTAACTTTTCTTTTCTGGCTGACATATCTGTAGAAGCCTTGCTTGTTATTCTTAGCATCCCTTGTCAAGTTCAGCTCCAGCTGTGCTTTGGCCCTCTTGACCTCATCCCTACACAGCCGGGCAGCGTCTCTCTACTCTTCCCAGGATACCTGTTCCTGGTTCCACTGCCTGTGCAGTTCCCTCTTGCCCTTTAGTTTGACCAGCAGGTCTCAACTCAGCCATGCTAGTCTCTTCCCTTCCTTGCCTGACTTCTTACACCTGGGGACTGAGAGCTCCTGAGCTCTATGGAAAGTATCCGTAAAGATCTGTCAGCTCTGCTCTGCTCCCCTGTCCCTGAGGACTGTTTCCCAGGGGGTCCTACTGACCAACTCCTTAAAGAGCTGGAAGTTGTCTTTCCTAAAATTTAGTGTCCTGACTATACTCCTCACCTTTCCCATGTCCCTCAGGAGTGTGAACTCCACCAATGCATGACACTTTAAAAAAAAAGGAATAAAAGCACAGCTCCTTCTAATAAGGTAAATTAATTTTATGCAGTGAAGTTCCCGAAAACTGGGGCTGTGAGATAGTCCTCTTCAGACCGCTCTACCTCCTTACTGTTGGGCAGTTACTGGCTTCATAGTATCATCTTGTTACATTTGCTCATTCTTCCATTGCCTCAAGCAGAGAAACACAAATGTGAGAAATGCATATATTGGAAAAGATTCCAGACTGGTATTGGCTTCAAAGAAAGTGAATTAATGACACGGGAAGCAAAACTCCCCTATGACTGAGTCTCTTTTCTGATTTGATGACAAAGAACTGTTTAGTTTAGTCAATGCAGCCACAGATCCCTTTGGGCTTCCATAGTTATCAGTTAATTACCCCACTGCACAATGGAGATTTATTCAGGCTGGTTCTTGTTCTGTTCCAGTTTCAGCATTTGAAGCTGGAAGACAGAGGTAAGACCCTTAAACAGAGGCTGGTTGGTGAGCTACATGAAATGGTTTCACTAACCAGTTGATGCTTCTTCTGGATATCCCATCATGTCATAAAGGAGATGCCGTCCTCCAACAATGCAGCTGCCATGTCTTGCAACTCTTGTTCTGAAGTGCTTTGCCTTCAAGGTCTGGCTGATTTAGGCTGACACTAAGAGAGAGATTCTGGGCAAGTGAAGCGTGCATGTCTACATCTAAGTCATCAACCAAGGTTGTCTTTACAACCAGACTTTTTAGGGTATAATCCTTCTGACTTATTTTGCAGGGGACTGCTGCAGGATGAGATTAAACTGTCCCTTCATAATCTCCTTTGTCTCCAACAAGCGTAAGGGCAGTCATCATGCTTAGGTCAGATCTCAACCTATATGTTTAGTCAGACAAATCTCACTCAACTTTTCTCATCTTCTTTTCCATTAAAAACCAGAAACTTACCCCAAGAAGAGAGGATTCTCCTGCCAAGACTTTTCTTCTGCTTGAAACACATTCGATAGCTGATTTTTCTTCAGGAGAATCAAACCCCTCTGCAGTCCTTGTTCCACTCTTGCATCAGGAGTTCTCATGAATATATAAATTGTTGTGTTCTTGGGGACTATGGCAAAAGTCACCCCTCTACTTGTGCTTGCTGCAAGTTAGTTTTTTCAGCTTGTGGTTGTATTGCATAATTTCACCTGTGCTGTTGTGATGCATAATTTCACCTGTGCTAACTGGAGAGGTTAAAAAGGCTGCAGTAATTGGAAAATAGATATGCTTGAAATCATAAATCTCATAATTTTTCCAATCTTTCAAATCCTTATGGTGTCCATGTAACATTTTCACAAGTTTGCTCCTGAAACTTCTGCAAGACAGTTTTATAGTTGTTTTGTCAGTTAGACCGAATGCTAAGGGACCACATACTGCCAGAAGGAGAATTATGGCTACGTCCCAGCTGATACTCGTTTTGCTGACTCCACTTTTTACAGATGCATTGTGAAGTGCTGTTTAAATCTTCTCTACGGCCTCCACATTTTCAGAGAACTTCAGCTGCTGTAGGCTTTTGACTGCTGCATTCTACAAGCTGTCTGCTTTAGTTGGCGTTTAAGTGTGTTGAGTCTTTGATTCCACTCAGAGCCAAGCAATATCAGTTATAGGAACTTTATTCAGCTGTAAGTAACATGGGCAGCTGCAGCAGAAGTGATTGAATTTGACTCTCAAAAAGTGTTTTTCGAAGTTATCCTCAGGTGCTATTGACGTGCACCCCAGCTGAAATGAATGGGAAAAGTTTTTATCTTTGATAAGGGCTTGTGCTTGCATTTTCTTTGCTTCTGCCTGGTACCTAATGCATTTTTAAAAATGCGTAACACTTTGCAGTGCTGCATCTTCCACTTAGATCCAGCTCCTCTCTTTTTTGTTGACTGTTCAGATCACTACTCTGAGGAGACTAAACTCTGCAACAGCCACCCCACTGACTTCACAGATTCTGATTAATGGAGTGCTTTTAACCATTTAATATACTCAAACATTATATAATGGAAGCTTTCCTGTGAGCTGAATGTTAAAAAAATTCTTACTATGCCATTTGCAGGAGCTGGGGTTGTAGGGTTAATATCCTCATGCATTCTTGGATATAGGAATTGATTTATTCATTTACTTTTGTATTTTTTACATTTGAAGGAGCAATTATAGTTTGACACAGTATAATAAAGCATCAGCGCTTCCAATCTGAAAGAAGAAACCGCAAGAATTCCTTGTTCTTTAGTCCTCTCCTCTCTCCACTGAAAGAATTCCATAATAATAATAAAAAATAAACTTTAACTTCTAGATGAAGAATATGCACTTAATTATTTCCCAGCTAACTTTTTTTTTTTTTACTTAATAGAGGTAGATTCTTTTTTAAATAATTACAAAAGAACTGCTTAAGGCTGATCAAAGCCAGTTAGTTGTCACTCTAGAGGACAAAAAAATGAACAAACATATAGCCACATTAGCTTGGAAATTGAATGCTAAGGATGTGAGAAATGCTTGTTAGCAATTCTGTATGATTCATTCCATGTGTTAGTGGGGAATTCAGGAAAACAACTGAAAACTAGTGTTTTACCTTTAACTCTAGACTTGGCATTAAGGGTATTAAGATTCACTGACATTGAACATTTTTGAAACTTTAGCTTTCATTTTATATTTATGTTTTTATATATATATGCTTATTGACTTCACTGGGAAACAAAGGGCAGCATGGAACTATTATTCTTATCTGATCAGAACAATTTTTTTATTTTCAGTTGCTAACTAACTTCTTAAGGGATAGATGAAGCCTATACAGGTGTTCCATGTACACCAAATTAGAAAGTTGTATTTATTTTACATTTAAAGCTAAGGATGAGGAAAACTGGGGTGGGATGGTGGAGAAGGACATGGGTGAGGGTGAAGTCTGTCTGAGGAAAATAATAGAAAATGGTGAAATGTAGGTATGAAAATTGAAATGCATACTCTTAAAAATACAGTCATATATAGGCAGAGGTCATAAACATAATAATTCAAAATAAAATTAGGTGCAAGGCTAAAGTAGGATATGAAATGTGTAGCTGTAAACAAGCATAATGACATAGCATGTTAGTAGGCATGCTAAAAACTTTCTGGAAGGAAAATGCCAAGGCAAAAATACATAATGGAGTGACAAAATAGATCTGTGAAGGACTGCTGTTGTATCTTAAAGGAAGTTTAAATATCTTAAAGGAAGTTTAAATTCAAGGAGACAAAGGTAATTATTCTGAGAATTCTAAAGTTATATTTTAGGAACAGTCTTTGAAGACTGAGGCTGAAGATAGCGTCTGAGTGATATGACTTCAGCCTAAAGATTGAAATGATCCATGTATCTGTGATTTGGTGAATTGCCTGGTAAGCTCCACTAATTATGTTGACTGACACAGTTTGTAGATGGAATGTAAACTGTTTAAATGTCACATATTAAATGCTCAAACTATATGTCAAAAATCATTTTTGAAAGACCACTTCTTTCCCCTTATCTACCACCCCACATGGAACATCCCAAACTGTGTCATAATTAAACAACAGAGTGGAAGAGGCAAGGCTATTAAAAGTAATGAATCCATGCTTCAAAAAGCAAAGTCCTGTGTGCATACAGAAAATTAAATGGGCTACAAATTCATGCAATTTTAGTGCAAAATCATATGGCAGACTTAAAGAGATTCAGAGGAATAATGCACAAAAGACCTAAAAACACATTAGACAGGAATTCTTTCAGAGGGCATTGGATCTAATCAAAAAGAGGAACTCAGAAAAATGAGTGACAACACAAAGCCAGATGAGTCTGTGTTGATCATCTCAGTGGTAGAACATAGAGAAGTTCTCACTTCAAAGACATTTTCAGTAATCACCGAGCCTCAACACCTTTTTGCTGTTACTGAGGTAGTAGTAGAAGAGATATCAGAATAAATCAATAAAATGAATATTGTCATATCGCCAAGGTCAGATAATGTTCACCTAAGTTTTAACTAAAATAAGAAACTTGCCAAACTATAAATTTTCTAATGTAAAACTTATAAATTATGATTTATATATTTATAGATATAAATTAAAAATATATATAAATTGGTTTGGCCTTAATCCAAGAGGAGCAGGAAGTTGTGACATGGGGTTTGGAAAGAGGCTTGATATCTCTGGAGAAATACCACCAAGAAACCTACCTTCTGTGCTGACAAAACTGGTTGAAACTGGAGTAGTAAGTATGTGGATATAATGAAAATATAATATGGATTTGTAGTTCTCTGACAGGCATAAAATACGTAGGTAAAAGTGATGCTGTTGCTACGTAAAAAAGGGAAAAGTGTAAAATTATTTTGGGGCAGAAATAAAAAAATTAAAGGCAGGAAATGAAGGATAAAAATAAAGGATTCATGTTTACAATGGGGAGAAATTACCAGCAGGATTCTGTGGGGATTGATGTTGATGCCTGTGCTGTTCAACACAGTCGTTGTTCGTGTGGAAAGGGGGCTGAAATCCGAAGGTGCCAAAATTTGCTGGTGCACTGACAAGCTGGAGAAACCACTCACAGCACTGTGTTACTGGGTGATAAAATGACAGATGAAATCCAGTGTGAAGGAAAGTTACACACATAAGGAAAACCTTAAATATGCATATTACACCGTGGTGATCGGCTGCTGTTTCTCAGAAGAGGGATTACGGTGCGAATGTGGGGAGATCTCTTGGAATGTCCCAGCAGCCAGCAGTGGGATGGATAGTGAGCAGACTGTTGCCAACGATTTGGTAAGAAAGAGGGCAAAGCAGTAAGCGTTGCTCAGTTCCCTAAGCCCTTCGTGAGTGCAAGTCTGCCAGTGCAATAGTACATGTGATTCTGGCCACCTCATCTCCAAGGGGATACAGCAGGGCTGCAAGTTTAAAATATTTTAGCTAGGATAAGTGACAATTCAAGAGGGAAATAATCAATAATCCCACCAATAACATGGACAGGCTAAACATGAAATAATTACTCACTGTCTCTGACCAGTATTCATGATTACCACCACTCACAGACCATAATGTAGGAATTCAGGAGCACCAAATTCCTTTAAAGAAACAAAATAAACTATTTTTGGGTGACAAAAGTGCATAGATTTTACTGATTTGGTGAACTAATGGAAGACAGAATGAAAGGAATGAAGATTTGATTTACATGTGTTCATTTGAATGCAGCGTTCAGCTCTGAATGTTTCTAAGCCAAAGATTACAGAAATAAAGGAGGGTATCCTGGGACAAGTACTGTTTGTATTTAGCCTTTTCTTATTTTTAGCTGCCAAGTACTATTCGTAGCACTGGCAATGAGTTAGACGGACCTTTGGTCTCACAGTTTAGCTGGTCTTGTGTCTTGGCAGTGGTGGGTTGGGATATTGACATAGCATTTGCCTGAGACAGGAATGTGAAGGTAATATGTAACTGATTTAACTGAAGGCTACGAGCCAGAAGAGGCAGCCAACAGACTAACCAAAACTCCACTAAAGGAAGCTCACAGACTTTCCTCCTCATGCTCGCCTATGAGGTTGTTATAGAATTGCCACTTTTGAAAATGAAAATAATTGCCATGTCAAAAAAAATGCCTGCTGCACGTAAATCCTTATTGTGATGGCAACCAGGAAATACATAACAAAAAGGGACTGTGTCAGCTGGAAATTGGGTAGGTAGCACGCCCACCTTGGTGCAGTTTTCCTGACTTTCAGTGCAGTGAAATAGGTTGGATTCTCAAGATCCCTGTAATTAAGGATATGCAAGTTGTCTCTGGGAACTCTGAATCCTTTCCCCATTCATTGCTACTGGTGAGCACAGAGACTTGTATCTTCAGCAACTTCTCCAGACACCAAAGCTCACAGGCACAGTCTTTTTCAGAGGCAGACATGCATTCCCATGTTGGGGAAGCAAAGGGTTGGAAACGGCAAACAATCCCACCCACCCAGAGGATCACAGTGTATGTGTCTCCTCCCAACACTTTCCTAGGGCTGAAGAGCTGGGAGCTCAGTGCCCTGTGGCTAGGTAGCTCCTGCCTGTGGCCAGAGCAGCCTTGCCTTGAACATCTGCCTGCAGTACTTCTTGTCTTCTTTCCCTTTGTAGGAAATTAAATGCATCAAGCTGGTAAAGAACCAGCTGGTGCAACCACAGGGATTCCCCATGCACTGGCAAAACCATTTATATTCCGCACCATTTGATTTCTATTGCAGCCTCTGTTATCTGTGCTAAAGGAATAGTTGTTAGAGGAGCAAAAACATGCTTTACCTACACATGGCATAAAAATTTGCCAATAATTGGTAAAATGCAGATCCCTTATCCTGGGAAGTTGTGATCTGATGGCAGAATAACACACCCCTAAGTTTTAGTGCGCTCCATCTGTAACACAGTTAAGACTAGATTATTTCATTTTAGTTTAAACTGCCATATCATATTCTATCTTTCTTTTCACTTTAGAAAAGAATGAATTCACTTCATGTGGTGCCACAGAATGTTTTGATTTTAGAAATTCAGTATTTTGTGGTAGGAAGACATTGGAAGACATTTTGTTGCACAGTTCTAGATCTGCTATATAGTAATGGTGGTTTTCTCTGCTTCCTAATTCTTACACTGCCCGTGATCCTCTGAAGCATTAGACTCTGTTCAAAGCCATCAGCTAATGATTTTCTGCCATTTGAAACGGAAAAGAGGGGCCATCATTTTTCATACATAGCCATTGAACTCATAAGTACAGTGTACCTGCCTCTAGAACTAGAATAGAGGATGATATTTTTTTGGTGTAATTTTCAAGCCTATTTATGACTTTAATAGAGAAATATATCCTTGTTTTAGTGATGGATAGTTCTACTCTGATTTTCTCTCTGAAGTAGCTTTTATTAAATCCTACAGGCTTTTCCATAAAAATCTATGAACCAGGAATTGCATGCAAGCCTCTATTCACAAAGTTTGCACATTAGAGCTTCAGCAGACAAAGCTAAGAACTCAGCCAAGGTGTTAATAAAACGTTGACAGACTGTTACAGCAGTGTTTGTGTACTGAAATACAGATCTTACTTCTTTCTGAGGGCCATATTATCCCATCAATGTAACTGACAACTCTAAATTGAGTCAGATTTCAGCTAATTTATGGTATCTTTCTTTTTAGAAGGTTGTCTAATTAGAAGATTGATTACAGAAACTTGTGGTACTAATATATTTTGAGGCAATAGCCCTGTACAGTCAGACCCCTGTTCAGTCACCTGCGTTAACACCAGCCAAAGTACAGCAGTCCCAGAGGCAATGGTGGGAGGGCTCTGGGACTCACCAGTGGACCCCTGGACTCTCTTAGCTGGGCATACTATGAGAGAAAAGGCAAGTTTGCCCAGCATGAGGTTATAAGTCTTTGTTTCTTCTGGATCCAACCTAATATCATAGCACTGTACTGATCACGTCGGATTACCAGCTCACTCCAGCCTCTCATGGGAGTCTCTGTTACTGGGCTGTTGTGTGACATATGTCCTTAGTGTCAATGGTAGAGAAAGAAAAGGCAAGAAACTCATCCTTTTCCTGCCAAAATGCCAAAGGCCTCGTATTTAGTTTGTTAATGGAAGCGTTGCTGTAAAAGCCAAACATAAAATGGTACCTGACATCAAATTTGATATTACATGGCATATTTTGTTCTTGTTCTGTCCTTTTCATTTTACTAAAACCTCCATGTTTACAATTTAATTGAAACATCGCAGCTGTTATTCTGTAAAGGGATTTCTCTTTTAACCAAGTGATTGAGTGACTTCACAGATAGATATTTAATGAATCATAAAAAGTATCATTCTACATTTTAGTGCACTACAGTATGGAAGTTAAACCCCAAGTATTCTAACAGCTAGATATCTCTGTCTCGGGGACTTTCAGCCAGATCTCTTGCAAAATCCTGGAACAGAATAAAGAGGGTTTCTTGCCTTACTCTGAGCAGAACTATTGCAAGGTGAATGCTGGATCCCATTTTGCCATGCCGCTTTGCCTCCTTCCTCCTCCCCAGTACATGCTTTCCTTATGACCCTAACAATATTTCTTGCTACTGCTCCACAGTTTTTCTCAGGATCCAAACTGCCAACAGGAATAATTGATTGTGGTTGAACCAAATCCCCAGCCAAGCTTGCCATTACCTGGCGTTAAAGCTTGGCTATGGTGTAGGAACAGCAACAGTCATCAAGCTGCTAAAGCAATCTCACAGGCATGCTGGAAGGAAGCTGGTCTTTGTTTTCTAATACCTTTCACCGTATGAATTTCAGTTTACCAAAGTTTAATATCAAAGCATGATGGCAAGGGTCAGTAACTGCCAGCCACAGAGGTGGTAGTTACAAATATCTGCTGGTAAAGGTTGCATGCTTTGGTCTCATTTTGGTTTAGTTGATGGGCTAGAGACCCATAGGAGATGAAGGAAACTATGAAATGGAGATTGATGACATTGGCTGAGATGCGTTAACTGGAAGGGTTAGATAGGCTTTGGTGGAAATATGTCTATTGTGAGGCAAATTTGGAAGACGAAAAAGGGTTTATCAAGAGAAAATAAAGCATGGTAATCCCCTTCACAAAAGCATAGAAGTTATTTCTAAGATTAGTTTTGTCTAGACTTTCTGATGTGGGTTTCATTGATATATATATACCTTCTAGCTTACACACAATACTGTCAGAAAAATTAAGTGGACACTGAATGCAAGAAAGCAGAGTAGAAGTAAGCACCTTTTCATTGATTTTCTGTGAAAAAAATGCTTGTTTTGACTTCCCTGTCAAAGAGATCCAGTTTGCTAGGATTATTTGCCTTTGCCTTTTTATTCAGCAATCCTAGCAAGACAGAGCCAGACTCTTCTCACAAGTTCCTGCAGTGCAAGTCATGGCTTTCTCTGCTTTCTCCAAAAGAGTTGTCACACACAGATGGAGTTGCTGAAAGCAAAGAATGGTGTTGTCACACTGAACCCAGTCTGAAAAACATACTGGTATTTAGACTTTAATTTATTACAGGCAGACCTGAGGAATTGTAAGAATGATGTGTAACTTTTTAAAGTTAAGAATTAATTTCCTTGAAGTATCAATAAAAATTTGATGTATAACATGTAATACTATCATCCTGTCCCCACCTCTTTCTTCAAGGTAGGAAAAAAAAGAGAGACAGGCTCCCCAGTTTTGCAGATGAGTCCTCCAAAGTGCTGCAGGATCGAAATATGAAGTGGAGGGAGTGAGCCTTTTATGGATCTTCAGATTTTTAATTTCCCTGCGACTAGCCCACGTCTGGGACAAACAGTGCTGGCAACTCTCCCGGCACTGTGAGTAACACATTTTGGCCCCTGTCTGCATTTTTCAATTAGGCAACCCACTAGACCCCTATCTAACCTCAGTCCAACCCTCTTGACATATCCATTTCTTCTTATTGCAGCAGAGGCTCCTCATCCTTTTTCACATCTCCCATGGCAACTTGGATTGCACATATGGACACAAGAAAGTGGGGAAAACAACCAGTTGGAGTAGGTATTCCCCTTAGCAGTCTAAAAATGATGTAAAATCTGTAGCTTCTTTTATCTTTATGGCAGAGTTGTCTGAAACAGTGCCCACAATCTAATGTTAAAGCTGGGGAGACTGGCATCAGTGAATACTCCTTGAATGATACATCCGGTAGATTGCTTTCAAATTAATTCTGTTTTGCAATGGTAGCTGTTAATACAATTTTCTTTTTCTCTATTTTATATATTAGATTGAAAAATATGATTAGCTAAAAGGATGTAAATGAGTTTTAACATTCTAGTATATGACCAAGATGTTGTTTTCATTGGAATAATTGTATTTGGGTTATTTGTCCTAAATTAAATTGAAGGTGGAGAATGAAGTGTAGCAGCTCCTTCCACTGCTACTCCAGCTTATACATATTCTGTTTTACTTTCTAAAATCAAGATCCTTTTATAGGCCAATTCTTGCTTTTACTTAAGTTAGCTGAAGAAGTTTGGTGTAAAAATCTGTTAAAAGTTGGAATGATAAAATAACAGGAAACATCATCATTTTCTTCAGAAAATTGGAACTACTGTGGCACTTCTGGATGTGCCTTTATGCCCCACACATGCAAGAATCCTTGCCTCATTTTAAGGCCTTTCAAGCAAAACGATTATCATCACAAGCGTTGCATCACAACACCTTCCGCTGCTCTGGGTTCTGTCACTTGCAATGTCGCTGCTAACTCACTCATCTCTGCACCATGTTCAGTTGCACAGAGTAGTCACATGCTATGTAAACAACAGTCAAGAGATCTCTTCTATAGCCCAGTGCTGCAGAAGGACCAGCCTGTGAAGAAGCACATCTAGCCATAAACATACTAGCTGATACTGAAGATAGATAGAGCTTATGCATGCCACTGATCTGAGCAGTAAAATAAATATTGCAGTTTTATTGTCCCTTCTAACAGAAGATCTTTAGAAGAGCTTTATCAGAGTATTAATAAACAAGGGAAAAAGAGGCAAAGGATTCCTCTGGGCAAAATGTCATGCTATTGACATTTATTCCGATGTCTTGGTTAGGCTTACAGTTGTTTTACAAATGTGTGAAATAGCACAGAATTCTCTTCAGTGTGATAGCAAGCAGTGGCATAATGATTCCCTACCATCTGCTGAAGTGGAAGTGAAAAGGAGAAAGTATAGTGTTAAGAAGGAGACCATTTTCTGGAAGCTTAATTTCCATTTTTTGTGAGAACTCCGTTCCAGTTTCAGCAATGCAAACTTAATCCTGCTTTGAGAATATTTTTTGTAGAATCATAGAATCATACAATGCTTTGGGTTGGAAGGGACCTCAAAGATCATCTACTTCCAACCCCCCTGCCATGGGCAGGGACACCTTCCACTAGACCAGGTTGCTCAAAGCCCCATCCAACCTGACCTTGAACACTTCCAGGGAGGGGGCATCCACAGCTTCTCTGGGCAACCTGTGCCAGTGCCTCACCACCCTCATAGTGAAGAATTTCTTCCTTATATCTAACCTAAATCTACCCTCTTTCAGCTTGAAGCCATTACCCCTTGTCCTAGCACTACATGCCCTTGTAAAAAGTGCCTCTCCATCTTACTTGTAGGCCCCCTTCAGGTACTGGAAGGCTGCTATAAGGTCTTCCCATTGCCTTCTCTTCACCCCTGGTCCCACTCCAACAGGTTCCATGTCTTTCCTGTGCTGAGGACTCCAGAGCTGGACTCGGGACTCCAGGTGGGGTCCCACCAGAGGGGAGCAGAGTGGCAGAAACCCCTCCTTCACCCTGCTGGCCACGCTTCTTTTGATGCAGCCCAGGATACGGTTGGCCTACTGGGCAGTGAGTGCACGTTGTTGAGCTTCTCATCAACCAACACCCCCAAGTCCTTCTTCTCAGGACTGCTCTCGATCCATTTTCTGCCCACCCTGTATTTTAGCTTGGGATTGCCCTGACCCATGTGCAGGACCTTGCACTTGGCCTTGTTGAACTTCACGAGGTTCGCATGGGCGCACCTCTCAAGCCTGTCAAGGTCCCTCTGCATGGCATCCCTTCCCTCCAGCATGTTGACCGCACCACATAGCTTGGTGTCGTTGACAAACTTGCTGGGGGTGCACTTGATCCCGTTGTTCATGTCGCCAACAAAGATGTTAAACAGTGCTGGTCCCAATACCGACTCCTGAGGAACGCCACTCGTCACTGGTCTTCACTTGGGCATCGAGACATTGACCACAACTCTAAGTGTGCTTTTAAGTATGACCACTTTAAGCTCCTTCTCTCAGTCGTCTTGTAAATGCCCTCAGATCTGCATTCTCCGTCTGGATCTACCTGTAGAGCCATGTAGTCAGCAGGGAAAAGAATGAGATTTCTGAGAAATTCTCCGCTTCTGAGTATATTTCTGCTTTACTTTTTCTATATATGTGTATGTTTGAATGCACAGATGTATGTTAGAAATGCAGGTATTCAAGTCCATACTTATGCCAAGTATTGCCGTAGTTCAGTTATGCATGGATTTTAATTTATATGATCTTTATTTTAAAGCATGTTTCTCTCTTAGAACAAATTTTACATTTTTTGTTTCACTGAAGAGAAGTGCATTAAATACCTGCTTGCTTTTTATGTGTAGACTGGTGATTCTGGTCAGTTTAAAGTTTCTACTTAGGAAAAAATCCATTGATGTTGACGGGAACTATGTCTGAGTGAAAAATGTAAGGACTTGGCTCTCACAATCCAAGGAGCTTATAGTGGCTTATAGATACATACAAAAATTGATTTTTCTAAATGACGTTTCTAAATTTTCCTGAATCTACTCAATGCATATTTTTACCTGCTTCGTCTCCCTTGAAAGCTCTGTTGTAGCTTTACCTCATGCTGTTTGCTTTGAAGAGAATGAGTGTGGAAGAAAAGAACAATTTCAGAAATTGAATTCTTGTTCTAATAACACCTGCAAGTGCAATTTCTTTGGGTTTGTGCAGTCTTTAAATGTGTAAGTTTTACTGTATTATATGCAAGTTATAAAATTTCAGGTGATTTCGCATGAACAGAAATTTCAAATTTGAAAAATTACCTTGAAGTTGTGATAACCTATCACCTTGAATGAGATAGGTAAATGAGCAAGAAAGATGTATTCAAATGAGCTTCTGTTAATTCCTGATAAGCTAAACATCTCCACTGGAAATGTTTGGGGGATTCTGAGTACAACTAGGTCACCCTACAAACATTCCTGATGGAAAACACAGTTTAAACATCCTCTGAGCTCAGTTGCAGCAGAGCAGAAATTTTGTCTCTTGTCAGTTTTAGTTATAAAGAATGAAGGTCAAAATTAGTTGCAGGTAGGTAAGATCCTTTGCAACAGAGCACAAAAGACTGTAGTTGCTGTATCAAAGCTTGCATTTGAATTTGAACCTACTTGACATTTTGTGCTGCTCTGAACCACTGGGTGTTTTCAGTACTATGCCTAATTTCATATCTTTGTATGTGACAGATAGATAGTATTTCATGGTTCACATTTTGTACTGGTAAGTTGATTCAAACAGTAAGACTTGGAAATAGTAGTAGGTAAAATATGTGTAGTTCGCTTAGGTAGGAAAATACATCCTGACAAGACTGGGCTTCTATATCTTTTGAAAACTAGGAATCTAGGCTTTGACCACTGTGATGAAGAAGTCTTCCCCATCCTGCATCCTGCTCAGGTCATGCTGAGATCTAGATCTGTAGATCATTTAGGTCAGAATCACAGTGAATCACAGGACAACTGAGGTTAAAAGTGACTTATGGAGGTCATCTAGTACAACCTCCCTGCTCAATCAGGGCCGCCTTGAGCCAGTTGCCCAGTACTGTGTCCAGTTGGATTTTTAACATCTCCAAGGATGGAGACTCCACAACTTCTCTGGGTAACCTATGCAAGTGTTGGGTCACCCTCACCCTCTACCAAACCCAAAATCTAGTTCAGACAGCAGGTATTTGTCTTTGGGGTGCTATGGTAGCAGCTGCAGTGCCTGCCCTCCCCTCCTCGGCCATTACACCTCATGATTCAGGCAATCATAAGTGACCCAAAAGAATTCTTTTACCTTCCCTGTCACAATGTATGTCAAGCTTTTGTCTATGCCTGCATGCCCTAAACATTTTCAGGCACTTTTCTGCACTTGTGAAGTTTAATACTATTAAGAGGTATCTGGTTCTCATACTGCACCTTTTTTTTAAGTAGAAGCTGGGGCTTTTTTGTGATTCCAACAACTGGTTTAACCATGTTATGAATAAATTTGGAAAAATAGCCGTTTGCCATGTAAGTAGGGTCTGTATGTAGGACACACTATAGTGGACAATACAGTATGGAGGCAGAGACTATGCTAAGATACAACCTAAAAAGAGAAAGGGAGTGGACCCTGCTTCTTCCTTGCCTCCCTCCTTGAAAGTTCGGAAAGACCTTCCCCTTCCCATAGCTGCTACAGTAAGAGCAACAACTCTGCAGAGAGGCTGTGGCCATAGATCCATACTGCTAGAAATGAAAAGGAGCAACAAGCACCACCAGGACAGTTTGTTGTTCTTGATGTGCACTCCTAAATGTAGCAATAAAAAAGTCAAGAAGTACAAGACTGAAAAAGAAGATATAACCATCTGTGGAACTGATACCCAAAAATCCCACATTGAAACTAGTGTGAAATGTAGCCTGTTTCTATGGTTCATTACCATGCATCGTTTCAGCCAATGAAAATTATATTTTCCCAGTGTCTTGTATTTGTCTTTGATGTGTTTGCAACCATTCAATTTATATTTGTTTGTATTTTCAAATATATAAAATGGCCCCAAATCTTTTTGCTTGTCTCTAGCCATTCTGTTTTGGAACAGCCAACAAAACCCCAGCAACAACAACAAAACAAATGAATAATTTTGGATGTAAAATCTGTTTGCTTTGAAAAAGATCAGTATGTTAGTGCATCAAAATGTTGCCAGATCAGCTGTCTTTCTCCTCTCCAAGAGAGATGATTCTGAATTAGGACGCTCGCAAAACTGTTCGAAGGGAAGAATTTTGTCCAGGCTACTTCTGTTGCAGGTTCAGTTAGTAATTACAGTGTTCAGTTCTGGTCTAGGACAATATAAATGGTGCCCTTTCATTTCTGTATCTTATTTAATCAGATCTTGTGATTGTTCACTGTATATCTGAGATAGAAAATGTCATTGATAAATCCAGAGAAACAAAACAGTGACTCACACAACACATGGCTCAGATTAGGTAAAGGCGAAGAGGACACTAAACAACAGAATAAAATATGATTTAATGATTGACAACACTGCCACTATGGATTGTTCTTAAATAATCTGATTTTATTTACAATAATTCAATGTAAATATAATTAATTTCTCAGGGAAGTATCTGGTGAGTTATAGTTTAGCATGAAATGCATGGCACAGGGAGAAATATTTGAATTCAGTATCCTCATGTTTGTGCAGGAACAAAAGAATAAGAAAATGTGCCTGAAACAGAGAGGCAGGGATGTACTGGGGGAGCTCTCAGCTTCCCACTGCAGGTCAGCTGAAAGGAGCAACTGCCATCTTCAGATCTCTATTGGGTCCCAGGCTGGGGTGTTTCAGAGATCCTCCTTCCAGCCTCAGGATTAAATTTTCTTGAATCTCTGAGAGGTAATGCTTTCTGATTATGAAGGTGCTAAATTATATTACCCATGGGTAACTCGGAGAAATGTATCTGCAGGTTGAAAGGATGAATATACAGGCTGGTAAGTGCTTGGGAGACATTTCTCCACAGAGATGATAGTTTCAGGCTCCTGTTTGGTGCAGTCATCTTGCCTGCCTATAGCTGTGCAAGTAGGGACTTGCTGGGCTGCACAGTCCATGGCTGCCTGTATTTTCCGCCATAAATATGACTAAAACAAACCCCACTTTTAGAAATTTTTTTGGCAAGCTGTGTTGCCTCCCTTCTTCAGCATGGGCAGATTTGTTAAAACGTGTTTAATCATGGGAAACTAGTGGATTTCTTAGTCCCTGACACCCCTTCTTCACAGGCACATGCTCTTTTGGTTCACTTGCTTTTTCAGAGACAGAAGGAAAGCTTTAGGTGAGAGCCTCATGACAAAGTACTGGCAGCAGAGCAATGGAACTAAAACTGGAGTCTCATGGTTGTATTCTAATAGCTTTCCTTTTATTTTAAGACACTTAAACCTAATCGCCCAAGTTAGCCCAATCACAGTCTCCAATGTAGCATTGTTTTCAGCTATCAGCAGGTGGTTTTTACAGCCCTCTTTAGATGATGTGCGAGGCCTACATAGTGAAGTCAATTGTTAGACAGGATATAATTTAGACTTCGGCTCTTCTTCTCAGTTTGAAATAAAATGATTACATTTCAGGAGAGCCTAAGGGAAGATTAAAAGTTTTATATCAGAAGTTGAATATTTTCTTTTGTTGTACACTCTTAAAGAAAATGGTATTCATTTAAAATAATGCATGTTCTGATGTATATGAAAAGGTACTACTCTCAATTAAAAAGAAATTCATGAAGTATGCATGTATGGGAGAGGAAGATTGCAATCTTCATCTGAGTGTTTAGTCAAAGGTTTTTAACTCAGCCCATTCTGCTTTGTTCATAGAATGAGATCTCTGCAAAGATGCATTGTCAATAACAGATGGTCCATAGCGTTTAGAGAGCAGTGGTTAAGGTGACAAAATCTTCTGGGGCTCCTCTGCACAGGCAGGTTATAAAGCAATGTTATAGCCTCTGTTCCACACTGGAAAATGGTCCTTGTCTGTCTCTAAATGCATTAAAAGCGGTTACAGGCAATAGCTCCACACAATTATAGTACTGGCAACCCCTGTGATACCTCTCATTTCTTGTATTTCAAAGTTATCCAAGGGCAGAGGCCCTTTGTAGAATATGAAATGGTAAAGATGACATGAGTCTTAAAAATAAATGGAATAGCCCAAATACAAACTGAGTAAGAAGTGAAGAGTAAGATATGAACAACAGGATTAAGTTATTGTCTGATAAGGTCAGCTAGTTTTTACTATTGATATCAACGGGACTGTTTTACCAAGGATGCCCTGGGCACATTCGTAAAAAGGCATTACCCATTAAAGGGAATTCCTGGAAACCTCCTAAAATAAAATGTATGTATGCAGTGAAGTATCTTACAGGAGTTCACCATATCAGCCAAACAAGCACAGGTCTTCTTTTCCCAGAAGCCATCAGAAGAATTTAAATATAACACTGCTGTAGTTAAGTAGCCTGCTTTCATGCCTGTTAAAATGAAGACTGCCAAAACTTCTACTGTTACTAAGGAGGATGGTCACCAAACTGGCAAGTTGAAGTTTTCTTGTGATTTTATCACAGAAAAAAAGTTAATTTCTTTTAATATACTCTTGTGTAAAAAAAAAATTCTTCTACCTGTCAGCACTAATGCATGCTACTGTATCAAGGCAGCACTCATAATATGGTTTCAAGTTCATTTGCCTAATGTCACTTGTGCTTGTTTTCACATGTGGACACCTCACCATAGAAACCCAGGTTAACACCACCTCATTTGCCTCTGTACTGCCAATTAAATAGGCAGAAAATAAAAAATATTAAGGTTGATTGAGGATTTAAGCAGGATGGGTGCTCATGGTACAGAATCGTGAAGGTCTGCGTTCTATTGATATTATCTCTTGCAAAGGAGAGGAATTGTTAATGTGCTGTTATTTCAGATTTCTAGAAGAACTGATGTGGTATGGGAATTAAGACGACAATTAATGGCCACTGAAGAAGATGACAGTTCATCATATCCTCCTTTGAATGTGACCACTGGAAATGATACCTGCATCCTTTTTTATGCTAGAAATTTCAGCCTCAATGCCAATAATTCAGTTTTCATAGATCTGATAAACGCAACATTTGTAACCCAGAACGTGGATACTGCTTCTTCTGAGTGCTCAAACATCAACACAACGTGAGTAGAACAAGAAATTTCATATCATAATACATGTGATTCTGAAAGCTAATCAGAAACAGTGCAACCTCAAGTTAATACTAATTTAATTTTCTTCTTCTGAAGCATCCAAAATAAGCAAAATACTAAATAGGATATTCTTAGAAGAAAAAGATTGAGTCAAGACAACAAAAATTTTTCAGATGCAACCTCTTGTTTTCACATTTTTTTCCCTCTTACTTTCCTTCCTTCCTTCCTGGTGTATATTTGGTCCAAACAAGTTTCCTTGTGTCTGATCTTACAGTTACAGAAATCTCCACTGGCATTAATGAGATCATCGTTTCATTGTAAAATTCCCTTGAAGGGGAGTATTGCCAGTTACTAGGTAGTAATTCAGCTGGAAGTATATTAATGAAACATGATCTTTGTTTTCTTTTACTTTGAAGCACCTGCTCTTGGGTAAAAAAAAAGCTATAGAAATATTTTGTCATATTTTTCTGTGTACTGAACCTTTGCTATATGACTTTTGTAATTGCCTATTGATTTAGAATATTTCCTCCGATTGAACTGTCACAATGATCTAATTAAAGCTGACTACTCTAACATTAAAAATCTGTTTCTTGTTCTTAGACTGTCATTAAAATACACAAAGCCAGTGAATGGAATCAGCAGCCTAGAGATAAGGTAACTTATGATTTATTCTTAAATAGCTCTTTGTGCTGTACAAAGCCTGTTTGTAAATTAGGACCAAAAAAAAGAGGAGGAGTTAAGTGAAAATGTCAAAATTACAATTTGATTTCTGTTCCGAGGAGTTACTACACAGGAGAACAATAATACAGTCTTTATATACAGAATATATTAATATGCTCAGGTAAAGTTGACCATACTGTAAGATACTCTATATGAAACACCCTGTTTTGCTAATAGCATCAGACCACAATCCTGTCAGGGAAATCTAACTGTGATTTGTAAACAGTTCTAGGGGCTGAAGTCTGCATGCATGGTGAGGGTTGTATTTAGTCCTAATATGGATTAACAGTGTACTCTTGTCAGAGCTAGTTTGTGGCTAACGAGGAGTGCAAAACCTTGTAATTTTTCTGCTCCATGGATGGTAACCAGACCACTTTTCTCCTACCATAAGAAGAGGGAAGAAAAGTTAGGGAATGGGAAGACTTGGGATGAAAAGTCAAAGGGAGAACTTAGAATCATAGAATCATAGAAAGTTTTGAGTTGGAAGGGACCCCTAGAAGTCATCTAGTCCAACCCCCCCGCAGCAAGCAGGGACACCACTAACTAGATCAGGTTGCTCAGAGCCCTGTCCAACCTGGTCTTGAATGTTTCCGTGATGGGGCCTCCACTACCTCTCTGGGCAACCCGTTCCAGTGTTTCACCACCCTCATTGTAAAGAATTTCTTCCTTATATCTAGCCTAAACCTTCCCTGTTTTAGTTTAAAACCATTACCCCTCGTCCTATCACTGCTGTCTCTACTAAACAGATTGTCCCCATCTTTCCTATAGGCTCCCTTTAAGTACTAAAATGCTGCAATCAGGTCTCCCCGCAGCCTTCTCTTCTCCAGGCTGAACAAGCCCAACTCTCTCAGCCTGTCCTCATAGGAGAGGTGCTCCAGCCCTCGGATCATTTTTGTAGCCCTCCTTTGGACACGCTCCAACATTTCCATGTCCTTCTTGTGCTGAGAGCTCCAGAGCTGAACGCAGTACTCCAAGTGAGGTCTCACCAGAGCAGAGTAGAGGGGCAGAATCACCTCTCTCGACCTGCTGCCCACGCTTCTCTTGATGCAGCCCAGGACACGGTTGGCCCTCTGGGCTGCCAGCGAGCACATTGCCGGCTCATGTCCAGCCTTTCGTCTGTCAGTACCCCCAAGTCCCTCTCAGCAGGGCTGCTCTCGATCCTTTCATCCCCCAGCCTGTATTGGTACCAGGGATTACCCCAACCCAGGTGTAGGACCTTGCACTTGACCTTGTTGAACCTCATGAGGTTCACACAGGCCCACCTCTCCAGCTTGTCCAGGTCCCTCTGGATGGCATCCCATCCTTCTGGTGTCTCAATTGTACCACTCAGCTTGGTGTCAACTTGCAGCTGTTGCTCTCACTAGTGGGTTCTAGGGATGGGGAAAGCATCTGCTACTGTTTGAGGGCTGCCATACAGCTGCTGGTCCAGAAACTTCATTTCTTTCCTCAGCGGCAGGAACAGCAGTTAAATTTATTTTCTTAAGCTCTGGCAAAAACAATATGGCCTGCTCTTTTCTTTAGATACCTCAGGTAATTGCTTAAATTTATTTGGGAAGGGCTTGGGCCAGGAAACTTGCACTGAATTAAATTTGCATAGATCAGAGAATGACCTGGATGCTTTCTTGGGCAGCAGAGGGATAAATGCCTTTTGCCATCTAAAATGCTTTTGACACCTTGAATAAGGGAAATTGTAATCCAAAGAAACAAACAAAAAAAAAAAAGATGAAGTCTGAAGTAATAATGTAGGAGACAATCAGAGCTTGAACAACATTTTGCTAGGAGAGTAAAAGAGGCGCGTGGCACCAAGATGGTAATCAGGAATGAATATATACCATTATTTACACTGAGACAGAAGGACATTCTACATTTAGGCAAAAGGACCCCCAGAAGGACTTGTGTTGAAGAGAGTCAATGATGTATTTGGAGGTGTATTTGGAGTGCACAGAGACACTTGCAGACATCATCAGAGACCATGACAGGTGGCAAGAAACCAAACACGCGTTGTTGTTTATCTCTCCTCCCCCTCAAGCACCCAGGGCTTTGTGAAAGAACACAATGTACAGATAAGATTGCTGTTAGTATAGTATATTTACTTTTTTGAATATTGTAATTAGCTGTGTATAGTATCTTTGAGACTTGTCCTTGATGATGGAGTTGAGCATTTCTTGGTTTCAACGCTGTAAATTATCAAAGGGACATGCATTTCCCTGAACACCATGGGGAACTAAAGAAACATTTTCCTTGGATCCCATTCCAAACACACTGTTCTCAAACCAAGACTCTGCTCAAGTTGTGTCTTTACTTTTAGTCGAAGTCACAGAATAACACTTTCTCTGGTGCTTCCCTGGTGCTTCTTTGCCTACTGTCTGCTGCTCCTGTCTTGCTCTCGTACAGACAGACCCACCAAAACAGTGCCCTGGACTCTCATTCTGCATCTTTGCTCATACTGATGCAGGTCTTAGTAGATTTCCTGTAACCTCTTTCTGTATGAATGAATCTGGTTGCTTTCTATATTTTCCCTGAATGTGAACATCCTCAGCATAATACCATGCTTTCTAGTAAAATCATGGTTCCAAAAAAAAATATGAACAATAAAGCACTCGAAAATCCTATGGAGTGTGACACTGCTACGAAGTTAAGTGATAGATCATAGAGGGGTAGTTTTCTTTAAAGTAGTCAACAGATTTGCTCAACTATAAACCAGCAAATTGCAAACCTGAGGATGCTAGTGTAGAAAAAAAAATACTTTGGCAGTTGAAACATTTATCTTGGATTTTGATTACTGCAAAAGGCATAAGAAGATCAAATGTGATGTTGGTGTATGCATATGGACTTCATGAGGATTATTCACATTTATGGTTAGTCATCCGTTTGTTAAAATCTTATAATTTTAATTAATTATTGGAAGAAAACTTTGAATTCATGAATCTGAGGTGCATCTGAAGAGAAGAAATTTAAAGCAACTCTGCAGACAGACTGACTGTAAATTAAAGGAGAATATCAGTACAAAAGGTTTTCTCTCTTCTTCTGGAATATTTTTTGCATCCTTTGAGTCTGTTGTAGTAAAGGCGGAAATACTCACAAAGTTTATTTTGACCTGTGCTTCTACTTGAATATATTATAACTAACTATAAAAATGCATAAACAGCTCTTGAAGCTGGGATAAGGAATTCAGGCTCCACAGTAGGTGAGGACTTGAAAAGAAAGTAGGTGAAGTCCCAACCTCCATCATGCCCAGTGAATAATTAAAGTAGCTTGAGCTGGCTGTGTTTTGCAGGAGATTTTGATTTATTCTGTTGGGCTAGGTGTGATCTTGTTTTTTTATAGCCACTTAGGGCATTTAGACACAAAAATTGATCAGCTGAATTGATTATTTTTGATGTATAACACAGGTGCTTAGCAATAAAAAATGGAATAGAGGAAGAAGGTGGGAGGTAGCTTTCAGGTTATTCATTGCTCGGACATTCACTGTGCATTGGTCTGCTTGTGGGAGGTAAAGAGTGATTGCTTCTGCATCTCTTTTTGGCCTCTTTCCTTCCTTTATGAAGCTGTCTTTATCTCGACCCACATGTGTCCTCATTTTTGCTCTTCCTATTCTCCCCCCGTCCGCTTGGGGACAAGGAATGATCAAGCAGCTACGTGGGTGCCTTGGTTATTTATGCTGTTTTATGTTGGATTATCTCTTGATTTAAGAGAAAAATCATGCCATTTTAGGCCTCTATTAGCTACCATAACACAATACTGCATGGCATACAATGCAAATAATAAGATATACTCAACCTAACCAGAATAGTCCCTTGGTCTTTTCATGATTCAGGAACACTTTATTTACCTTGTTTATCTCAATATCTCTATTCTAAAGAGCTTCTAAAACCCGCAGAGATACATTACAACCTCTGTTTTCCCCTTCTGATTCACTTTGATTACATTTCTTGTTCAAGATGACTCCTTGGTAAATTACAGTCTGCCTCAATAAACAATACACAAGCAGGGCAAAGA
The DNA here is from genome assembly GCF_030867145.1 of Opisthocomus hoazin. Taxonomy (NCBI): domain Eukaryota; kingdom Metazoa; phylum Chordata; class Aves; order Opisthocomiformes; family Opisthocomidae; genus Opisthocomus; species Opisthocomus hoazin. The sequence continues at coordinate 49,033,606 of NC_134421.1, read as the reverse complement.
GGTGGGAAGGAACGGAGCTTAGTGCCATGACTGCATGTTTTTTCCCTGTAAAGAACGTTTACTTAGGTGTAGCAAAGCATCACTTGAAGTCAGGAGGTGACACTTGAGACGAACACATTCGAATAGCTCAATTTCTTCCTCAGTAACAGAGGCTCTAACCTCAGCAGCATGAGCTGGATCCAGAGCCCACCCTTACCACCACTGGTCTACCACCTTGTGCTGAGCAGCTCGTCACATTCCACCTCCTGCTGGCAGCTGCAATAGCTGCTTCATCCTATGTGAATACCTGCCACCTCCCTCTCCCTCCCTCTAGCAAGAGCAGCAGTCCCATTCGTCGTCCTACACTTGCCATGGAGAGGTGGGCTGTTGGGGAGTGGTTGTAGGATGTTTCTGGTTGTGCTAGTTTTAGAAAAGTGAACTACTACTGCAGCAGGGGTAGGAGCAGTGGGCAGTAGCTTTTGCTGGAAGAAGCTTCATCTCAGCTCCCTCAGCAGGTGATGACATCCAGCTGTTCAAGTACCTATCTGTCAACTTCTCTGGGAAAAGATGTCACAGTGAATGGAAGTGCAAAGCATTAGTATTTTCCCCACTTACATTGATAAGTACTTGGCTGTTGTTGTTGCTTATAGCAGGTACAGAACAGAATTGGCCCAAGAAGAGTGTTTTAAAGTCTTTTACCTAACAATTGTATTTCTCTTTAAAACTTCGAAACAGTAGTAATTCCAGCTGGCTTCCTTTTAAGAAATCTCTCTCCTTGTAATGAATAGCCACATCAGATGCTGACTGGTAACGTGGTGGCATTTAGAGTTTGTATGGTTATCTGGCACAAAGGGAGTCTAGCCTATGACCAGGAATTCTTTGTGCCACAGCACATAAAGTACATAATGTCTGTGTGAAACTTTGCTTCCCATATTGTCTCTAGTGTTCGATACAAACACAGCATTTCCTATAAAAACCAAGGTACTTTCAGTTCTGCAGATAAAAATCTTTCTCTCTCCTCCCCTTGTCATTCATTTGCTATACTGTTCTCATTCTATTTGCTATCTACTCATCTGAGAAAATATTAAACTGAATGAAGAAGTAGTTCTACTGATTTTTGTTGTTTGAATGTCTTTTTTGTAATTTAATGAATTATAGTTGTATCAGTTATCAGTTAAGTGTGCGCTTGTTGGAAGCTATTCACTGTTAGTTGTTTGGAAGAATACTAAGGATAGAAGCCTGTATTGTTAAGTTAACCATGCTCAACTAGTTCACTAATTAGAATCCTCATTCTCATAAATCTGCGAGTAACATAAAATTTTAGTCTTTGGTGCAACGTGAAGAGACAGAGTTCTCTTGGAGGTCACTTAAGACTGTACTTATACGTAGCCTTATGGAACTTGTTTGCTCATTTGGTAAGTCTCCAGAGAACTTCCTTGTTTACCACTTTTCTTATCTTCTTAGCAAAAGTACAGAGCACACCCAGCACCTGTGGTTGTCAGAAACATTTTATGCTTGTAATTGGCCTTCAGTTAGTGCGTATAACGTTGCTACTGAGACACCATGGAAATTCTGTTCAGATCATGCTGCATATCAGGAAAAGATTCCTTTCTTCTATCAATGAATATCTAGGTTAATGCATGTTTTAATTTTGTAACTTTATCAATATAACAATAGAGTATTTTCTATAAATATTTGTGAATGTGTACTAGATGACATTCAAATGTTTGGGGTTTTTTTTCACTGATGCTTGCAGCTGAATGTTGTATGGAAAGAGCTGTTCAGGCTCAAAATGTAAGGAATGCCATAAGACAAAAAATCCTTTTCTCACCTGAATGACACTTTGAGTTCTAGGATTCCTTCTGAGCATTTTGAAACTCTTGAGGATTATGAAGTTATATGGATCAAAAGCCAGAGATTATTAAAAAAAAAAAAAAAAGGCTCAATTACTGTAGTAACCTAACCTGTCAAAATTTGTGTATTACTCCTCAGGAGCATTGTTTGTGTAGAGTTTAAACTCAGCGTTGTGTGGATGATGTGCTACTGAAAGCAACTGATTTGAACAAACAAGCAATATTCTACAACAGAGAGTATTCTCTCTGTATATACATGTATCCTATAGAACATAAAATATTCTATATTGTGCCACATGTATGGATGACTGCTTATTTTTCAAACCTGTCATAATTGCATCTAATGATTACCTCAAATTTTAAAATCCACATACAGTGTTACCCATTGTGGATAGACATCTTAGAATACTTCATTTTGTAGCAAGTCTCACTTATGGCTAAAAAGATTCCTCTTCTGAATTCTTTGTGGTTATCAATAAGCAAAAAAAAAATCTTCAACAAGCTATATCGAGCAACACATACATAGACCAAGTAGGGTTAAAACATTAAGCAACATACAAGAAGGAGAAAAGTTTATAATATCCTTATGAGAGAACTTGAATACCTAAAAGTAAGTGGATAAAAAGTGGTAAAGACTAGGACATCCTGTAAAGGATCAGGATGTACTTCTGGACCTTCTCGATTATTTGTGTCAAAATGTCTGGGAGGTGTTCAGACTGTAGTGGTATTAACATACATATATATAAATCCGATGATTATAAACCACTGGCAACTGCTGCAATACCGCACGTACACAGGTCTTTTCAAAATGAGAAAATATTTATTCGTGCCTAACCCACTACGAATTGGGAAACAAAGGCTGACGACCCCTCCCCACCCTCCGGTGACAGAAAACTTTGTCTTCTACTGCAAATTCAGACATTTGCAAAGGAAATTGCCATTTAGGCATCTGAGCCAAGGAAGAATTGCAACGATAAATCAGCATGGTTATCATGCCTGTACCTATCATAAAAGCAATTTTTAAAAAATGCCATAAAATGTTTATTGAGAACCACTGCAGGCCTACTGACAGTCTCTGAGGTTCTGCTCCACCGATTATAAACTGTTGGTAACTGATGAAATATTGCACTGGCAGAGGCCCTTGCAGAATGAAATTGCATTTGCTCCTTGCCTGCCACAGCTATGGAAGGCTGTGCTTGTGAGATGAAAGTCTAAGAAGTAGTCAAAACATATTCACAGAGTCTCTTCGCTTATGAAAAATCCTAATGACATGGGAGGCCAAGCTAAAATACCAACTGTGATGTCTGCAGCTAGCAATAGTGAACCTTTATCTGCCACCACTACTTTAACAAATTATTATTAGCTTTTTCCTTCTGTCATTTTGACTTTTCCCTCTTTTGTCGTTCTAGGTTTTTAATGACCAACAAGTTCTATGAAGGCTCGGCTAGAAATTGGTCCACTTTAGATTCGGTTGAGATTGTACAAGATGAAGAAAAGTTTGCTAAATTTAATGTTTCTGTCATCTCTGCTCCTGCAGAGTATTCATTTCACTGTCAGCTGGTGGGAACAAGCAATCTCCATCCTGCAAGGCTGATTCCAACCAACAATGAGGCAAAAAACTGGGATGTTTTCATTTCCACCTTGCAAGTGAGTACACACTGCCATTTCAGAGATGGTTCCAAGAACTATTACTTGCTATTGCAGGTGCTGAACGACACACATTCATAATGCCCTTATTTTCATTTCAACCTGAGGGAAAGTGTAAAATAAAACTGTTCCCCCTAGGTGAGCTATTCAATAAAGGGGTAGAAAAGACGGCAGTTGCTGAACAAAAAGAACATGAAAGCAGACCTTGGAAAAACAAAACACTATGAAGTTCTCCACAGAAAAGAAAAACCAATAAAACCAAATACGCTTAATCAGGCAAAGAATGACTAAGTCTCTATGCCTGTTTAATGAACTGGGCTGCTATTGGAAACATGGACCTCTCAGGTGGTGGCTTTATGCTGCTTACTTTGTTTTTATTTGATTTCTTTGCACTTTGTTTACCTAGGAAAGTACAGCTTAGTGTTGTTACTGTTCCCAGTGACATAGACTGTCTGGACTCCTACAGACAGAAATAAAGCCCAGTGCAATTAGATTTAATGGAAAGTTTGCCATGGACTTCAGTCGGGAGCAATACTATGTCCTGCATGGCCCAGAAGGAAAGTAGTTGACGTTTGTGTTTTTTTTTAATGAGACGTAGATTTTCTGTGTATTTAGTGCAGTAGTACAAAGTACATATGTGAGGTGTAGATGATTGCATCTTTATTATTTTGGTCATTGATCTTGACTTAGGAGAAGCACACCAATATTTGGGTCATAAAACAATATTGCACCAAGGGATTTCTTTGATTAAAGAGATCATGGAAAAGATAGGAATAATTGCAAAGTGGAATCTATTTGTCAAAGGTGAACTAACCTCATGATAACTAGATAGAAATGCTGATATAATTGTATTTATGATTTTGAAAAGAAAACAAATTACAATAATCTGAGTCCTGATTTGACATTTCTGCTTAAACAATGGAAATCTCAAAGGAACAGCATTGGTGCTGAGATTTATTTTCCACAAATTCCAGGATCAAGTCCGACAGTTTTTTGCTAAGTAATGTAGCAATACACACCAATATTGTGAAGATTCCTCCTGATGCTACTTTTTATGGAAAGGCCTGAAAATATCAGAGTCCACACAACTGTACTTTACCTAGTCAACTCTTTGAAGTTAGACTTGCTATCACTAGGCTATGAAAGTACATGGGCTATGAAAATACAAAGCGTCCTCTTACAACACATCTTTTCCTCAAATTTCTACATATATTGATACTGCTACCTTGTCAAAGCTTAGAGAGAGGCCTTGCTCCATCCTTAGTAGGCATCCTTTCATGGAAGTCTTGATCAAGGGTAGTAGTAGGTTTCCCATCTTCCTTATTGATTTGAAGCAGCAACTGCTTCCACTGTCCAGACAACAGAACTTCCAGTTCCTCTTGGGAAAGGCCTGTTTCTCTGATTGAGTCCTAAGTATGGAACACAACCTGAAAAGTCCTGTTCTGATCTTTTCTGTTGTGTGAGAAAACAGAAAGTCACCATTCTAGGCTCATTTCCAAGTTCTGTCTGAACAAGATCATACTTTCCAGGTATCTTCCACTGATCTATAGTGAAATCCGACTGATCTCAGTATCAGTCTTTGTTCTAGAAAAACCCCCAAGCTCTGATGCATGGTGAAAAAGGTACATGGGATGCACTCAGTGGTTGCAGCACAAAATCTTGTTGCTGAAACTGAGGAACGTGATTTTCGTGTCAATGCTATGCAATGAATTAGAAACCAGGATCCAATGTTAATCTAGTTGATACAACTGCACTTTGCAGTGTTGGGTACTGAAAACAGTGTCACTGTTTTAGACGGACACGGCACCTGCACAGTGAAGCCTTGAGTAACTTGTCCCAGTGCAAGGCTGAACTGGTGCAGCCTTTTACTTGAGTTCTGGAGCTAACTCGGTCACTACCACCTAATGAGCCTCCCTGGGATGCTGTCTAGGCATGCCCATCATCTAGGATGTCACCACTCGTAGCTGTACACCGTCCTTAAACTGCTCTGGTTTTGGTGGTCTTCCTGGGCTCAGCTGGGGTAGAGTTAGTTTTCGCAAGAAGCTGGTTGGGCTGACCCAAAGAGCCAATCCAATGGGATATTCTATACCATGTGATGTCATGCTCAGTATTTAAGTGGGGAGCTGGTTGAAGGAGGGGCTTTTGCTACACAGGAGTAAGCTGAGCATCAGGTGGTGAGAACATTGCATGTTGTGTATGCTTTTTATCGGTAGTATTGATTGTTGCCATTCTGTTAAACTGTTCTCATTACAACCCACGAGTTCTGTCTTTCTCCTTCTGATTCTCCTCCACATCTGTTTTGGTTGGGCCTGGATAATTGCCAGGTGCCCACCAAAACACTCTGTCACTCCCCCTCCTCAGCTAGACAGGGGAGAGGAAATATGATGACAGGCTCGAGGGTCGAGATAAGGACAGGGAGAGATCACTCACCAATTGCTGTCACGGACAAATCAGACTGAACTTGTGGAGAAAAGGGAGTTTAATTCGTCACCAATCAAATCAGAGTAGGATAGTGAGAAAAAAAAATTAAATCTTAAAACATCTTCCCCTCACCCCTCCTTTCTTCCCGGGCTCAACTTCACTCCCGTTTCTCTCCCTCCTCCCCCGAGCGGTGCAGGAGGATGAGGAATGGGGGCTGCGGTCAGTTCATCACATGCTGTCTCTGCCGCTCCTTCCTCCTCAGGGAGAGGACTCCTCACACTCTGCCCCTGCTCCAGCATGAAGTCCCTCTCACGGGAGACAGTTCTCCACAAACTTCTCCAACAGTTTGGCTGTAGCTCTTCACGAACTGCCCCAGCATGGGTCCTTCCCACAGGGTGCAGTCCTTCAGGAACAGAGTCCCCCACGGGATCACAAGCCCTGCCAGCAAAGCTGCTCCAGCGTGGGCTCCTCTCTCCACGGGTTCGCAGGTCCTGGCAGGAGCCTGCTCCAGCGTGGGCTCCCCATGGGGCCACAGCTTCCTTCAGGCATCCACCTGCTCCGGCGTGGGGTCCCTTCCATGGGCTACAGGTGGATATCTGCTCCACCATGGACCTCCATGGACTGCAGAGGGACAACCTGCCTCACCATGGTCTTCAGCATGAGCTGCAAGGGAAGACTCTCTGCTCTGGCATTTCAAGCACCTCCTCCTGCTCTTTCTTCACTGACCTTGGTGTCTGCAGAGTGGTTTCTCTCACATCGTCTCACTCCTCTTTCTTCTCTGCCATTTCACCGCAGTTTATTTCTTCCCCTTCTTAAATATGTTATCCCAGAGGTGCTACCACCGTCGCTGATTGGCTTGGCCTTGGCCAGCGGCAGGTCCATCTCAGAGCTGGCTGGAACTGGCTTTATCAGACATGGGGGAAGCTTCTCGCAGCTTTTCACAGAAGCCACCCCTATAGCCCCCCTGGTACCAAAACCTTGCCATGCAAACCCATAACACCATCCCAACAGTGAGAAAAGAGGAATGAGAGAGTAACTGTGTGGTTCTTTATTGTAAATTGAGGCAAAACCACAACAATGGGGTTCTTTGTTGGTTTTGTTGTTGTTACAGGAATGGTTATTCTACCATGATACCTCTTATCCTTTTGAGGATCTCAGAATTTTCTATGAAGTTTAAGAGGAGGCTGTCTCCAAAAGCACTGCTTTTCTTTAGTATGTGTCATAGTGGTTTAGAAGACCCTTTGTTCCGAAGAACTGCCAAAATCTTTAAGAGCAACAATATTTGTATTCTTTGTGGCTAAAATATTTCTAAGTTCAAAGATTAGGTGTTCAGTGTGCATTTAAGAGCCATGAAAAAAACAGGTTTTACTGGAAGGCTTTGTCAAAGGTCAGAGGATGAGAAAATTCCATTCAAAAAAATACTTTAAAAATTAGCAGTAAATGCAGACTAGTATAACTAAGACAATACCTGCTAGTCCAAACACTAAAATTAAAACTTCTGCAGTAAAAAGGCTTGTATCCAAAAGGCTTTTACATTCATAAAAATTAGAGAACCAAGTGTAAGTATTTTTAACTTTTCTATAGGTAGAAATGCTAGGAGTCACATTTTTATCTCCCACATGGGATCTAACACCTCCACAGAAATGATAAAGCTTCAGAAAACAATAAAAGAACCCTACATATGCTTCATGTCCTGCCTAAAGGCAGACATAGCATTTTAAGAATGTATAATTAAAGCTTTCACCTCGAAGGTTCAATAAGCATAATCCTGCTTCAAAAAAGCCCCCGTAGAATTGTCATGATAAAATTCAGTATTTCTGGCTCTAAATCAGAAGTGATAAAGCCTTTCTAAACCAAATATACCTGTTAAGTGCTTCAGAGGGTTCTTGTAAATGTGGTAATAAGTGTCTACTGTTTTCCAGAATTTCAATCCATGTTTTGAACATAAATGACATAAATCATCACCCGCTTTCTGTTTATATTGTAAATACGTCTTTCAGACTACATTTCATGGCTCCTGTTCACATTCCTATCTGTTGTCAAAGCAGTGGCTTAACAAGAAAAGGCTTTGGTAATCACCTGCATTCTCTAAAACTGTGCTAACAGTTATCCAACCCGAAAGCTTATTTTTGCTAATCCCGCTTTAATCAGAAGTCTGACTGCCTGTAGTGAAAGCAAGCAGTACTTGCAAGTTAGCTACCATGATCTGACATGGAAAGTTTCTTCTAAGCAGCCCAGAAAAGCTTGAGTTTCTAAAATTGTCTTCACCTCCACAGGACATAAATAGACCTTAGTTCTTCATATGATAATAGTTTTATTAATCAGCATTCTGGAAGGTATATACATTGGTCTTAATATACATATTATGTACACATTAACTTTAGGTGCCTGAGCCATGAATGAACTCAAACTCAGGGCGCTTACTCATGTAGCATGGTGTGCAAGCCACAGGCGAATTTCTTCAGCGTTTCTACTAACACCTTCCCTAGGAAGTACAAACTCTTTCATTACCACAAAGCTTTCCACTTGATTTATTGTAAAGCATAGAGCGATCATGGAGTGGGAACACAGATAAGTAGAAATTAATGTTCTTCTGCTCCCTTGCTTATTGCCTGATGAGGGAGGTGATTTAAATAAAATAATCCTTTTTTATTTTATTCTATAATATTTCATTAAAATAGCCAGTATTGAGATCTTGTTTCTTTACTTGTGGATTTATGATGTTTGGTGCTTTCCTTACACACCCTTTTCAATGAATCTGTAAGTACATAAGAATCCCAGTCTTCATTTTTCTTTATAAAATTATTTAAGAAAGACTCAAAAACACAGATCAGATTAACTCTTTCCTTCCTTCGTTTTCTTCCACTAGTTTGATTCCCTTCCTTCTGAAGGAATCAGTGCTTATGTCCTTTTTTGCATGTGTGTAGAGGGGGGACTGCGTTCCCTTTCTTAGTTTTCTAATCCTTTGACTGGTTTTAACAAATATTTTAGAAAGGTAGTGTTCTCAAAAGCATTCAGTTTGTTGACACTTTTTGCAAAATTGATGGCTAGGCAGAGAACAGATCCCCAAATTAGTTGATTTTTCTGGGGAAAACAATATGGCAGGAGCTCAGTCAGTGGCAGACCTCAAGAATCCAGTCAAAGGAGAGATATTACAGATTCTTCTAACTGCTGGAAAAGCTTATATGAGTTTCATATGTTAATAGACAACATAGATCCTAGACCTCAATAAAGCAAGCCCTCTCTCCTGCTTTGAGTCGCTGACATCCAAGGAGAGGGGGAGGAAGGGTCTCACAACTGTTATCTTGTTGAACTTTCACTAAAATTCAGCCAGAAAGGTCATCTTCATTAGATGCATTTTAAAGTAGGTTTCAGGAGTTCTGTTTTTCAAGGAGTTATTAGCTAAAAATCTCAGGGTTTTTCAACAAATCTTATGATATGGGGGGCCTTAACTCTCATGCCTTTGGGTGCTTTGAGTTTCCTGGTTCTGAAGTGCTCATCGAGCAGCACTGATCACACATCCCCTGTGGGACCTTACTTCTAAAAGTAACACAAATTTCTGAAGTGGGAAACACAACCGACCTCTTCCCTAACAAATGACTTCCTGGGTGGAAAGGAGACCTGGAAAATTGCGATGTAAAGGATTTGGTTCTCACTCTTTTTTAATGGGCGGAGTGTGAGTGGTAATTAACAGGTGCATTTTTTGTAATCACTACATATAGACTGAAATTCTGGCCTATGCTCCACATTTCATTGCACTCATCTGTCTACCTTTCTTCATTCTCAGATTCAAGGCTTCAACATTGAAAACAACCAGTTTTCCTACGCAAGTGACTGTACAGGCTTCTTTACTCCTGGAATCTGGATGGGCTTGGCGACATCTATAGTTTTGCTGTGGATCCTGGCCTATGGAATCCATATGATCATGCAGCTCACAACAAACAGCAGATTTGATGATCCGAAAGGTCCAGCTCTGTCTGTTCCTCAGACAGAATAGCCATGAATTTATTTAATGCTGCTACGGCTTTTCCTGGTCTGATACTTACGATTTTTATAACCTTTCTACTTCATAATTTGTGTAACCTAAAAAGATATCATAGCAGAAAGGGATAATTAAACTACATATAAAAAGGATCCTTATGCTTGGCAGCAATAATAATTCTACTTGTTATTACCTTAATTTATTAATAGCTATCTGCACTAAGGGTCTGAGGGGTGGTTGTAGATGTTATGATGCTATCTGGCTATTAGAAAGACCAATACAAACTGTCTTCAGATTAACTGTTATTGACAAATAAAAGATATCACAACAGAGATAAACAGGAAGGATTTATAAATAATTTATTCAACAAGAAACTATATATGAAACTACTAGTCTCTTTAAAGGCTCTTTAGTAAGCAAGACATGTTGATGCATCTTAAGAAGGCTGAACTGTGTCTTCTCATTTTTTCTGGTGAGAAAACCATCAAGAAATGTACAGAACTAAAAGGTGTAAGTCACTAAATAAAAGGTCTTGAAAAATCTTTACAAAATACATCACTTTGTTCAGATGTGGCATCACAAAAAAAAATGGATGGATTAGGGCTTATCTTCCCTCTAATGTCAGTTTATGCCTGTGAGAATTATGCTGAGAAATGCTAACTCCTGCGTTTGTTTTAGCCATGGACAGGGACAGCTGATGAAGTCACTAAGCAAGAGAGGTACTTGTCCAAACTGACAGAAAAGTTGTATTTGTTGTCAAGACAGTGAATGCAACTTTCCAAGCTCATAACCTAGTATGATTCAATGTACCGGTGTAGATAGCATCTTAACAGAGATAAAGGAATTTTCTTAGCATCCCTCCTTTTCCAGGTATCTTGGGAGTAGTTATGAATTTTGTACAAAAAAGGAAAAATAAAATATATAAACTAACTAGAAGCACTGTGCTAATGTACTGATTAAGCCTGAGCATATTTATGGTCATCTGAATATTCCAGGAGCCTGAAAATATTCAGAATGTCCTGGATTCTTCTGCAATTAATAGAAGACTCTACATCTTCTCATTGGGCCATCTGACTATGGCCTGAATTACTAAATGTTATGAAAAGCTAGGAAATAGTAAAAGAGCAATGGTAAAACATTTTCATTCTTTCTTCTGTAATGTTTTGTTATGTCTGTGCATGTTCTATTAGTAGTTAAAGAAGAAAAAGGTACAATTTTGACAAAATTATATTTGTCACATGAGAAAAATTCTAACTTTTCTGATATTGATCCACGTCATAGGACAATGATACAGAGGAAAGACAGTTAGAATCAACAATTCAACTGGACCAACAATAGTTTCTACCCATCATTCCTGGTTATCACATTTTTATTATGCAGTCAAAGAGAAAAATTAAAAGCTGTCTGAAGCTGTTCCTCCTGAATTGTTCAATCCTGACCTGGAAAACAAAAAGAAAAGCTGGAATATAACTAGTAGAGGTGACTTCTCCGCTGTAATGTTTTTCCCAAATGTTTTTCAAAACCTCAAAGAATGCTGGCATTTCATCTACACTAAAAATCTATGTTAGAAAGGCATGTTTTCTTTGCAAAAATAAGTTGCCAGGAGAGACAACTGGACTTGATTTATTAGTTCCCCCTTCAAAGCAGGTTACATGAACGTGATGTTGAATATTGACAGAACAGTCATGTAACATAGCTAGAAGAAAGGAAGGATATTGCAAATGCCTTGGTTTGTAGAAGACAGCTTTCTTATGACTTTTATCTAGATTCAACAAAATTTGGAACAGATTTTGTTCAACAATGATGATATATAGGAACCGAAGAACAGCTTTACAGGACCACCCAGCACAGAATCCTGTCTCCACCAGTGGTATGAGTATGGCAAGCATGTAGTAGTACTTCCTGCAGATGTTCCACCAGTCTGCACCATTTAAGCTCGGGGACTTCCTCAGCCTCAGAGGTAGTGTCTTTGTATTTAGTAACTCCAGGTATAGTTATAGTCCACGAATTTGTCTGGCCTCCCCTTGAGCCTGTGGGCTCTCCTAGAGCTTACAGTGTCCTGACTGTAGTGTGGCACTGGGGATACTGGTACCCTCACTTGCTTGCCTGGGCTGGACTCTGGAGAAGAGGAGGATGCAAAGTTTCATCTAGGTTGTACCATGGTGAAGAGATAAGCCTCGTTCAGAAGAGATCAAACTGGAACAGATGTTGGAAGAGATGTTTGTTGGATTAGCTTTTCACTGATGCAGTAAAACTGAAGACCTCAGAAAAGGTTGAACTGTCTGCTGTGTTTGACGTTACGTTACACATTCCAGGATGAAGGAGAAGGCACTTTTAGGGAGAAAAGCTTTTACCTCCTACTTGCTCTGACAACAATGTAACCATCAATACAGGCAAATAGGGCCTGTAGGGGTATATAGTCTGATTCTATAGAGAGTTGGGACATCCCTGTGATGGTAAACTCAAGCCACATGTTGTAGCCCTTGATGTGGCAGGGTTATCTTGGTGAGGTCTATGCTGTGAAAAACAGCAGAAAAGGAGGGGAACTACCCACAGCCCTAGCTGTCCTGGAGACCAGGTGGACTGGGCTCTGGGGACAATGGCCAGTCCGTTTTAAGACAAGGATCAGCTGCTCTTTGTCCACGTGTAGTGGGTTGACCTTGGCTGGCTGGCAGACACCTACCCAACCGCTCTGGCCTCTTCTCACAGAGGCCACTGCTGCTGCCAACACCTGGAGGTGGACACCCAATACACCACATCAGGGGATTATGTGTGCTGCTGGAGTCCCCATGCCACCTCGAAGCCCTGCAGCTGCACACCACACTGCCCTGTGGTTGGAGACAAAGACAACTCGTTACTGATTTCAGCAGGGCTGGATTCCTTCCTCTGAAATAGGGCTGAGCCTCAAGAAATTCTAGCACCATTTTGCACCCACCTGAGTTTGTTTACCTTGCTGAATAAAGTTAGAAACCTGTCAGGGGCCTTCCAGCTCTGTGTACTTCTGAATTCACAATTTAGCTTAATCACAGGTGTACTTGTTAAAACCTGCCTGCTCTGGGACCTGTTCCAGCCAGAGCATTTGCTCTGTTTGGAAGGTGTGAGCCTTTAGGAATTCCCCCAGAGCTCACTGAAATTATCAGAAGCAATGACTTCCGTGAGTGCTAGTGCATTTCTCTGCAGGTGCAAAAAAAATTTAATAAAGATAGAGGGGATGATAGGAAAGATCATCAGTTAGAAAAGTAGAAGCTGTTTTTTTTTTGCTTTAAATTACATAAATAAATGAAACTTTATCAAGAAGGAAGTATCAGAAACTATCAAAAAACTACATCACAACTTGAATAAATCAATTTAACTGTGAAAAATCAACATTAAATCCATAGAAAATCCAAACCTAACCACAAAAGTCCTGAAGCCAGAAGTTAAAGTATTTCTTCACAAAATTCAGCAATGATCATTTGTTGGAGGGGAGAGCTGAGGTGGAGCTAGAATCTGAACCTCCCAACCTGATACAGGTTTGCTTTTTGTCCTAGTCTGATGGTTTCTTTGCTAGTAAAATTACTTTTTTCACAAAACTCGTGGAAACCCAGCAAAGACTTATAGTGAAACAGAATTATAATAGAAATAGTGCAAGAGTAGTATTTTTATGTAGGCAGTAAATGAAGAGAAGCCATTCCATCTGTCAAGGGAAGACTCAATGAAGTAACTAGCTTCTCTTTTCCTTCTGGGTGCCTGAAAGATAATGAATGTGCAAATCTAAATCAGCTGAGTATAAGGCAGTGCCCAGGCATTAGACGGCTCTGTCATTATTTTGGTATAAGCTGAGGTCAAGCAGGGGAAACTGGAGATGCTGAAAACAAGGAATGACCATGAGATGTTGACTCCTAAGAGAATCATAGATACAAGGGGAAGCCTGAATGTTGGATACCGGTCACTGCTGATAAAAAACTAGCAGTAATCTCAGCAGGTGGTGATGGTTGTGGGGGAAAGTCTAGTGATAATCTCATCCTTACATTAAACAAGAGGATGAGACAACCCACACAGGGGGCTCCTACAGGCCATTTTTTCTGTTGCATCTTGTGGTGGGCTGTCCTTGGCTAGCTGCCAGATGCCCACTTGGCTGCTCTCTCACTCCTCTTCATTCTCAACAGGACAGGGGGAGAAAACAAGGTGGAAAAGCTTGTGGGACAAGATAAAGAAGGGGACACGATTTACCAGTCACCGTCATGGGCAAAATAGACTTATGAAGATTAATTTATTGCCAATTAAAATAGGTTGAATAGTGAGAAACAAACACAACGTTAAAACAATGCCTTCAGTCTTCTCAAATGCTAAAAACCCCTGTGGTGTCTAATATCTTCCAGTAAAGGAATCTGACCTTCTTCGGTTTGCCAGTAAAGGTTGTGCTCTCAGATTGGTCCATCCCCTATCAAAACTTAATGCAGAATCAAAAAGAAAAGAGCAGTTTCTTCAGAGCTCAGATTTCTAAAGGCTTAAAAATTATTGAAGGGCAGGGGAAAAAAAAGAAAAAAAAAAAGAAAGAAATGGGATCTTGCCAAGGGGTGGTTCCCTAAGTAAATAGTCTCTCACTTCAAGGTGGGCTGTTGTCTTTCTCAGTCTTCCTACCTGTGTGGGTGGAAAGGAGACTTACAACAGCAACTGAGCCCAAGAGCAAATCATCTGCTATTGATGTCCCACAAATGAAATTGCTTTCTTAGCTTCACCACAACTTTGCATATGCCTCTTGTTTGAACACAAGTTCCCTGCTCCAGATTGGCTGGATTTCTGTATAACCTCCGGACCTGGTGTGTTCTTGAATTATTATAGTTGAACTTAGTTTTAGACAGTTTTATGTATCATTTGTTATTGCCATGATGGAAGATAGTTTACTGAACAACCATATCTTTTCTGCTTTGCAAATGGCAATGTGGGTGTCCAGTGGAAGACCGCAAAACCCATTGCAAGTCTGTGTTAATACTCCTTTAACCAGTTGTGTAGACTTAACATAAAAAGAATGGTGTGCAGTCACCATGACACCATATGCAACTTTCTTTAGTTAATGAAAACTGTTCAAAAATAGTATTTGCAACCCTAAAAAAAAACCCCAACAAATTCTTCCACAAAAGTACTTTTGGAAGCTGGATAAGTTAAGGACTTTCCAATGTAATGTTTGAATTGTAATTTTGTGTATCCTGTTTATTCTGGATAAATATGGATACATGTGGACAGCAGAGTGCTCAATTTAGCTTTTTAACAGATATCTTTCACTGAAGCATACTGGCATGATTTGAGATATTACTGTCCCTATCTACCCTGCCTTTCATTTATGTATACCTGTGCCTCAGCTGTGCATTAAGTTCACACTGCTGTGCTCTCTTTTTCCACCAGGGATGTAATATGTCAGATTTTGCACTAGAGTAGCTGAGAGGTAAGTGCTTGTCTGGGTCTGTCATTCCTGCTGCTGAGTAATAAAATCCTGGCAGAGGAGCAAAGCAGATAGCTGTAAACACTGATGTCTCGACACATTACAGTGATACTGGGGAAGGATTTTTATTATAGCTGTCAAAAGGGGGAACCAAAGCATGCAAGCATCCATGTGCCCTGTCAGGGTCAAAGACCCCATTGCCGAGAGCCAGAGAGGCAGGACCGGCTCCACTTTGGGCACTGTTTTCTGTCTCTGCGTGCCTGGACGCAGTTCAGCTAACAACATATGTTAGGGCAACTTCAGGAGTGCTCTGTTTCATATCCTGCTACAAAGAACCCTAAAGGATATCCATGGCAGAAAATACTTAGAGAGCACCAAGATCCAGCTGTGGCCTCCTCCTCTCACTCTGTGTCTTCAGACTGCAATTGAACAGGGATGTCCCAGGACCCCAATGGTCTCAACCTTTCTCTTTAGTGAAAAAGAGGAAAAAGAAATGTGGAAGAGGAGGGTCAATACAGGTCATCCTCTTGTTGCCAGTAGACAGGGAGAGTCCTTGCATTTCTGAGTGGTCACCAGCTTCCTACACCCCAATGGGAAAGCAAGGGTGGCAACAGAGGGCTCTGCCACTGCCAGTGAGGGTGTGCACACCTGCAGGATGCTGGGCTGTCTTGGAAGGTCCCCCAAGCCTTCAGCTTCCTCTCCCAGAGTCACTCTTTGGGGCTGTCTGTGAACTAAGGCAGGAGCCACCACTTTGGCTGCCCTCCAGAAACTCTGAGGAAGCTGAAAGGGAGTGGGAGGAGGGAACACTGCAGCTCTACCACATTTATCTTACCGTGTGGACAAAGCGACAGAATTGGACCCCAGAGTGTTTGAAACAGGAAGCTGAATTGTGAATGGAAAAATCTGAGGTTTTGTCTATCTTTTTATAGCTAATTAGTGTTACAGTTACAACATAGATGGTCTGCTTTTGCCTGTAGAGCTTTCATGGACGTGTACTTATACAACAAGAGTGGAGCAGTTCCATCAGATTCCATTGATTTAGAAATTCACAGAAGTTTTTGTGGGTTTACTGGTTGGTTTTGAGGCCAGAATTTAGGAATTAATGTCTTTCTTCTACCAATTTGTATGGTTTGAAAGTGATTAATAGGTACCTAAATGGAGAGAAATTAACACGGATTTTGGGTGGGTTTTTTTTGTCTGCCTTAAATAGCACAAAAAAAGTCTTTATTGGATATATCAAGGAATTTAAAGTTTGTTCTTGTTATGACATAATTTGAGCCCATTTCTGCTATAATTGCTTTTATAGCACTCTGAAGTTCAAAGGGGCAGAAAGGGTTTAGTGGTCACAGACTGTTGGGCTGAGCATGCTTCTGGCAACAGATAAATGAGCTAAAGATTAATGGTCAGTTTTCTTAACTGTAATGTCTGAAAGTCTTACCTGAATAAAACTAGTGTCCAATAATTAAGAGAGACAGAGGATTTTGCCTAATGAATTACTATCTTCTGTTCGTTATGAAACTCTTGGCTAACACAGGATCTAGTTGCTTTTACCACCTTACCTTATCAGAAAGGTGAAGGACTCCTTCAGTAGGGTCGTTGTTTTCATCTGGAATAGCCAAAGGTTTCACTTCAAAGATTCAGTAAGACTGCATGTTACTTATTAAGTAATATCTGCATCTTGTCTAATCAGCATCAGTGTATGCATCTGCTGCAAATCCAGGGCTGGAGTCAGCTGATGTGCAATGGGACTCTCATTCTAAAAGCTAGTTTTGGTAAGGCCATTGTTGTATCTGCAAATTACATAGTGAACAACATTATAGCTCATGTGTTCCTCTGATATTGTGATATATTGGGCCTCCTGTCTCAAAGTGTTATCGCAGATCTTCAACTGCAATGTACTCTGCATTCCAGCCCTTTGCACTCTTTGTAGGGAAGGAATTCTAAAGGGCACTTGCAGCAGGGAAGATGCTGGTGTTATTAGTATTCTAAGTGGAATAATTTCATTATTGTCATTACATATTATTGTTTTAGTGTATTTGGAAGGAGGATGATCTTTTCCCTTTAAACGCTAAGTCCAATGTTAAACCATTACCTATTACATACCTCTAACCCCATTAAGGAACTCAGTAACCTTGCTCTGCCGGTGGTGCTGTCGTGATAGTCATTTCATACCAGGTACTAATATGAGCCTCTGATACAGAAGGGACCTCCAAATCAAAATGTATTGATGGAAATTGCTTCATCTGTAGGGAGAGACTGCCGCTTTTTGACAGAACACAACCTCTGTATACTGGTGTGCTACAGCATGGTGTGAAATTGTCTGTTAAATGAAGAACACAGCTTATATCCAAGATGATGCTTGTTGTGTAGGCCATACGGTTTGGCCAAGACACCAAAATTAGCAGTTTTCCCAAAAAATCTGAAGGGTTAATGGGAATATTATAGAGATTTATGTCTTACTCCTCCACAGCATGGTGCTCCCACCACCTTTCAGAAAAGCTGCTATGCCAGTGCTACTCACTGGTGTAGCTCCCAGCAACAGCTACCCAGTCTGCTGATCACACTGGCTGAGCCTGACCCTGCTTAGCTGGTTTGATCCTAGCCAAGGTGGTTAGGACTGGAGATTATGAGTCTCCGGTTTCTAAACTTCTTTGAACTTTAGAAAAATTGCCTAATTTTTCTAACATTCAATTTTTGCAAGCTCACCAAGAACACAACACAGAACTTACATCTGCTCAAAAATATTTTAGTCAAAAAGCTGAAAGGATAAATAGTCAAGGACCAAACCTGAAGTCTCCTGAGGGAAAGAACTGTAATTGCTCACATCTAGATAAATCCAAACTAAACTAGAAAATACAGAAATGGGAAAAAAATTCCTTCTTATATGCAGGAGCTGTAGAATGAGATTGGAACACCTGCACAGGATGCAGGAATGGGTGGCTTCTGTATAAAGCTATGAAATGCTGCAGAAGTTTAAATAAGAAGATCAAATTCCTCTCTGCTTCTCATTTTCCTCCCTGTGGGAAATAATGCATAAACAAATAAATGGGAAAACATAGCAGCTCCTTTAAAATGTCAGAAATGTTTCTGTCACCATAAACTTTGGTAGGAATACGTATGTTGTGAATAACAATGTGCAAACAGATTTTTCCCTGAGTTAAGCTTTTATTCTGACAAAGGATCTGCCTCTACTGAAAAAGCGACCACCGCTATATTTGTTCTTTCAAAAGAGAGTCCGAGGGAGACTCTGCAGTGTCAGACTGCTCCCAGTTCTCCTGTTCGCCTGCTCTGAAGGCGGCAGGCAGGGAAAACAACCACTGTGCCGCTCAGGTCCACCCCCTTGCATACCGAGGACTGGCTTGCCTCATGTCGTCTTGAGTTTCGGGGAGCAGGGAAGCAAGGTGCCCACCTCTTCTCCCTCTATCCTTGCAAGCAGCAGACACAGCAGCAGTATCTATGCTCTCCTGAATGCAAGGAGTGTTTCTGAAAAGCACATCATTAGCCTTCCTCTCCAAAAGCAGAGCTCATCCTGCTCCCTGCTAGACAGAAGGGCTTTGGCAGATGAATGTTGAGCCTTCTGTTGTTTTTGCTCACGGGGCTGTGTTGCCCACCTGGATGTCTGAATTTAAGCTTTGCCTGAGATGAAGTTCACTGTTTCCCCTTTTCTTCATGTTTACAATGGGCCTGTTTTCTAGTAAACAGCAGAAGTGAGGGAGGACCTGATCTGATTTGGAAATACTGTGAAGTCCAAAACTCCAGAACGTTCCACTTCTGCCAACACACAAGGCAGCACCTTCTAGCTGGTCCTTCTTGTTAGGTGACCAAATTGCTTAGAGCTGAGCCCAGTGCTTAAGAGCATTTGGCAAGTGCAATGCGTATCTGAGAGCAGCACAAGTACCATTTGTGGTCCTTGCAGAGGGAAAAGCTGCTTATTTGTTTAGGAAATAGAGGCTATCGTGCTTAACTTGTGATATTTCAGTGACTTCCATGGCAACAAGCTCGGAGAGAACAAAGCAGGACTTCACCAGATCACATAACAGCTTGAAAACAAAATAGAGAAAATGCTACATAACAACACTGTCAAGTTTCCTTTAACTTTTGAATGTTTCCTCTATTAGTTAACTGATGATTTAATCAGTGAAGTAATTGCTGTACTGCCAAGCAGTTATGAGCAAATTGGCATTGATTTCTTTCAGTTGTCAGGCATCCCTGCTTTCTGTAATGACACGGGATGTGCCAGCACAGTGTGGTGCCCCTCTCCCCCTCTGCCCAAGGATAATACACAATATCCGGCAGATGCCCTGTGATGAGAACTGTATTTAAAGGGCAGCATCCGTTAGAAACGATGGGCTGGTTCAAAGGCATTGGAATATTTCCATCTTCTTCTGTGGGCTTCAGATTTGGCCTGATCTTAGAAACCAGGCATAGTCCATTGCATGGTCTACTGAGTAAGAGGTTGCAAAACACATGGCGGAGTGACAGGGTTGTGAGCCTCCTGTGTTTAAAGGCAAACCCCTTACGTTCCCAGTCTGAATTAGATCTGGTCACTGGGATTTTAATCCCCCCACTGCAGGCAAGAAGGAGAGCCCTTGGCTTCTAGTGTTAAGAGCATCACTCGCACCATTTCCTTCGGCTGGCTCACACAGGTAGCACCTGAAAGGGCTGCAGTGCCCGTGCCTCAAAGGACTTACTGTTAGGTTCACACACACTGCAGGAAAAGGGAGAATTATTAAATGGAACAACTGATACAGAAACAGATGTATGTTTTTTCATTAACAAAATAATCTCTCATACATCTCTAGTAAACAAACCAGAACTTGCTGTTGCAAAATGATATGCAAAAAAAAAAAACAAACCACAAAAGGCAACAGGGTTTGTTTTTAACTTCACGCAAATGGCAGCAGATGAGTTAATTATGATGAAAGTAACTGGTTAAGTACCTCCATAAGTGAAGATTGAGCTGTTAAAACTTTAACTTTAATGAAGTTTATTGCTAGAAGTGTACTACTGAGAAGAACCAATTATTCTTGAAGAGTATTTCTGTCATATCTCTGACAGCACAGTCTTCACCCTGGGGAGAATAAGAAGTAGTCAGTGCGTTTTGGTCATTTTTTAGCAGACAAAGTAGGGACTGTCAGATTGTGGGGTGACTTTTGATTTTACAAATGAATGAAGTGCTTGTCAGCTGTGCTAGCCCAATCATTTTTTTGGTTTTTCTCTCATTCAGTGACTGCAAACCACTGAGCAGGTTGACAGTCAGACATTTCAGATCTGTGACTTACCCTTCTGCACTTGCTCCCACCCAGCCCTTGCACAGCCTGGTGCTTGCCCCACCAGCCTGCCAGAACCCTTTTCTAAGGCACCTTTAGGAATAAATAAAAGAAATTGGTGCTCTTCAAAAGCTCTCTGTATAAGCCTGTAATTTTATATTCTGCCTTGAACAGCCCCAGTTTACACAGACTGGAGACACACGATAAGGAGCTGAGATCTCATTCCCATTGCAGAAATCTGTACTGCAATGTAATCTTTGGTCCAGCGTGGAGATAGGTGTCACTGACAGATGTTCATGTCAGTGTGGTTTGATGTTCATCCCTTTGCATCACTATTTTGTATTGCTTTTCTAGTTTTTACTCTGTATGAAACAGACACGAGATAAAATGCTTCATCCTTAGTTTTATTAAGTTTCAAATCTTAAGCTCCTTAACATATTTAGAGGAGGTTTGCGAGTACATCAGGAAAACTTAGAGTGGGGAGGTAAAATTGCCTACAGGTTAGAACTAGGGAAATTTATTTTTTCTGACTGTCATTTAATCTACTGACAATTTATAATGTGTCATTTAGTGCTAAATCATCAGTCTTAAGACTGAGATGTGCCATGTGATGCTCTGTTAAATGATGCTGTGCAACTGCAAAGGGTTTTGTGCTTCTTTTGATAGCTGAACATCCACTTTTTCAGGAAAAGGATCTCAACCATTATTTCTTTTGTGCCAGTGAGACAGCATTAGTATAAAATAAACTGGAAAAGGAGCAGTTTTTATTTTAGATCAAATGGTACTTAGAGTCTTGACAGCCATCCTAATTTTCCCCTCAATTATTGTAGTAGTAAAGCAAGGTTTTTTTCCACCGAAGTCAACAAAAAGGAAATTCTAATGTTATTTTGGTTGGTTTGTGTAGGTTTTGGGTTTTTTCTTTCTTTTCAAGATAAAGGCAAGTTTTCAAGTTAGAAGAAAACTAGACATTAAACCCTCGGTACAATGTGTCCACAGTTTCATTTTGAGTCTTGTAGGCCAGACTGTAATACAAATAATTAAGCACACAAATGAAGCTGATGCAAAAAATAAAGGTCCAAAAAGAACATAAACCTTGAGCATCATTAATTTAGCTGTTACTTAGATGGTTTTAATAACTTATATTCTGTTCTGTAGTGGTATCTAAATGGAACATTTCTCTGAAGAGAAGAGGTTTTCCAGCTTGCTTCGCTGGTGAAAATTAAACAACTGGAAAAAAACAATTCCCAAAATTCAAAGGAATCTGTAGCAAGTTGCATTCTTGTTTGTGTTTCAATATGAAGCAATGTGAAAGTACACGGAAGCGATGAATCCTGGTTATTGGGGTTTTTTTGTTGTCCTCTCCCCCAGCGTTTTTTACCTGCGCTTGGGAAGCAGAGCAAGCCTTGCACGTTCTTCACAAAATTGTAGTTCTGGCTGCATTTGTTTGTGGATGTTTGCATCCAGCTGCTCCTAGAAATCATCTGGGAAGGACAAGTGCCCTCAACTTCAAATGGCAGGAAAATACTGACGTATTTGTCCTCTTATTTTATCACTTCATCATATTTAACGTAGTGATCATATCAAGATGATAAGAACCTAAATACAAGTGCCAAATTAATATACTCCTGTTGTCTGTTTGTGCTTTGAATTAATGTGGCAGTTTTCTTAGCACAGTTAATTTTGAGAAGTAAAAAGGAATGCAATTTTGGAGCAAAAAGCCCACAATACTGTTGTAGACCTACTAAGGGTCCTGGCTCTTTTTAGCCATAAGGTAATTGCATAAAACCATGGAATTTGGACTTACAGTGTTGTTGAAAACTGGGCCCTCAATCATTATTTACTTGGTTAAATATGTAGGCTATTTTACAGAAATTTTGGGAACGCAGATGCTGCTGCAGCAGCCAATGGCTCAGCACTCATGCACCTTGCTGTCACTTAGGGGGAATTAGAGACACTGCCTCTGCTTTGCCACTGCTACGCCCAGCCGCATACTGAGCCACAGCGAAAGCTCGTTGTGTCAACATCACTTATACAGAATCTCATCATCATTTAGTCTGTCCGCAGACCTTGCATAATTGTTTTTCCTGTTTCCACCTAGGACTCCCATGAACTTCCCTGAATATCTTCTCTACTATCTAATTGGTTTCGGCGTTAGGAACAATTTTCATAATGTCAAATGTTCAGAACATTGAATTTCTTCAGCTCTCCGGCTGTGATTTTCCTTTTAAGTTTAACCCTTATGTTCAGTAACTACCTGTAACAGGATCAGATACTCAGACATCTAAAGCGCATTGGTTCCTTACAATTTGTGAGGAGAGAAACATTCTGACTTTTTAATTGTGTTTGAACTGAAAAAAATGAGGAGAAGCTCTGTAAACAGGCCTTTGTTCAAAAGATTTTTAAAAGTTCCAAGTGGAAAAGTGAGACACATTCAATCCCTTACTCTTCCTGCAGGTGTAGTCTGTCCTGCTCCTTTGAGCAAGTAACCCTTCAAAACCAGTAAACATTAGAACCTCAGGATCATGATACGAATTTTTTTTTCATTTTCTGCAGAATGAATGAAAATTAATAAGATGTTTTTATACCTATGTTAGAGACAAATGACCCAGAGGATTTGATTTCTTGTGAAGCCTGGAGACTTTCGACAAGTCAGTGAAGCAGGATGCTTTGAAAAGCCAGTTTTGAAAACTTCTCCCTTTTTGCTGAAGTAATGCCTGACTGTGGCACAAAAAAGACACACAGAAACATATATTAGTGAAGATTACTGAAAAGTTTTAGCAAACAATTCTGTCCTGTAGTGTACTAATAATACATAGTGTAGCCCATAAATAATCTTACCAAACCTTGCCTAAAGTGGTAAATGTTTTATACTTAAACAGGTTTGAAAGGTTACTATCATTAAAATTCTGCTGACCTTTACAACAGCAGAGCTTATGAAGAAGTATGAGTATTGAAAATAGTTGTTCGTATTGCTGTGTTGTAACTCAGAACTTTGTACATGTTTATGTCACAAGTACAGCATGTGCTTCCTATAAAATATGGTTTTACTGCAATGTATTGACATCCTGTTGATTTGCTGTTTTCTGTAAGAAACATTTGTCAAATCATGCTACAGCAAACAATGGAGAACCACTGCAAAGAGCAACCTTGGCAAAAAAACAACGTAAATGCAAAATTAGTTAAAAAGAGAATTTTTAGGAAATTAGGGAATCCTGAGTACAGATTTTTGAAACTCAGCGAAGACGAACAGTGTATATTGAGTTATACTCAGATATACCTCACCGTGCTGCCTGAATTTGACATAGCCGCTCTTTGCAACACATTGATTACTAGCTATAAACCAAATATGCTCAGCTATAAAGATTAGTCAATGTGAATTTGCATTAGGTAAGGAGGTTAATTCCTAATTATTGTATTTATACTTTCATTGCTGGCTGTGTCGATAAGAGAGGGCATGGACTTAAGAAGTACGCTGTTTTGCAGCTTAGCCTTTTCTGATCTTGATTTTTCATTATTTTTTTCGTTGTTGAGGGATGGGCCTTAATTGCACTAGCCAGATCCACAATGCTCCTGACCTCCTCTGCAGGCCTGCAGCTGCCTTGCTCAAAGTTTGGCAGCGCAGCTCAGATTCAGGCCAAAATATCAGTGCTTGTGGAGTTTTTTTGCAGGGAACAGGGCTGACGTGCATCACCCCTGTGTGCGCAGGAGGTGCATGAGCGTGGGGGTTGTCCTGTGCTTTCTGCCTGCATCATGGGATCTGCATGGCCCCGCAGAGTCCCACGTCCCAGGTTTGTGCTGCCTGTCCCTTCTGCAGGCCGCCGTGTTCTTCAGGCTCTGGGGAGCCAGAGCAGGACCTCAGTCTTGGAGAAGGCATCCAGGGCATGAAGCAGGCTGCTGAGGTGACCAAATGTGGCAGTGATGGACAGCCTCGGTGATGCAGCCTGCTCTCTCTGTAGAAGCATCTTCCAGAGCTGAGTTTGCCACATGTTTGTCAAGAAACAAGACAGGAGAGGAAGATATTAGCAGGATTAGTGGCTTTTAACGGGGTTGTTGACAGCACGGTTCCCTTTGCCTCCAAGTCTGAGCAGCAGGGTCTAGCTAATCTTATCCTGAGTGCTGGCCACCAAAAAGCCATTTGGTCCACACTGTTGAGAAGTCTTGAGCCAGGCAGATTTGACATTTGGTTTGTTGGTGTGGATGCTTTCATGCTGATCCTTTAAATAGAAAGTAGGTCAGCTGCAGCCAACTGGAAAGAAGGCAAGATGGGGGAAATCACACCCGAACGAGTGAGCCTGCCAAGGGACCGGGCAGGTTCAAGAGCTGGCAAGGAGAGGTAGCAAGGAAACAGGGCACAGAGCTGGGAACCTGCAGCTCAGAGATGGGGACCGCAGCAAGGAGCAGGGAGCAGCTGGCCAGCCCCTGCCGGGGCCAGAGGGAAGACTACGGATCGGGGGAGGCTGTGCAGAAATTGCTATGGCCGGTAAGACAAAACACTAGCTAAACCAAGCCCAGACTAAAGGACTGAATAACAAATACAGGTTGGAGAGGGAGAGCTATGTGGTAAAATATATTATTTATATATTTAATTTTATTAGCATCTTACATAGCTGATATTTTTTTCTATTTAAATTGGTATCTGACTTACTTTATATTATAGTAAACCACGGGGGCTGGTTGATTGGTTTGTTTTATATTTTAAAGCTACCTGTTGCCTTCGAGGAGCCAAATAAGGAAGTGGTCTAGGGATGGGACTTCAAAGCTGTGGACAGCTTTCAGTCTCATCACACAGCTATGGTCAGCTATTCCACAGCCCCAGCAACATGAGCTTGAGCCTGGCTGAAGATCAAATTGTTATAACACAGAGAATTTCTCTCCTTGGTTGCTCTGCAACCAGCAGTAGGTTTCCTGTTGTTAAATTGCCCTGACACTCTGCAAAGGAATGTGGAGGCATTGAATCTTGTGACAGAGGAATCTGCAGACTGCTTGATTAGCCGGGAGAGAGTTTCCAGATACTGACAGAAACTCTTCTTAACCCCACATTGTTGTTTTTCAGAATACCCAGGGAAAGGGGGCTGTGTGTGTGTCTGCATAAATGCACGACATATATATCCTATAAGGGAAAGCTGCCATGACCACCCTTAGCATATTGTGTTCAGTTTTGGGCCCCTCAGTACAAGAAGGACTTTGAGGTGCAGGAGCGTGTCCAAAGAAGGGCAACGAGGCTGGCGAGGGGTCTTGAGAACAAGTCTTGTGAGGAGCAGCTGAGGGAACTGGGATTGTTTAGTCTGGAGAATATGAGGCTGAGGGGGGACCTTATCACTCTCTACAACTACCTGAAAGGAGGTTGTAGTGAGGTGGGTGTTGGTCTCTTCTCCCAAGTAACTAGCAGTAGCCTCAAGTTGCATCAGAGGAGGTTTAGATTGGAGATTAGGAACAATTTCTTTACTGAAAGAGTGGTCAGGCTTTGGAACAGGCTGCCCAGGGCAGCAGTGGAGTCACCGTCCGTGGAGGTGTTCAAAAATCATGTAGATGTGGCACTTCGGAACATGGTTTAGCAGGCATGGTGGTGTTGGGTTGATGGTTGCACTTGATGATCTTAGAGGTCGTTTCCAGCCTTAATGATTCTATGATTCTATGATTCTCTGTTTGGCTGTAGTGGGTTAGCAGTGCTTACTGTCTGTGTAAAGCTAGAGCACAAGGACTCTAAATGAAATGGGACCCCATATGGTGGATACTCTGTTAAGACATACAGCAGAAATCCCTCTTGCAAACTGTCTCCCCCTCAGCAGCCAGAAGAATTGGATCTGGTTTTGGAAACCACGGCTGAGGTTACCGATCCTCCTCTGGTGTGGGGCTGCATAGTCGGCCGCTGCTCCCCAAATCTACGCGCCACTTGCAGCTGTGGGCAGGCAGGAGTAATTTGACTGTTTGGGCAATGATTGTCCCTCCTCAGGGAAAAGCAGCAAGCCTGGTGGAGGTGTCCCATAGGAAAAGACGAGGTGCAGGATGAGTCAGTGTTGAGCTGTGCCAGTCTCAATAAAGGCGACAGAATAAAGGGACATGTGTTGCCCCAGTCAGGGGTTAAATGTATAAAGCCTGAATAGTTGGTACAGTGTCAGTCTGGCCTTGAATACCAGAGCTGGGAATGTACTTCTTATTTTAAAGAAGTATTTTTTTTTTTTCTTTGTATTGGACGTGTAGGTGTGTTATAGTGAGATTTTAAACTGTTAAGTCAGAGGGAAACAACATTTTTCCCAGTATACGGGAAGTTGGCCAGGGATTGTATAGGTGTTTTTTTCCCATGAAAGTTGTGTGTCACACAACAGGAAAGGAAAGAGAAGTTTAATTGCATTGAAGTGCTGACACTTTGTTTAAAGTGTATGCAACAGTTGGCCAAGAAGTTCATTTAAGCTACTGCCGTTCACTTTATAAGAAAGTTCAGCTCGCTTTGTAAGAATCCAGCCCTTGCAAGCACAGAACTGCTGTGTCTTTCTATCCAGGAGCACAAAAAAATACAAAAAATCTTTTGCCTTGAACTATTTTCTTCTGCCTTCTTCATAGGTAAAATTATAATCATTCAGGATACGTTTTAGAAAAAATGGCCCTGTTCCGAAAAAGTCAGAACAAAATACAAAATTACATATTTTTGAAAAATTATTATTCCACTATGACTGGATAGAATTTGGGGGTGGGGTTGGGGGTGGGTGAGTGGGGAGGGGGGGTGAGGAGAATACTTTGGAAGAACCAGAAAGACAGGAAGCTTGCAGGGATATCTGGAGCTCATTCCTGCAATAGGAATCTGTAAATCTTTTACAGAGCTGTATATGTAAATTGGCAGATTGTTAATCTTTGTAAAGATTAAGAGTAAAGGCAGCGACCTGAAGCCAAGTTAGAGGGTGCAGTGATTAACATCTCTCCATAACTAATGTTGGTAAAGAATTCCAGGCTGCCATGCTTACATATTTTCTTCTTGATATTTTCTTTGGAATTGGAAATATATGGCTAATGAAGCCTTTCACAGAAATGTAGAGAAATACTGTTGATTTGTAAGACATAAAAGACATTTCTGGTTTCTGACCTGTAGAGTATGGTTTGTGTCACATTGTTCCTGATTTACACCCACTGGATTTGGTGATTTGACTTCCCTGACCTAAGCAGATCCTTCAGGCAAGCAGCGCACTGGAGTGGGTCAGCAGAGCTGGCCAAGGCAGAGTGTTTCCAGTTCACAGGAGCTGTTAATATGAAAACTTACCTTTGTTTTGAATCAGATTGAATCTGGGTTAAAAGGAAAAAAATCTGGCATGTCAGAAATTTAAGAGAGAGGGAACTTAACTTTCTAAGGCATGAGGTGTTTCCAAAACTAAATTGCCCAGCTGGCACTGGCATTGGCAGCTGCTGCTGGAAATGGAACCTGGCTACCTGAACATGTTTCTGTATATCACTGTTACTGATACGGCAAGATCTGGAGCATACTGTCATTCATTCCTGCTTCGTATCTGCTGCACAAAGTTAATAGCTGACATGCCGTAAATCCACCTTCGAAGTTTTGTTGAAATCACTTGTTGGAGAAGCTTTGCCCACCACTGATGTAAACTTGTGTGAACCCGCTGATCCCGGAGGCTGGAGGCTCAGCCCTGCGTGACAGAGTCAGCACAGAGCTGGGGAGCTCCAGGGCTCTGTTGGGGGACAAATTACTGCAGAATTCTGCCGGAGGCTCAACAAAAATTTCTCAGCAGGACTGAGAGGCTTCTGCAGAACGTTTCAAGGTGTTGGATGGAGGGTGTCCAATAAAGCAGCACATTTCAGAAGTCCTAGCCCTGCTCCTGTAGCTTTTCTTACACTTAGCCACTCTGGGAGGAATGACCATGGCTTCTATCCTTTCTTCCATCATGGTCAGCTCATGAGGGACTGTGAATATTCCTCCAGACTGCAGTACAACTGAACAGATCGGTTATTTATTAGGTGCCCTCTAACTATCCCTGTGACAGTGCTGAAAAAATAATCTATGAAAATATATTCTTGTCAAGCAGAATTTACTCTTCAAAGTTGAGCTGTCTTTCTTTACCGTGACAGCAGCAAGTCTTGCTGTAGCTGTAAGCCAGAGCACTCTTGACATGGACAGTGTAAACACTGGGACAATGCAGTTGTAGATGCAGACGTCCCATATTTTTAAGACATTTTATTAACGGCATATCTACCTTAATTTTCTATGATTAAGTCAGTCAGTAGTAAAATAAATACACGTGGACATGGGCATGAAGATGGGCACAGAGGCTGCCTCCACCCACTTCTACCACATTGCAGTGGAAGCTGCATGGCTGCAGCCTCCTCCTGTTGCTGCAGTTTCAGCCCGAAACTTAAACTTCATTAACAGGAAAATTCCTTGACCGTGTTGAACGGGACTGGTGATGTGACGTGTGCTAGTAGCTTACTCTTTCTCTCAAGCAGCGGCTTGCTCCGTGAGCCTGGCCCATTTCACTGGGACTGCTTGACCTGGGGCATGTTACGAGCCCGCATTTGCTAACAGCAAGGTGCTCAGCCTCCTGGTAGCACAGGAGACACTCTGCCAACCCAGGCTTGGACAAGGTTTACTAGCTGTAGACAGAGTTCCCACTGAATGACTAAAAAGAGGGATACGTTCGGCTAGCTCCTAGACTTCACAAGCCAATTTTATTGCAAGTTGAGTTTGTTTGCTGCGGTGTGGGGAGATGGGAGGACTTGTGTGGTTTGTTTTGTTGGTAGATGTAGTAGAATTTTTTTTCTGAGAGAGTCTAGATTACAAAGAATCCCTGAGTAAATATATCTGTGTGTTTATTGTCCAAAATTAGTGAAAGATTAGGAAGAGAAGTCTTAATTAAGACAAACTCAGCTTTTATCTGGCTATGAAATATTGTCAGGACCTTATAAATACAAAAGACTGCCACAATCTTATTGTTGATGATAACCTGCTCACTGAAAGAGAGACGAAGGATAACAGAAAGTTGAAGGAAGGAACAAAGAAAATGGGACTGAAGATCAGCTAAAATATAAGCCTGTTAATTAGGTTACTTTGGATGAGCTTATGTGACTGTTTGATAAACTTTGTAAAGAAAACAAGTACATAAGAATATTAACAGAGGAGATGATACACTTCCAAACTCAAAAGTATTACAAAGTCCAACCTTTACACATATCTAAACATTATGAGATGTATTTTTTCATGTGTTTTTGCTTGTGAACATTTATGAAAAACAGATACCATTTTGGAGAATAAAGTATTAATGTGAAGTTTTGGGCCAAAGCAGGAGAAGATCTAATAAAAGAATCCAACAAATCTGTACCAGGAAAAGAAAATGAAATTATAATCCGTGGCTTGAATGTGGAGAGCATATAGGTAGCATAATAGAAGCTTGATCCATAAAATGCCCCTTGGGGTAAAAGAAAAAAAAAAAAAAAAGCATTTATTTTCCCACAAAGTTAAACATGATGGAGGAATATTAAATAAGCATAAGGACTTTTAAAGTGTATTAATAAAATGGAAATAAAAATGTCTTTTACTGAAAGGAAACAAATTATTGAAGTAATCTGTGACTAAGAAATGAAAAAAATAAAAGATTGAGTTTAGGAATTATCAGTTTGGAATAATTACTCCACTGAGAAATTTCACATAGTGACATTGATCAGTTAACCCTTCCTACATATTTTTGAAAAACTACTTTTATTCAATTTTATGTATCAATCACCAGAATAAATTTAGTAATTTTCTTTGCACTGGTTTTTCCTCTGTGGCTTCCAAGGAAGAAGAAGTTGAACTTTGTTCTAAGTCAAAGGTAATAGTTAATGGTTTTGACTGATTAACATCTTTCCTCAACAATAACACAAACTGATCAAATGTCTTAGACAAAAACCCAGCATGGTTGATGACATTAATATGTCATCAACACACAGAAAACATCAATTGCAAAAGGTATAATTATACCACTTCAATTAGCTGTCATCACCTGAAATAACTAAATAACAAAAAGCTCTTAAGCTAGCAAGCAACTGATGAATTGATTTAAATATTTTCCCTTCTCATGTTGCTTGTCAACAAACATCATTATGGTACTATTGACTCAAATTTTCTTTGATAGAAGAGCATGTAAAGTAGATTTTGCTGTCATGAAGGAAAGTCCCCCTGGAAACAAAAACACACATTTTATTGCTCCATTCTAGGCAGACCTGTTTTCCTGCTGCTTTTGCATTCTGTATGAGACTAAACATAGAATGGTTTAGGTTGCAAAAGACCTTTAAAGATCACCTATGCCACCACCTCTGCTGTGGGCAGGAACATCTTTCACTAGATCAGGTTGCTCAAAGCCCTGTCCAACCTGACCTAGGTTGTAGTCTTCAAAACATGCAGTCTTCAAAAAATGAAACTGTTGATCTGGGAGTCATAATGTACAATTAATTTGAAAGCAAAATTCCTCCTCCAAAATGACAAAAATAAAAAGCATAGTATGGTGCTTAGCTCAGATTGTTTGCTGAAAGTTGTACGCTATTTTCAGAAATATACTTTGAAATTCACTGCCAAACTTGTTTATAAGTGTGAGGAGTGTTATTAGTGCTTTATAAAATGAAGAGGCTTACAAATCTGTGCTTACTCTAGCACAGTCTCTATCACCATGTTATATGAGGAATGTATACGTTCCAGTGGGAAGAAGTCTGAGAACTCTGTGCTAGGAACTCCAGCAGAGCATCAGACCATGGTACAAGGCAAACAGATCTGCCCATATAGCCACTCTGGTGTGCACAAAGACTCGCCTAGGCTTAAGAAGCAGCTCTACTCGTGAAAAGACTTGTCCATGCAGATCCGCTACAGGTTAACGGTTTTGGCGCACACAGCAGTCTTGGATTCACACAGCACCAACTACGTGGCCATATTTTAGGGAGCCAAGAAGTTGTTAAATATTGAATCAGGCCTATAAATCATTCGAGATTAGTGATCTGGTTTTGTGCCAGAGTCGCGTGACAGCAGCCCAGAGGAAGTGTCTCTCAGACAATGATATTATTGCCTGTTCAGTCAGTGAGCAGGACGTGCAGGAAGGTGAAAAGTTTTTGAAGGCTTGGATTTTTTCCATCACCTACTGATAATTGGCAATGGAAGTTTGCCAGAATTTAGGAGTACAAATATCATAGAATCATAAAATCATAGAATAGTTTGGGTTGGAAGGGATCTTTAAAAGTCATCTAGTACAACACCAGCCCACCCCCCACAAGGAGCAGGGACATCTTCAACTAGCATCAGTTGCCCAAAGGCAGAATGATTCCTGTCCTTAAAAGGAGCACACTGCCAACCATGTACATAATGCTGAGGCATCTGGAATGAGGGTGGAGCAAAACATGGGACACAGTGGAAGCATAGCAGTTCCTTCATCAAGAGGACCGTGCTGAGCTCAGCAGGGAGGTCCTGGCAAAGTAAATAACTTACTTTGTGGAACCTGAGTGGCAGGTTCCCCAGGTAGATTTCCAAGATGGGTTCCAGTATGTGGAACCAGACTCACCTGGTTAATACCATGCTCCATCCAGGTAACACTCTCATCAGAACTTACTTACTGTAAGCACGATATTACATTGATGAAGATAAATTGCTACCATTTCTGAGGTTATGTTGTTTACAGCTAGTCCAGAGCTGAAGAGAAGCATTATCAAGGAGTTGTTTGCGAGAAGCAGATTAATGTAGACACACAGTATCATAAGTCTCAAGTAACTGGGCCTTTTTAAGCTTTCAGAGCATGCTTCAGATATGAGAGACCAGTATCTGGGCTCTTAATAGCTTTAATATCCCATTATTTATTTGTATTTTACATTTCTACAGCCAGCATATAAATGTAGTTTACATATAAATTACATCTTGGAAATACTACTTCATGTCACTGGCCAGTGATTCTGGTGGGAAGACTCGCAGAAATAGAGTCTACCCGCAATGAATAACGGATATAGTGGAGGGAGCTCTGTGCTGTCTAGCGTCATCATAAAAGAGGATTCTGCTTCAGAAAGGATGAAGATTATGTAGCAATTGCTGAAGCACTATACCTGATTCAAAGAAAAAGGCTGTAAGTACAGGTCATCTTCAAAAATCATGGCATTACTTTCCTGCAGGTACAGTGGGTTTCCATTCAAAACTAAAAGGAGTGATATAATGTGCTTACAAGAAATAGTGAACTTTTTAGTCTTTAAAATTTTCCGAGTCAAGTCATTCAGTTTTGTTTCTTTCCAATTTGTTTGCTTTTATGCAGTAAGGAGTCTGGAAATGTATTCAGCATGTCAGATTCTGTCCATTCAGAAATACATCCTCAATGTAGGTATGAAATATGTTTCTTTTTCTCTCATCGCATGCTGAAAATATATTTCATCTTGTGTCTGCAAACCGCTTCTCCAAAAATTGTCAATATGTCTTCCAACCAGCACTTTCCCAGCAGTTCTGGGGTTTAGAAACAGAAATGCAAGGAAAACTGGAAAGGAAAATTGGTTTGTACGGTTTTTTTAACTACCACTCTTCAGCAAATAAGGCCAAGATCATAGGAATACAACATCCAAATTATTTCAGAAGCTCCCATCCTCATTCTGGCGATAAATCTCATTTATTGTCCAGAGTATTGAATCTCATGCTATTAAAATTCCACACAGGTACTATTTTTCTGATTGCTCTGCATATAAGTTTACCTCCTTTTCCTTACAAATCTGACTGTCCTTGATAGCATTCTGCTAACTTAGAAGAGACTGTTCCTTAGGAGACAGTTTAAAAAAAGATGACAAAAACAAAAATGAAAAAACACAGTTTAAAATACATCAAACCACATTTCCATAAAGATTTACTAACTTAGAGAGTTTCTGGAGCATTTAGTGTCGGAGCACTTGTCTGTCATCATCTTGGATGTGTACTTAGAAATGGGAGCACTTCAGGGTGGGATTTCATCCAACACCCCTAAGTGCTAAATCTTAGATATGCTATTGCGTTTTCCCAACATCTGTTGCTTTGATTCCCTTGTGGGTTTTAGAGAAGCAAATCTTGATCAAGGCCCAGCGCTCTTGTATCCTCGTTTCTCTTCACCACTGATTTGATGGACACACTGTGTGTCTTGTGGGAGACACCTATGGTTACACACCCAATTCTGCCCCTGATCTTAGGTGTAATTCTGACAGTTCTCACTTCCCTGCTTTCACATCTGTAACAGGGAGAAAAGGAGGGAGAAGGTGAGTTTCATTCTCTCCGAATGAGTTTTCTGATTTTTTAGTCCCAAAAGCTGTTACAATTTTGAGGAAAAATAATAAATGGTAAAAATGGAAAGCAGCCAGGCAAAATTTCCAGAGCTGGTTAAAAGCCTTGCAGAATATGCAAGATCTTGGGGAATTAGTGCTTGTGATTTAATTTCCTTTCTTTCCGTGTGGTAAAAAGTCATTCTCAGTGGCATCTTTTAAAAGGTGGCAATCAATGTTGGCTTCATAGTGAAGATACTTCATATTTCTCTAGCAATATAGAAACTTGTTGATCACAGCCACTGGTAAATTAATACACAAATAAAATTAGAGATATTTTACAATTTTTGCAATTATAAGGAGGGAGTGAAAGCTAATTATTCAATAATAATGAAGTTTATAATATTTATGCATTCTTGTTTATTGATGGGTACGTCCTATATCTTGTTTGCTTAAACTCTAAGACCCAAGGAAAAGAGAGTTGTTTCTTTACTCAGTGCTCCAAGTCTTTTGTAGCCATTCTTGACTTCAAATAACATCTCAGGGTTTTTTCTCCAAATAGGTAGAGGAACACACCTGTCCTAGCACAGACACCTACAAGTTAGACATCTTGCTCCAACCAATTTGCCTAGGGCTACCTGTAGTCAGTGAAGAGAAACAATCATCTTTAGAGTGTAATTCACCTCAGCCTGGTATAAGCATCTCAGTTAGGCGAGGTGGAAGTACTTACATCTCTTTGCAGATTGTGAAAAAAGGTTACAGTGACTAGTTTAGATATGGATGTGTGAAATTTGAAGCGAATCCCACCACAGTGCTTACTCATGCCACTTCTGGAGCTTTCTTCTCTGCCCAGTACATGTTTTAGAACCTGCCAACTTCAGAATTCAAGCTCCCAAGTTCTTCTTATATAAAAACTTTGTTGAAAATGCCTCTCAATTCTGTTATCAATAAGGATCATCTTGAGAATAATTAATAAAATTTTGTAATATTATAAATCCCTCAAAAATCTTTGAGAAGCTGATTTTATAACATTCCTTTGCCGTGGTTGTTTTCCACTGATGTCTTCCCTTTCTGCAGTAGCTTACCCATCATGAAGCTCTTGTAGTGGTACACACCTTTTCTGTTACAGTAACTAGTCATGCATTGGTGTAACAAATACTTTGCTGCTAGATTAGATGTGCTGCTCTAAAATGTTGCTCATCTCATTCTATAAGGCTATCCTGCTAAACCTGCATAATCAACCTTTGACAAGGAAATACTGATTTACTTTTTTTTTTCCTCTGCTTATCCAAGGATCCTGTCCTGCTGAACAGTATACTAAATTTTTTCATGCTTTTGAAATTTCCAGGAAATATCCATTAACTGAAGCACCCCCCTTAGTTTTGTACGGTAGTGTTATTGTATTTGTGATGGTCAAAAGATAAATGCATGGCAAGGTAGAGAGTGGTAATGTACCTTACAAGGCTGTTGACAAGGTGTGGTATGTTAGCCCAGTTCAGCAGCTAAGCACCACCCAGCTACTCACTTGCTCTGTCCCCAGTGGGACAGGGGAGAGAAGAAGAGCAAAAGTGAGAAAACCTGTGGATCAAGATAGCTTAATCAGTACAGGAAACTGGAAGAAAGGACCAAAGTAAATCAACTAATGCAAAGGCAATCTCTGCCCACCTCCCACAAGTAGACTGATGCCCAGGCAGACGCCGACCAATGCCTCCCTTCCCAAAACACCTCTCTCCCTCACTTTGTATTGGTGAGCATGATTTTATGTGGCATGAAATATCCCTTTGGTCAGTTCGGGTCAGCTGCCTTTGTGTGCCCCCTCCCAACTTCTCTCATACCACCAATCTACTCGCTGGGAGGGCAGAGTGGGAAAAAGGTCGTGGTCCTGTGCAAGGACTGCTCAGCAATTACCAAAACACTAGCATCTTGCCTACACTTTCAGTTCCAAATCCAAAACATCACAAGATCCAAACCAGCACCATACAGGCTACTATGAACAGAATCCATCCATCCTGGCCAGACCCAATACAATCTCCACCCCTTATGCTATACCACCTATGTCATGCTCAGGTCTTACACTATCCAATACATCCCCATTAACCACTCCTGTCACGTGATCTATACTTACAGACATAATTCCCTTAGTCTATGGGCCACCCTTGAAAAACGTTTATAAAATATCCGTGGAGTTTGTTTAATCCATGGCTTGGGCTTCATGCGTTATGGTGGTCATTCAGGACAGGAAAGATAGCATGTTGTGTTAAATTATGGGCTCAGGTTGGGTCACTGTTGTACTTGCCTGCCTTGTGAGGTTCATTCTCCATTGGTTCAGGTGATTTTTGATGTAGTACCTCCTATTATGTGCAACTCAAATCACAGAATCACAGAATGGTAGGGGTTGGAAGGGACCTCTGGGGATCATCCAGTCCAACCCTCCTGCCGAAGCAGGATCACCTACAGTAGGCAGCACAGGACCTTGTCCAGGCGGGTCTTGAATATCTCCAGAGAAGGAGACTCCACATCCTACCTGGGCAGCCTGTTCCAGTGCTCCATCACCCTCAGAGGGAAGAAATTCTTCCTCATGTTCAGACGCATTTATAAGGTCCCCTCTCAGCTTTCTCTTCTTCAGGCTGAACAAGCCCAGCTCCCTTAGCCTTTCCTCGTAAGAAAGATGCTCCAGTCCCCTCATCATCTTCATCGCACTCCGCTGGAAATACAGCCAAAATAGTTCTTTTGGGTCACTCAAAAGCTGACTGTAACCTGTAATATGCAGTCTCCAGAACCCCATAATGCCTAGGAAAGTTTGGGTTTCTTTTTTGGTAACCGATGGGGACATGACTGTTACTTTATTGATGATATCTGTTTAGATGTGACGATGTCCATCTTGCCATTTTACTCACCATAACTGGATGTCATGCAGATCCTTTGATCATGTTTTTTTATATGGCAAAATCAGCTTTTGGAAGAATCTGGATTATTCTTTTCCCTTTCTCAAATACTTCCTCTGCTATGTAGCCCCACACAATGATGAGTTTCTGAGCACACAAGCCCTTCTTCAATTATGAAACAGAAATAGTAGTCCTTAGCCAAGTTGCAAATACAGCTATGCGGACAAAGTTTCAGCATAAAATGGTCATTCCCACAGGCTTTCCTGGGTTCTGGAAGGATGAAGCACAAAGCTTCATTCAGCTACTGAAAAAACACACAGGGGCTATTCACAGTTAACTCAAGACATAACAGAAATAAATAAAGCATTCCAAGAAGGCTAGGGAGTAAAGGATCAATACTGACGCAGATCAGCTAGCAGTGGTTGATATAACAAGAAATATTCTTTCTCCCTACAAACTTCACGTCTTCTCTGTTTTTTTTATTATTGCAAACAAGTCCTTATTTTTCAAACCGCCTTTATCATTTTTTTCCCTAATCATTCAGTAATACTTGAAATCACATTAGAACCTCTTTCCCCTTCACATGCAGAGCTGTACGTTTGCGGACATTGTAAGAAATTTTCCATGCCCTTGCTTGTTCCCGGTTCCTGCCTATAAGGAAAGTCTTGTGCCAGATTCCATTGTCACTCAGAAGGCCTTCAGCCTACCTCCACTAAACTTACTCCACTACAAATTCATTATCTAGCTGAGCATCTGTCTGTTAATCCGTTCTCAGGTTACCTGTAAAAGCCTGACTGCTCTAGAAACATCTCAGCATAAATTTGGAAGGAAACTGCTTCCTTTCTCCTTCTAGGTCCTAGTTTTGCCTTGGCCATCTCTGGTGGTTGACTGCAGGTCTCAGACCAGGGACCTGAAGACAGGTTTGACAATTTCAGTGCTAATTCTGCAGGCCAATTTCTACTGCCTCATCAGCAATAATTCACTTGGGTTAGTACTGGAAGTCTCTTTCCCGTTTCTCTTTTGTTCTGAGATGTGTACACCTATGTCCACATGGCATTTTGCTGCAGACAGGATGGTCTGAGAATGTTAAAAAATAGCCTTTGTGGTCTAATATTAGCTAGAAGGTATTACCTTTGTCTGCCCATTGCTAGTTTGTGATTCAAACCACCAATGAAAATATGGGCTACAAAATTAACCAGAATAGACCGCTTAAGGACCCCGTTTGAAATGTCATCTAAGTATGAATGTGAAGCATTTGTGACTACTCTTCAAGAACAACTCTTTTTTATCAGGTGTGCACCCAAACATAATTTCCCCTAGAGCATTTCTTCTGTGCTTACTTCTGAATTGCTCTTAGTTCACCTAAAAAGTGTATTAAAATAAAATAAAATGCATATATTTAATATCTTTGATCACTAAGCTAGTTGTCCCATGAAAGAAGAAAATTAGATTGCTTTCACATGACATACCAGACATATTTCATTTCCATGTATTCCTGACCAATTTTCTAGGAACTTGTCATCCTCCATGGTTTTTCTTATCAGTTCTGAAAAGGCATATCAGACTATATTCAAATATATTCTAAAATAATTCTTAGATTACGGCATGAATTCTGACCCATGAATTATGGGTGAAATTCATCCGCAACTGTTGACTTAAATACATATATTAAATCTAAATATTCAGCACTCCCACCAGCACCGTGCCCATAGTGCATTCCCTTTTCCACGTCAAAATTAATTTCGTTAGAGAATTGACTGCCACTTACCTTTGTGAAGACTCAAAGAAAGTGTTGAATACAAACAGCACTGTCTGCAGTTAGTCTTCCCTTCTGTTTACTAAATCTTTCTACTTTCCTCTGTTTTCTTCTTATTTCTGACATTTTTACAGAAATTTTCTGACATCTCCAACTGAAGTATATTTTGCATCACAATCTCCCTGAATTTATTCATCTATACTTTTGTTATTCCTTCATAGCAGTCCTCAGGCACATGTCAATTTTTCCAGATCTCATACAATTCCTTTTTCATTTTTGGATATTTGAAACTTTCCGGATGCAAGCACCACAGTGTACCTCTCTTCTCACTGTCTCTGAACTCTTTAAACCAGGTTTGTCATTATATATTTAGAATAGCCACTTTCAAAAGCTACCAGCTGACTTGAACTTCTTCATCTCTTACATTACCTTCTCAGGAGGTCTCAGTCTCAGCTCCCTAGGTTGTGTCAAAGCTGTTTTCCCAATTCTTTCTGTGCAGTAATAAAGGCAGTTATTTCATCATTACTTTCATCCCCAATTTTTTTCCCACCTTTAAGTTTTCAATCAATTCCTTCCCGTCAGTTAGATTTGAAATACCTCTTTCCTAGTAAAACTGAAGTCCTGTCTTCCTGAAACCAAAAGTTTGTCCGCAACAGTGGCAGTCTGATCACTTGGTTTGTCTACACCCTGACACGCTGGATGCTTATAACCCAAAAGTTATACAGATAGTAAAAATCTACCTTATTACCTGGCTTTTCTGTGGTTCTGTTGGTAGGTCAAAGACTCCTTCAAGTGTCTCCTCTTTCAATTCTCTGCTTCATGCAAGATCCTAAGCATGAAACAGTGTGTTCTTTCCCCTTTTAATCTTTACCCACAGATAGTGTACAAGCTTCTTTCTTACCTTTTTCTCTGCTTTATTTGATGCTATTCTGTTGTATTACAGAGACTGTACCCAGCTTTCTTTTACTGAAAACAGGAAAACTCGGGCAAAAGGATTTTTTTTTTAAATGATTTTTCTCAAAAACTCTCCCACTCTTAGAATTCCTCAAAGCTTTATATGACGTACATGGAACACCTTATCCTGTTGCTGCATGAGGAGAGAAAATGAAAACTCCCTTCCAGGCAAGACAGAAAAAAATCCTGGTTTTCTCATGCATTGAAAATTATAGACTGATTGAATCAATAGAAAGATGAAGGCTGGAAGGGACTTCTGCCAACCTTTTGCTCAAAGCAAGCAAAGTTCAGACCTAGGTCAGGTTGCTCAGGACCTTGTCCTATCAAGTTTTAAATATCTCCACAGATGGAGATGAAGATGAAAAATTTTTAATTCTGTTTAGTAAAATAATCTTGCATATGTTTTCACATAATGACTTTATAGATCTTGAACATATATTCTACATATATTAAATGTTTTGATTTCCTACTGAAGCCAACAGTGACTGGGAAAGCACCTAAAATGTTTGGTTATCTAGTTGTCTAAAAACCCACTCTAATTACACAGATTTGTTATGAGGAAGGGCAGGGGGAGAAAGTCAGAAGGAGGCCAACATTTAGCCTTGGCTTATGATGAACACTTATCTTATCAACCTACTGTTAATAAACTCACTAAAACAATAAAGAGCAAGATTTAATTTTAACTTGGTTTACTGGCCTGCTTTAGCAATGACTAAAGGTGATAGCTTAGAAAAATATTAATCAGAGTCAGCTATTTAAAGTCAGACCTCTTTTTTGGGCAGTTTCTGCAGGAAAGTTCATCTACCAGCCATCAACCATGAAGATTCTTAGCTACCTCCTGGCTTACCGAAAGTTCCTGCTCATTGTCCTCACCCCTCTGCTTTTACTTCCACTTCCACTTATCATCAAAACCAAAGTAAGTGACTTACTTTGAGAGGTAATTTTTTTGCACCTGTATGTCATGCCTGAGATTCTCAGACCTTTTTCAGAATCATGGAGTCATAGAATAGTCTGGGTTGGAGGGGACCTTGAATGACTTCATCATGTTTTCATTGTAGATTTTTTTTTTGTCAACTCAGAGTATTTGCATAGAAATGTAGAGAGGACAACAGATTTAATGCAAGATTCTGTGCTGGTTGCATGATGTTCTGAATTATACATTCATTTTCTTGTTCAGGAAATATTTTTCTTATTTAACTACATCTAGACTACTGTGAAAACCCTGTCCTTACTATTACATTTTGGCCACTTTTAAACAACTCTGTTTAAAAGAAGATGAATTGTAAGGAAGACAGCTGCAATTACCTTTTTATTTGATGATGATTTCATTAAGTTCATCATATACTGTGTGGTCTTGTAGCAAATGACCGGAATCAATGATCTGAGAAATTATCTCTGGTTCCTACAAAAAGCAAAGGTTATGGCAGGACAACTTAGTTTTATTTCAGTTGAAATAAATTCTGTTGGCATTCAAAAACTCTTACAACAACTCCAGGCTGATAAAGCAGCTATCTGACAGTCGTATTAGTGATTCTATCTGGTACAGCTCTGGTGTCAGCAAAATGAAACGTTATTCTCCTGTGACGTATTATCACGTATGCACTATATGTAGCATGCATAACAATACAGGAAAATCCATCTCAGAAGACTTTGTGTCACAGATGGATTATGGTTACAGAGCAACAAGCTTCACATTGTCTCACATCACGTTTTCAATATTTCACTTTCCTCTCTGAGCATGAAGGATTTGTCAGATTCAGAATGTGGTAGGACTGAAGTGAGATGAACATTTGCTGGGTGACAAATGAATTGACACTATTAAATTGTTTCATACATAACACAAACTGCCCCCAAAAAATAAATGTTACCCATAGCTGATGGTCTTGGATTTAACTTTGTTGTTTTCCAGTCAGAGGTTCCCAGAACCATTTCAATAAGCTATTCCTTTCCCAATACAAGCTGTTTCTGCTGCTATTGAGTAGTTTCATGCCCTAACCAGTGGCATTAAAAGATCTAAACCATTTTCCTCAAAAGCAGAAATACGAATCAAAACTACACAAAAGAGGTTTCTAGGATTCTAGAAGAAACTCACTTCATCTCATTATATTCGACTGTTGCTGTATTTTATGGGCAGCACTGAAGTAAATCCTCCTGAAAAAAATTAAAAACTTCCTGTTTTTCAGGAGTTTAGATAGAGGACACTCACTAAAATTACAAGCCTTGAAAACAACAGTTGTATTTCTTGTCAGTCTTGCACAATGCTTTTTATATTAGATGATATCCTTACCTTATTAATGCTGATGACAAAACTTCATTGATTACAGGAGAGACAAAATTTGACCTATTATTGACTGTGAGTGCTCCTAGAGGTTTAAAGGTTTGCTTGCAGCTGCAGAATGTTTGTGATTTATGTTAATTAATGGCCTGAGAATGCTTCTGAATGACCTGTATGATTAATGGGGCTTGAAGGAAAAAGCAGCTGACTTTTTTTCCACCTTCCATAAGTGGCAGAATTTAAGTAATTTTACTATGTCTTAAAAAAAAGACTTTAAAACTATTAAACAGACTATGTTTCGTGTCTTAGCAGGGTTACCAACAGCAGACAATGAGTACCCAAAATTCAGGTCCCTTGACTCATACTTCTTCCAGGTGGGGGGAATTTCTCTAGTGACATAGGTGGACCTTTTGCAATTGTGACTCTTTTCCTGGATGATCCACTCCTATTTTTGTTGGTGCCTTTTGTATTCCAGGAAGCAGAATGTGCCTACACATTGTTTGTAGTTGCCATCTTTTGGCTCACGGAAGCTTTGCCGCTGGCTGTTTCAGCTTTGCTCCCTGCCTTTATGTTCCCATTGTTTGGTATAATGGAATCCAAGGAGGTAACCCTGTTTTTCCTCTCTATCATACTATGGATTTCAGTGATAAAATACCCAGAGAAAGAACCACATAATGTTGAAACCTGATGGCCTAATCCATGGATTTGCTGAGAGACAGTCACTGTAGGTCTGCCTTAAGACTTGCTTGCATGCATTGTCCTCAGGTCTTGTTCATATTTCTTTACTATTTTTTCTCTAGACTGTGTTTCAGTGCTTAGACATCAGTCTATGGGAGGATGCTAGCTAAATATAAAATATCCTTAATGTTACATAAATAAGACAACACACTAAAGACCTCGTGCAGAATTCTGTGTATACATTTTCCTGTCAAAGAGAGGACACTGCAGATGATCCTACTCTATGTTTAAAGTTGTTCTTTTATCTGTTAGATAAATAAAAGCAGCATTTCATTTGTGATGTAGTTTGTATGTGAGATGTGACTGCAGATCTTAAGTTGTTCATCTCATAAGCCTTATTTTTCACTTCATTTTAGCATATACACTTTAGTACAGTTAGTCTTGCATCACTTGATTTAAATGAAATTAATAATTTCAATGAAATTAACATTCTAAATGTAAGTCAAAAACCATTCTTGATATTTATTTCAATATATACCCTTACTGGCATTTTTTCTTCTTTAAATTGATAATACCAAATATTAATAGAAAGTCATCATTTAGTTAACAAAATATTTTTTGTTTGTATTTCAGGTGGCATCTGCTTATTTTAAAGACTTTCATCTGCTGCTGATCGGAGTAATTTGTTTGGCAGCGTCAATAGAAAAATGGAATTTCCACAAAAGAGTGGCTTTAAGAATGGTGATGCTGGTGGGTGTCAACCCTGCATGGTATGTGCTAAACAATGTCTTGAAGGACGATAATACTTGTGGAAAGCTATGTATTCCAGAAATAATTGCCTACTGCTTTTTCTGTAGTAGAAATTCAGCCTTTCTTTTCTACTGAAACGAAGTAGATACTTGAAATTAAATGATTGATTTGTAGGTGACACTATATTATTTTGCTGAAATCCTAATTGAAAGTTCCCTGCAGTGATTCTGCTCTTAATAAGGATCCCTCTGAACAAAAAGTCTCATGAATCTGCGAATAATGTAAGGGTCCTGTTTCTTAATGGTGGTTAGTACATTTCGTACCTGATGCCTACAACTCAAAATCTGCTATATGCTTATAATTAATTTGCATTTAAATACTGTATGCAAAATTGTGGACATTTCTCTAAAATACAACAAGAGTTCAAAAACATAACAAGGAAAAAAATCATAAAATTAAAGATGTGGTGGGGGAGGAAAAACACATTAAGAACAATGTCTTTTTATGTGTTTTTTTCTTTCTCTACCTATGAAAAAAATATTGAAGGAATAGGAACTTCCCCAGCTGGATGAGGTGATGAGGGAAATCAAATCACACACTCTCTACTTACTCACTATCAGCATATATCTTATGAAGTGAAAACTCTTTGCTTGCTTTACAAGCTCGCAGAAAAGCTCTAGGCCCACAGATTCATCTGTCAGCACACCGGTAAGGTTGCAGATAACATCTGTAGGGCAAGTCTGGCTTCCCAGGATACATGATGTTTATGACTCCTTGTCAGCAAGCAGACAGTGATGGGAAATAAAATGTCAGAAAAATAGAAACCCCAGGTCTAAAAAATGAGTTGCCTCTTAGGTGATGTAACTAATGGAGTATTTCCTCATCGAAATACTGGGTTATTCCTATTCCTCAGTGATTTGTCTGTCTTAATCTTAAATATCACATGTATTTTGATTTTTCCTGCATCTTTCGATACCTGGTAGCTTTCTTTTTTGACATTCTTGTTCAGCTGCCTCCCATTATCTCTAGCTATATTCTTGATCTATGCAATTTTAGTTATTTCAACTTCCCTCTTTTTTTTTTGATCCCTCCTAAATCCTCACCTTTGGCTGAAATCTTGAAAGCGAGAACACAAGTGGATGGCGTGCTGTGCTAAGCTGAACATTGCTGGGGAACTTGCTGTGAACACAGAAGCCCGCAGCCAGCTGCTGAGGATACCTAGAACAACTCCACAGACAGCTTTGTAACCCTGAGCAAGCAGTATCCCTCACAACTATCTCAGCTCTATCATATTTCCTGATCATGACAAAAGGATGATAAGATCATGATAAAATGATCTGTGAAGGAGAGGATCCTCCCACCTCTCAGCATCTGTTGCTTGTTAGCTGTGCCCACTGCAAAGTGATGCATGCTCTTCTTTGTGCACAGCCCTCCTCCTCTGCTAGCAGGAGTTCCCAGCCAGCCTGTGCACACTGGAGCCTCATCCAGACCGAGGCAGAGATATCATTGTAGAAGGTTTCTGCATGAGAGGACTTGAAGGATGCAGCAGTGGAAGTAGAATAGCAGGACTCTTCTGGATACTGCATTCTGCATTCTTCTGGAGAAACAGGCTTGTATCAGAAATAGAGTGGCCA
Source organism: Opisthocomus hoazin (assembly GCF_030867145.1). Classification (NCBI taxonomy): domain Eukaryota; kingdom Metazoa; phylum Chordata; class Aves; order Opisthocomiformes; family Opisthocomidae; genus Opisthocomus; species Opisthocomus hoazin. The sequence continues at coordinate 48,988,882 of NC_134421.1, read as the reverse complement.
GCAGGACTAGGGAAGTGATTGAACCTTTGTGCTTGGCACTGGTGAGACCATACGTTGCATACTGTGTTCAGTTTTGGGCCCCTCACTACAAGAAAGATGTTGAGGTGGTGGAGCACATCCGAAGTTGTGTCAGGGGAGGTTTAGACTGGATATTAAGAAAAATTTCTTCACCAAAAGGGTTATCAAGCATTGGAACAGGCTGCCCAGGAAGTGGTTGAGTCACCATCCCTGGAGGTATTTGAAAGGCATGTAGATGTGGTGCTTAGGGGCGTGACTTAGTAGCAGACTTGGCAGTGTTAGGTTAACTGTTGGTCTTGATGATCTTAAAGGTCTTTTCCAACCTAAATGATTCTATAAGTCCCTAAAGGCCTCCCATCATTTTAGCTATGCAGTCTGGTCTGCAGACTAGCAGGGAAAGGTGAATACATCTATGCAACCTGCAAGGACTAGAGTAATAAAATATTGGTTGTGCATTACGTAGCAAAGAGTAACTTTATAGCTGAATGTAAATGAAGTTATGATCCAAGGTTTCATGTAGAATATTTTTAATAACACCTTAGGGAGAATAATGCAGAAAAACTGGGGCTGAAGAGGTGAGGATATATTTCTTTTTTTAATCAATTTTAGAGTCACTCATTAGAGTATACCACACTGTACTAAATGGTAACCTGACCATCAGTCCATCAAATGCTGGAAATTTGTGATGAACAGTTTTGAAACATGTTACTGAATGTCTTCATTTACATTGATTTTAAATCCTCTTGCAAGTTGTGCTAAAATTATATTTTTCTACAATGTGAACATTCATATTGTGTGCTTAGCCTGACCAGTATTTTCTGCACAAAAATTTCTCCTGAAAACACAATTCTTCTCCAACTATCATCTGAGGACTTCATCAAAAGCTATGTAAAGTTAATGAGTTTTATATTGCTGATGACAATTTATGTTTGATCAGGTCCAGCACTTGCAGATCTGCAGATCATTTCATCATTATGCAATTAAAAGTGCACAGAGAAAAGGTGTCCCTACTGAGAAAAAAATCAAGTTTGAGATTTTGTTTCTATTACCTGAAATGAAAGGCTATGAGAGGCATTTTGAATGGTATTTTTGTGTTGTAAAATACTGCTGACATTATTTTTGTATAAAACCTTCTATTCATGTGCTGTGAAGCTTTTGATCAAGACTAGGCAAAGAGCTTTACAAACTGCAGAAATGACTTCTCAGAAAATGCTGTAACACCACAGTCCCTCTGCTCACAGTTGTTCTCTCCCTGTGGTGACATGGGGCAGGGGTTTAACAGCACAGATAACAACTTAGGACCAGAAGTCAAGAGGAATACTCTCATTCATAACTCCAAGAGATGCATAAAAATGACAGTGGCCTGTATTCTAAAATCACTGTCAAACTTCACCAGATATGACTTGGAATATTTGTGGTTTTTAGTGTAAAACTAGAATGACTCCAGTCACTGATGCAATTCAGTACATTGCATCAGTGCAATCAGGAATTGCACAGATGCAACTCCTATTTGGTAGTAAACTTAGCATAAGTGCGCCAAGACCAGATGCAATTCCTATTTGCTAGTACGCTTAGCATAAGCTGTGCCAAGACCAGACTAAGACTTTATAAAGACCTTAATTTCCCCTTTTAATATCAAGTATGATGTTTATTGAAGCACAAATAATCCCTACACCTGTCTCAGGGTGTGGATTAAGAACTAAGTTAAGCACCACCTACTGAAATGCTAATATTTCTTCTTATAACGCCTGCACTGGTATCCTGAGAATTTATAGCCTAAGTGATAAGTCCAGGGGTTTGACCTAGCTTATACAATACAAGATTAATAGTATTAGCAGTGTAGCCCTTCTAATTTTTGTTGTGACATGCATGGTGCTCTTTCTTCAAAGATGATTAAACTACGGTATCATTCTGTAAATAAATATCATTGCTTCTGTTTCAGTTTATAAAATATTTGATCCTTTAACTCTGAAGTATGATAATTTCAGTGTCTTTGGTCAAGATAATTTTAATTCATAAACTTCCTCAGAAGTCAGTTACAAGCTTTAAATTTTCAGTGTTTCCTACATGCAAGCTTTTTGTTGAAAAAGCTTTCCATTTATGTTAGATAGAGTGGTGATAGGAGGTGTTTTCTGTAACAGCCACAGAGTCTTCTCTCCTGTTCCAGGCTTATGCTGGGTTTCATGGTTAGCTGTGCTTTCTTGTCAATGTGGCTCAGCAACACCTCTGCTGCTGCCATGGTGATGCCAATTGTAGAGGCTGTAGCTCAGCAGATCATCAGAGCTGAAACAGAAGCTGATGCGCTGGAGATGTCTTGCTCTAACGGCTCTGTCAACCTGGCACTGGAGCTGGACGGTAGGTATGCAGCACAGTTTGTGACTTTGACCACCCTCACTCTGCAGCAGAGTAAACACCACATGAAATAAGGTTGAATGATTAGGGAAGTGATAACCATTACATGCTTCTTTGGGAGACCTCTCTTGAATCACTGTGTATGAGGTCTCTCACGTTCACAAAGATTAAATAAAACTGAACAGGTGCAGAATATGGCAGTTACATGATACTACAATACACTGGGAGTTAAATGTTATCAAGAGCAAAGAGCTCTTTAAGCTCAAGGGTAACGTGGGGAGAACAAATGAATCTAAACTGGTTACGTGCACAGCTGGATTGTAAATAAGGAAAAGATTTCTCATCATTAGAAGGTTAAAACTTTGGGGAATAGGAGGCATGAAGGAGTAGGGCACAACTTAGCTGTTTTTAAGATTGGCATTGGTACATGTATTCATGGGATGATGCAAAGTTGTTGCATGGAATGGGACATGCTGATGGAGCCTTTCCAGTATTGCTCCCTTAAACACTTCTCTGTCTTTCCATCAATGTCTTGCAGAAAATGTAGGAGAATGTGAAAATGGTGACTGGAAGGAGAAAGAAAAACAAGTTAATGGGTAATAGTTATTCATTTATTAAATTCTGTTCTAAGAACGAATCTAAATATAATATCTGTTTATTACAATACATACCTTTGCTTTTCCAGATATGACAATGATCTGGGTAGTACTGTGTGCACAATTGAAAAGGAAAATGAAAAAGAAAAAGAACAGGTACTGAAGGTGTCTTTTTTTTTTTAATGCAGCTAGTGTGTGGAACTTAGTTTTAACCCGTCTCACTGCTATTTAACACCTAACATGGCACAGCTAGCAATGAAACTAGTTTCATGTGGCTAAGACATATATGTGTAGATACACATATACATATAGTTTGCTTATTTAATTCTTTTGTTAGTCGGTTTGCACTCCCAGTGTATCTCATGCAAGTTAAACCAATCTCACCAGAGAACAAACTCCTTGTATCAGGTGTATATATGTGTGTCAAGTCTGAGACAGCTCAGGCAAAGGACTTCAGGATTTGACTCTCCCTTCTCTTCCTTTGCATGAATAACTGTGGCACCACTGTAACAGCAAACCAAACCATGCAGTGTTTGGCTATATTGCCAGCAATTTGTCTGGCTGTTCTGGGACATTCTTGAATCCTACTTTTGCGCTTGATGATGAGCCCTTCTTATATGTTAATTGGTGTACATTCTTTCTAAGCAGAACCTACCACCTGCTGAAACAGGGAGAAAAAGCAAAAAGGAAAAATACAATGGGATTTTCAAAGTGATGTGCTTATGCGTTGCTTATTCTGCTACCATTGGAGGGCTGACTACAATCACAGGAACATCGACTAATCTGATTTTTGCTGAGCACTTCAATACGTGAGAAATTATATTAAATTATTTTATTCTTATTAATCCAGAATTTTAACTGTTCTTTCCTGAGCTCTCACATGGCTCCCCTAAAATGCATCAGAAACTTTACACTTTAATTTGATAGTATTTGATTCTATTACTTTCGTTTTTGTTATTTTTTGTTAAAGGGTTAAAATGAAATTGCACGGTTGTATTTGCCTTACACTGGAAAGGCTGTAAGTGATCGCCTACCCCATGCAAAAAGATGGCCATTCTTTGGTGCAGTAGTACTTTACTCTTTGAATAGCTGTATGGAGAACGATGGGTTTATCTGAGGAGGAAGACACTACTTAGCATGACTGTGACAGACACTATCTGACAATAAAGGACTGTTGTTCATTTCTAAGTACAGTGGGAGCTAAGTTTGGGTCTGCTTAGAAAAGAGCATCAGGAGATTTTCAGGACTTAGTGCACTATGGTTAGTGCATTGCTGAAATGAGGAATTTAGGTCCATTAATCAAAGATTAAGCAAAAAAATTCAAACTAGTCTGAAACTTTGCATTCAATGGAATATTTTGTTTTGAGGTTATTAAAAAAAATCTTTAATATTCCTTTTCTAAGTAGAACTACTTTGAAAAGAAATTTGGCATATTTCACTCCAAAGCTTTTGAAGAAGTAATCGTTCTTGCTGAACTTTTTTTCTTCTGCAAACTAATCATTGCCAGAAATATTTGAACTCTAACTTTAAAATAGACCAAAGTAAAATACATCTTTTTATTACCCTCTGCCCACTACTCCGTATTGCCAAGGGGGAAATGGTGAAAGACGTTATTGATAGATTTTATTCCAACCTGTGTTCCATGAATGGATGAAATTTGTCTTCATCATGCTGCTAAAGAGAGCTGAAGTGGTACAGTCTGTAAATCAGCCTGTGCTAAGAGACCACCAACAATGGAGATAGAATGGAAATTATAGCATAGTGCCTGTTACTGGGGCCAAAGAACTGCACAGAGCAGACTATGGCATTATAAGTCCTTCAGACTTAAACTTTCAGACATGTAAGCATTTCTGGTTCAAGCCAGCTTCACACTTGTGAGCCTAGGAGAAGCTGAGACTGACTGGTAGAGGTGAGGGCTGTTCTTGTTCATTTCACTGCAGTTGTAGGAAACTTGAATAAAGCTGGCTTGCAGCTCGTTTTTCAGTTTGTCTTAGCTGTTAGCAATCTCTTCAAGAACACACAAGCAGACTGTTGTTCTGCCCCTGGGTCCTCACCCTCTGCTAGGACCATGGGCTGTACATCGAGTGCTGCATGTGTAATCTAGTTTTATAGCCCACCAGAATTTTGTTTAATCTTTACACAACGACTGAGCCTAATCCTTAGCTTAATATGAATCTGCCACCTAACTGTGCAAATATTTTTATCTTTAACTCTCTTGCTCCCCTTTTCCTTGGAGGCCTCATTTCTATTCATGCCCTGTCTGAAGTGGGAAGTGACCTGTTAGCATGACTGGGACACATTTGCATCTACCTTCAGGAGTCATAAGCACCTGAAGGGAAGATAATTCAACAGAAGAGCTATACATATAGCATGTTCCTGGGTTTCCAACTCAGTGACAAAACACTTAAAATGGCACTGTGAAATTCCATATTCTTTATATCTTCTTGATTTTAGTACTAACCAAGTTGGAATGAGTGTTTACTGTTCTTCCCTCCTTTTCATTTGTCCCATGAAGAGGAAGGTAGTATATCTATGTTAGCATTGGAGCCTGTGTGTTGCTGGGAATCCTCAGCCTGCTGTTGATTTAGGACAAGCAATTATGCTGTGATCCACACAGCAGAAGCATCCCAACCAGTGAGACCAACTTCCATAAGGGCTTCTTTCCAAGACATGTTTATTACTGATCCTCTCAGGGTCACTCTGTTTTTAATTTTATGCAAAGAGACAATACAATATAGTGTCTAGAATAAAGACAACTGGGGGGAAATAAAAAAAAAAAGTAACGGCTAACACACCATTCTTAGGGTTGGACTAGATGACCCACAGAGGTCTCTTCCAACCCCTACCATTCTGTGATTCTGTGATTTTGTGATATGTAGCAACCTAGTAAGCTAAGCATTAGTCTGCTCACAACTGTCCATAAGACACCCAGAAACCTTTTCTAGCCAGGAAGGCATCAATGAGGATGAGATGAGTTGGTCCTCACTGCTTCCTGGAACAGATCCTTGGAGATGCTGAGTCACTTTCTTCTGACTCCATATTTTTTTTCTTTTAGTATTTTATCCCCTTCTGTATTGGTGTTTTTCCTCTTGAATCCTTCAGGCTGCTGCCGATCCCCATGTCAATTATCTTTACACAACAAAACTGCACATCTGCAGTTTTACCTATCTAATCTTACACAGCTCTGCTGTGGAGACTTTCTTACAGCTTTTTCTCATGTGAAGCAGTTTCTTCAACACTTCAGGCCAAGGTTCATGGCTGGGCCATAATAGAGCAGGGCTGTAGATCCTAGGAGTACAGGCAGCTGTACCCCAGGGTGAGGGGAAGGCTGTGGAGAGGTTAGAGAGAGAAAGGCTTATCAGACAACACTGAGTCAGGCAGAAAACAGAGTTCTGTACTTGAGGAAGAGTAGATCCTACAATGGAACCTTTGGTTCTCCAGCCAGGCTCACTGACAAGTTACTCAGTTTCCTGAATCATATTCTGGTTACCGACTAGGACCTTCTGACATGAAGAATCAAATTTTGCCAACATTACATAATTTTCAACCTAAGCAATTTTATAAAAGTCATAAAAGATACAATCTTCTCTGGAGTTATTCTATGAATCAAATCTGTTGGCATTTGTAGTGTTTGCCTGGAAGGAGTTTATTGTTATTGGCAATGAATCACTATAAAATAAGAATTATTAAAGTCAATCAAACTTTTTCATTTCCCAAAGGAAACAGGTATAGAAAATAAATAGTTCAGTGTGTCCTGTCCATCCTTGCCTCAGGCAAGACCTGTAGGAGATAATCCAACAATACCAGATAATCCAACCAGTACTGTATAATAGACAATTTTTTAAATCATTTAACTTGATCATCCAGTCTACCTGAGGAATATTTGCTATGGAGATGAAGAATAGCTAACTTTAACAGTAAGATTAGTAGAAACACAGATATTCAGACCTGCACAAACTTACTGGGAAATCTGACCACAATAACTTTTTGTAATGGAATTGACTCTTTAGTATAAAATCTTCAAGAGCTTGTTTTGTTCCTCAATAAGGAGTTGTTACACATAATACAGGAAAGAAGATCATAAACAGTTTAACAAGTGATGAAATGCTAAGTCATTGATATGCCGATGTCAGTTTTTTCCTATATTGGAATTCACACATTCAAAATGTGCTGTGGCTAATCATGTAACAAAAGCTAAATAGCAAGTAATCAATAACATATATAATAGCACAATGCCTTTTCTTGTTCAGGTTTCACTGTCTCATCACTATGTACAGTTGCAATTTAGAACACCACCTCAAGAAGTGGGTAGGGCTTTTGGTCCAGTCCCAGCTGGCGTTTTAATAGCAATACATGTAAGGATCATAATAAGTATAGATCAATCATAAAATCTGCTCAATACTTGAGAAAAGCGTTTGTAATAAGCATTCACTCCCTCAAAGACCTATGTGACCATCAGAATTCCTTTTCTTCTAGCAAGGCCTGAAATACGTAAGATTGGATAATATTGAAAATAGTCATTACATCCTTCGTCTGGACATTGTGATTTTACTTCTATCTGATTTTTGCATCAAGGAGGAAGGCTGTTCAAGGAGACTAGAATTTTCTCACTTTTAGCATGAAAAACTCTCTCAGTAGAGCTGGAGGAGCTCAAAGGAAGAATAAATTCTGTTCATGAAGTAAATTGAAAAACAGGATTCATTTACCTGGCCTTTTTGCCTATCTGGCATCTATCTCATCCAACAATAAATTCGTTTCCCTCAGAAAACCAAAGCCCATTTCTCCTTTTCTCAAATGCACATGGCAGGGAGAGTTCTAGCTGAATGGCCCAAATCTGTAAACAGTAGATTAAGACAGTCTCAAAGAGAAAAAGTGACTGGAGAGACAATCCACCTAACAAAGGAATATTCCTGCCTTTCCTGGAAATTAGTAATAATTTTGTTTCTAATCAGTTTTGAATCCCTTATGAAACCTTAAACAGTATAAGTCTGAACATTGTATCCACTATTGCCTTCTAAGTTCATTGGAGCTTGTTCATTTGAATATATTTTCTTGCGCTAAAGCCTTCTCTCAAAGAAGGGTTTTTCTTCAAGTTCTGGGTTTTTTTTTTGTGGTCCTAATGGTTCTTAATGCTGTGAGTGGCCTTTCCTTGCCTCCTGAACTCGGGTTAGACACATCTAGATTAGTGTCAGATCCCTGGACCTGTTGCTGATCCCATGCTCAAGTAACTGGCACAGCTAGTTCCTGTAGAGGTCATGATGACCAGGAACAGGATGGGAGAGTGAGGGAAGAGGACACCAGAGGTCACCTCATGCTGAAGTCAGCTGCCGGCCAGAAGAACTCTCTTGCAGCAGGGCTTTCTGGCACTTCTCACAAGTCTTCATTCCTTTGCAAGGCTCAACTAAACAGTCTTTTACTTTCATCCAGACGCTACCCAGCTTGCCAGTGCATCAATTTTGGATCCTGGTTTATCCTTTCCATCCCCGTTGCAGTTGTTATTCTGGTGCTCTCCTGGGTCTGGCTCCAGTGGCTTTTCCTTGGGTTTGAGTAAGTAAATGTTGTAATCAACAAAACCAAATGTTGATGATGTAAGAGATATTTTGTACCAGAAGCAAATGTTGCATCTAAGCTTAACAGTCTTAATAGGAAGATAATGCAGCAGCAATGATTTTACATCCTTGATCAGTATGGCTGAGTCTCTGGATGGGACAAGAATTTTCTAAAATAATGTTTCTTCACTGCTCAGCCCAAAGTGAAAAGTCCGTATCACAGATGATAATACCCATTCCCTTATAATATACAGACATCTTCATTAAACAGTGCATTTGTGCAAGACAGAATAACACTGAAATTTTGTACATTTTGTTCTAAGACTGGAAGATTTTTAGTCAGGATGCTGCCCTTCACTGGAGTCAGGGATTGGCTTGAATACTTGAGCAGTATCTGTGTTACAAACTGGATGACTGTATTTGTAAATGGGAAGTAAAAAAATTCCACTTTTCCAAAATTTATATGTGATGGCATGGTATTTTTTTTCCCCCTTAGAGCTTGTGCTTTTAAGGTTTTGGAGAGGACAATACTTTTTTGGGATGATTCTTCAAAGCCTAGTTCTCCACAAGTTCACTAACATCTGCAGAGATAACAATGTGGACACCTGTCTTCCATGATCATATTGCTGTGTATGGAGCAAGAGATGAAGAGTGAGACTTTACTCTTAAGCAGACTTAAAATCATCCCATGTTTACCACTCCATAAGTGAACATTTATTGTTTCATTTTTCTTAATTGTTTCCCTAATGTTCTTTTTAAAAATATGTAAGGGTCTTATCCAAGAATGAAAACCTAGTTCACACCAAATAGTCTGCTTATCTGTATGCAGGCTACTCATGCAATACAAACTTTTTCATTACAAAACAAAGTAAAGCAAAGTCATAGATTGCTTTCATTAAATAGCCAGCTTATGTATTTGATTGCTTCAGTTAGTTTCTATGATTGAGGTTTCTTACTTCCTGGGCAAAAGACCTAGTCAATAACAGGACACATTTTGTTGCTGCCTCTGTCAATCTCCCATTGGGCTTTGTCAATTAATTCCAATATGCTCAATTTGGTGGGTGATAATTAAGTGGCAGATACTGCATTGTAAAGTAAAAATTTTACTTTTGTAAAGTGCTATTGGTAACTGGAAAGGCTGGACTCTTTTTTTTCTGTATGCACTGTTAAGTCGTTGTTCATTACTGCTGATTTATGTTCCAGTTTTAAAAACATGTTCAAGTGCGGCAAGAATAAAACAGCTAGAGAAGAGGCCTCAGCACAGGTGATTGAGGAGGAGTACAAGAAGCTTGGACAAATGAGGTATGCCAAACTATAAATCTGCAACAAGAGTGAGTAAATCCAAGTGCAAATTTAAAAAAATGTTTAACCGGTTCTGTTTCTGATATAGCTACCCAGAAACCGTTACACTTATCCTGTTCATTCTAATGACCCTGCTGTGGTTCACCAGAGACCCCGGCTTCATCCCAGGATGGTCTTCACTTTTTGCAGAGTAAGTAATCTTTTTGATACACCAGCAAGAACTGTACTGTGTCTTAACTACATACTTGCTTTTCTTCTCAATTAAAAATAAAATAAAATACTTTCAAAACTTCTGAGATATTCCAGGCTGAAATTCTTGAAAACCTATGTGGTGTGTACAGAATAGTTAAATTCCAGCAATTTCATAGATGTGTGTGTGCAATAACTGAAATGTGCTAAACCCATTACAGGATAAAATAAAGTGCCTCCTAAGAGGGATTATGCCTAGTTTTTAGATTTGATCCAGTGAGGGAGAATGCATAACGGTAATGCGTAATGGTTGATGTTACAGTATCCTACTTCTTCATCAAATCTACAATTTCAAGAATAAATCTTTGGTTAGAATTTTTTGATCTACTGCCCTTAGTGGCAGCCACACTTGTATGCATACAGGTCAACATCTTTTGCTTTGACAGCTCTAATTAGTGATATAAATTACTATCTGTTCATACATAACTCTCTCAGCATCATAATTCAGTGAACAACCAAAAAGCTAGGAACTATTCAGGAAATTTTTTTTCTTTTTTTTCATTTTGCCTTCTGCTGCAGCTTGGTTTCCAGTCCCTTCTCCAGGATCACCTAGACTCTTTTTCCTAAGAAATCAGTTGCTCTTGCAAGAACTTATAATACTGTGATACCTCCTGTTCTCTTGCTGTAATTACAGTAATTTCAGTTCCGTTCTGTGATAAAGGTTTGAGTTTTACTCTGAAGTACTGGGAAGTAGTTGCAGGATTGGGAGGAGTGGGACTTTGTGCTGTTTAGGCCCTTCTCGGTTTAACGTTTGTTACCGGATGGGTCAAAGGCCAATGCTGGACTTGCACGGTAATTTTCCATTTTGTTTTCCTACATGTCTGGCATAAATGACATGTGAACATGCATCCGCCATGACTCCTCTCTTTAAATATCCTCCCACCATTCATACACACACGCATGTACCAGTCCTCTGCCAGAAGTTTTGGTAGAGGAGGTTACACAAATTGATTATAGCCCTTTGAGGATTTAAAGTACAAAGCAAAATTATTTTGTGTAAAACACAACATTAAAAAGTGCAATAAAAACTAAGATTGTTTTAAAATTATTTTTTCATTATGCAAAAAATTGCAAAAGAACACTTTTTCCCCTTAACAGCAGAACTGATGATCATTGTCTCACACGAAATACTGTGTTCTTGAATGGTTTTTGAAGTGTTGACCTAATCAAGCAATCAGCCAGCTAAGCAATCAGGCTGGCTTTGTTTCCCTTTCTGCTTCATATTAACATCCAGGGCTCATCGCATTCCGTTTAACAAGATACAACTGACACTGAAAAACAGACATTGTGAACAACCTTCAAACTTGGGACTTATGGCTCAAATTGCTTATTTCAGTCCCGAGATCCCCATTTTTCTATCTGAAGTTGTCTGTTTACTGTTGTCTGAAGATTTTGTTCAGTGGCAGGGAAAAGCAGAACATTCCCATAGTAAGTGTGGTTACAGGTTCTGCACGGGGATGTGACTTTGTGGATGCCCTCTGATGTTTTGCTTGAAAGGGAATGCAAGTACATGTCATGTCACATTAGGCTGAATCATGTTCTAGTTTGGGTGAAGTAACCTGAAGAGAAGCAAAGTTTGTGTTACTGCCTAACAAAACCTTTAAGGGAATAGAAAGCATTTCTTACTATTCAGATCTCGCCTGTTTCTAGATAGCTTTAATTTATCAATCAACTGCATTAGCTGGCCTAAAACCAGGCAATTACTTTTTGGTTTTTACTTTTCTGAGAAACAGAAGATTTCTCAGCCATGATGCATGAGGGGTCAAGAAGCCAGCTCAGGTACAGCTGGGAGTAGTGCTGAGCCATCTTTGAAGAAAACAAAGACACAAACAGGTAAAAAAAATCAAAACCCAGCAACTGTGGTTCTGTCAGTGGTTACATTGCACTCAACACCTTGAAGTCCAAGAGGCTTCTAGCAGTGCACGAACTGTGGCTTACATCTCTTATGCACGTGTTCCCTAATACCGCTGTGTACAAAATTGTTTAGTGTTTTGTATTTAAGCATACTGATAGGCATGTGCATGATTTCCTTAAATTTATGTTACAAGAAACAAGTGTAAGTAAATATTCTCTGCCCTTAGAAATCTGATTTCTTATCAGAAACCTGATAGTACTTATTTTGCACAGGACCTTGTCCCACAGTCTCAAGCCAGCCTCAGCGAAGTTCTGTCACCTGCATAGGTGAGCTTTGTCCTTAGCACAAGCTGCAATGTCAGAGCTACAAGTAACATTGTGGCCCTCCACAGCCAGTGAGTGGGTCCTACTGGGTATGATTCACACCACTCCCAGGGTCTTAAACCAGACAGGACCATTGGTTCATTTGTTCTAACATGCTGAATATCAGAAGAGCTACAGTATTCTGTGTTAAGCCTAGTATAGTTCTGTTTTATTAGAAGGTGAATTTCCAGAAAGTAGCCAGGCTGGATTTCAAGGTGGCAAAGCACAGGTTCCTCAGATTTTGGAATTTACCACTTTCCTTGACAGTTTTTCTTGGTGGATAATCATCTCTGTTGCCGAACTAAACAAGACATTCTTGTTGATAGGACAAGGGGTAATCATTTTAAACTAAGAGAGGGCAGATTTAGACTGGATAGAAGGAAGAAATTCTTTATAATGAGGGTGGTGAAAGACTGGCACAGATTGCCCAGAGAGGTGGTAGATTTCCCAGCCCTGGAAACATTCAAGGTCAGGTTGGATGGGACTCTGAGCAATTTGGTCTAGTTGAAGATGTCCATGCTCTTTGCAGGGGGGCTGGACTAGATGAGCTACAGAGGTCCCTTCCAACCCAAACTATTCTATGATTCTAACACAAACTTGCACCTTGTTTTCCATCTGAATATAGCTTCCAGCCATCTGTTATTGTCTTTCCCTGATGGATTAAAAGCTTTTCTGTGATAGGTTCTTTCAGGATGTACATCTTGTTTAATTATATCATATTAGATTTGTTTTGACAAACTAAATGGAATGCTCAAAGTCTTGCTGCAAGAAACAATTTCCTATCACTCTCACCACCCACTTTCATGTTCTCAGCACCTTGTGTGCATCCTCACAAGTTACTGAATATCTGTTTAAAATACAAACACTGATTTTTTTTTTAAATCCCAGCAGAAGTACTAGTATTTAAGGATGATACCTCCCCACTTCTTAAGGGCTACTTCTTGAAATGTCAGACAATTTTTAATCCGCGTTTGTGCTGTATTGGTATTAAGTAGAGCCCATTTTTAAGCAGCATTATCAGATGTCTTTCAAATATACATTACATTTACCAGTTAATTTTTCTTAAGAAAATTTTGTACAACTATTAAAAATTAATCCTTTACAATCCTGCCCTGAGCCCCTGCCACCTCGCTCTGGAGGCAGACTGCAAGATGTTTTAGTAAATGTTGTATAACACTACAGAAAACAGCGCAGGGTAAAAACACTGGTTTCCTCCCCATCTGTTGACAGCACAAGATCACACATCATTTCTGCTACAGCAGCTTCCTGCCATGTCCTGGCCTGATTCCAGGCTGTAGGGTATTAGCTTCAACCAGAAGAGTTTCAAGTTGGCCTTTGGCCAGGACTTTATGAACCTCGTAAGAAACAGAAAGTTCAACGCTTGGCTGCAACTGATTACAGCTGATGTATGCAAGGTGGGCTTCCCTCACGCCTCCTCAGATTCTTGCCTGAGTGCATTCTTCCTTTTTTTCTGCATGGTTTATTCCTTTCTTTACTACCACTGTGTACTCGTGCCCACAGCCCTGTTCTCTACAATGATCTCAGCTGGAGTGATTGTGAAATGTCCTTAATCAACAGCTCTTTTACTTCTTTACAGGGCAATCAGATTTGCAGTGTTACAAGCAGGTAGATGTTGTATATGCAATTGTGTTACAGTTTAGATAAATGGACTTTGAAAGATGTTTATCTCAAAATTTTATAATGATTGAATAGCTTCTGTTTGCAATGGTGCCTTGTGTGTCTTCATAATAGTATGACTGAGAATAGTTTTCTGAGAATGGTGTTTTACATCAGGAATACTAAGTTTTTGTGAGCAAAAAATTGCACCTCCTTAGTTCAACAAGGGGAAGTGCAAAGTCCTGCACCTGGGCAGGAACAACCCCAGGCACCAGTACACACAGGGGGGCCACTCAGTTGGAATGCAGCTTTGTGGAGAAGGACCTGTGGGTCCTGTTGGGCACCAAGTTGAACATGAGCCAGCAATGTGCGCTTGCCACAAAAGAAGCCAAATGGCATCCTGGGCTGTGTTAGGAGGAGTGTTGCCAGCAGGTCGAGGGAGGTGATCCTTCCCCTCTGCTCATCACTGGTGAGGCCACACTTGGAGTGCTACATCCAGTTCTAGGCTCCCCAGTACAAGACATGGATATACTGGAGACAGTCCAACAAAGGGCCACAAAGGTGGTTAAGGGACTGGGGCATCTGTCATACGAGAAGGGGCTAAGAGAGCTGGGACTGTTGAGCCTGGAGAAGACAAGGCTGCAGGGGCATCGTGTCAGTGTTTAGAAATACCTGGGAGGGTGCAAAGAGGATGCAGTAGTGCCCAGTGAAAGTCCAAGAGGAAATGGGCAGAAACTGAAACACAGGGGGTTCCTCCTGAAGATCAGGAAACGTTTTTTATCCGTGAGGGTGACCGAGCACTGGCACAGGTTGCCTGGAGAGGTTGTGGAGTCTCCATCCTTGGAGGTATAGAAAAGCCATCTGAACATGGTTGTGGGAAACTGGCTCTGGGTGAATGTGCTTAGCAGGGGGGCATGGACCAGGTGACCTCTAGAGGCCCCTTCCAACCTCAACCATTCTGTGAAGAATCAGCTGCCTAGAAGTGGCAGCAGTAATTGTTTCTGTATCTAAAGCTTGCCTTCCTTCAAAACTCCTAGCAAGTCTTAAGTCAGTGCAGGATAGGATCCTAGAGGAAAACGTTTTCTGCTCTTTAAGGCCCAGTGCATCTGGTCCTAGGCTAAAGGTGGTATACAGGCAGAACCCTCTGCCTTGAGAAACCATAAGAAAATAATAACTTGTTTTTTAAAACTGTTTTTGTGTGTTGGCAGATAATAGGAAGCAG
Organism: Opisthocomus hoazin; assembly: GCF_030867145.1. Taxonomy (NCBI): domain Eukaryota; kingdom Metazoa; phylum Chordata; class Aves; order Opisthocomiformes; family Opisthocomidae; genus Opisthocomus; species Opisthocomus hoazin. The sequence continues at coordinate 48,973,760 of NC_134421.1, read as the reverse complement.
GAGACAGAATATGTTAGAGAACGACTTCAAATTCTATGGTAGCTTCATTTTGTGGCAGTGTTAGCTAAACTAAATGTTGGTTGTGGTGTCAGTGTGCTATGCATATTCAGGTTTTTTGAATCTCACCTAACACTGTTGTTAAAGCAAACAGACCTACCAGTTTATACATTTGTAACACACAAATGGGAGATGATTTTTTCCTTTCAGTGAAAAGCCCTGGTTTAGTATAAACACTTAAGCTGCTGGGAAAATCTACTAGGAAGTTGCGCTTGGATCTACTGTAGCTGCATATGCTGAAAACCATATGGTATGAGGCCGAGAGGACAAATATATTGGTGTATTGTTTTAGGAAAACTTACAGGAAACAGAAAAAAAATAATAACAAAGCCTAAGAAAGTGTTGGGTTTAACTTTCTTCATCAAAATTTGTCTTCATTTGGATGACCATCTTGCTGAAATAAGACAGACTGGGACATGTCACCACATAATAACGTGAAACAGAATCAGATGGATGTGTTAAAATGGCCTTAGAGCTCCACTTTACACTTTACCTGATCTTGGGGCTACTCTGTCCAAATTAGAAGGATACTGGAATAGTTTAAGAAACATTAGTGCAAGCAGTTCTCAGGCACTGGAAATGACCAAAATAAACATGGCCCTTGTGTCTATGACTCTAGTAGTAACAGCCATAGAAGGATCACAATAAAGCTCTGCTGCCTTCTCTTGGCTACAAAAGCATCATCCTTTGTGTGTATGCACACTGCTCTGAAGGCCTGTTTGACTGAATCTGTTACAGAGCATATTAAAGTTATTAAATTTATCACTGAACTGTGAAAATTAGCTGTTTAAGCATCAGCTATTCCCAAAGATTCCCCTCCCCCAGCTTATTTCTGTGTGACAAAATAACACATGCTTATTCAAGATGCTTGTTTATGAAATTAGAGGGCTTGCATCTAATATTTCCACAAATGTGGCGAACTGACTTTGGCTGGCTGCCAAATGACCACCCAGTCACTCTTTCACTCCCCCTCCCTAATAGGACAGGGGAGAAAATATGGTCAAAAAGCTCGTGGATTTGAATAAAGACACAAAGATCGATCCTTTATCAGTTACAATCATGGACAAAGCAGACTTGATTTGGGAAAAATTAATTTAATTTAATTGCCAGTTAAAAATGGAGTTGGATGGCGAGTAACAAAGATAAAAACTAAAACACCTTTGCCCCACCCCCTTTCTTTTCAGGCTCAGCTTCACTCCTGCACTCCCGACTCCTCTACTTCTTTCCACTGCACTAAGTGGCGTGGGGGATGAGGAACAGGGAGCTGTGGTCAGTCTGTAACAGCTCCTCTCTGCCACGCCACCCTCCTCCTCACTCTTTTCCTCTGCTCCTCCTGACTATATATATTTATGTGTTTTTTTCTTGTTAACTTCTCCTTAGATATAAAGGCTATGCTACGGATTCAACAACTGCCTTGATGGTAGGCCTCCTGTTCTTTGTTATTCCAGCAAAGACATTGTCTAGGACTTCAAATGGACAAAATAGTTGAGTATATTTTCATGTGGATTTTACTACAATAAGGTATCATCTCAGACACAACCGTACATGTAACTTACTGCACTTGTTAGAGGAATGTTGTTAAACACTAATGTTACGATCTTAATACACGATAATCTCTTACTGGGATGTAAAGCACCCCTGGCCTGGAAGTCAGCGCCAACAATTAAGCAATGTGAGCAGGAGCTAGTGCTGTGCATGAACCAGCTACCTGCAGCCCACTGCTGCCAGTGGAAATCACCTTTCCATTAGCTGCAGTGGGCTTTGAATGGGACTGCACCAGGCAGGGTTGAGTTTATTTTTTGAAAATATTACTGCTTATTTAAGGTACTCCCTAAAATTCATCCTAGTGAATGAGTCCATTCTCATTTAATTTTTCCCCTTCAAAACTGAATTTACCCTGTTAATGTATACCCCCAGCTTGTCCTCTTTATGCATTCAATTCTGCTACTGAAATCAATGAGATCTGGGGGTTCACAGAGAATGCAAGTGCAGAACATAAACGAGTCAAAGTGAAACAGCACTTGCTCAGCAATCTGTCGTAGTAGTGCAGTTTTATTGAGTAGATTAAACTCATTGATATCCCATAGCTATCTTCCACATCGGGAGGGAGGGGAGAGGGGCCAGTGCTCTGCAGCTGGAAACTGTGCTAGCTCTATTGTCTTCAGGCTGTGACAGTTTTCAACAGCTAAGGATCTGTCCCGAGAACTGCAAGTTGCTCATGTCAAAGACTTTCCTCATGTTATAATGATGCGATTTGACCTTTGAATATCTCCCAAGTACTTCCTCAGAGAGAGTATTTCAAGGTGTTTTTCAATATGATTTTCAATGTTGGTGGGGGGTTGTTTTTTTTTTATTTTTTTTTCTCTAGCTGTTTTTGGTTACAGTCCACTGATTACTTGGAAGGAATTTCAGTCGTGCATGCCCTGGGAAATAGCTATTCTTGTTGGTGGCGGGTTTGCACTGGCAGACGGCTGTGAGGTAATGCAATCTATGGAAGATACTGAACAATTAGGATGACCCACATCAGGAGCAATTCAGACATGCAATGCATTCACAGTTATTCTCTTGCTTTAACAAGTTATTCAGTAACAATATTGAACCTGATAAATGTGATGAAAATTGAAGGTGTTCAGAAAGAGGGTTACAAGAAACGGATTTACTTTGTTTTCAAAGACTGTGCAAAATGATGATGACTCTTTGTTACTTAATTTAAAGCTAATGGTGGTAGGAGTTGTGCAGACACACAGTTGCCAAAGGCTTAGGGTTAATGTCCCATGTCACTGAGTTACCTTCCGTGTGGAGCCCTGCTGAGTACTCCAGTAAATCGAGCAGGTTTGGGCCCAAACTCTGGTTATGAAGCCTGACATATGCATATTACAATTTTCTGATTGTGACTCCTCTAAACATCTCAGAGGTGCAAATATAAATAAATGAAATATAGTTTGCATGGGTTCCTATATGGCATCATTGAATTAGAAAAATGTGCTTAAAAACATGTGGTAGGAATATGGAAAATATTTCAGATTTTTTCCCTTTTACACAAAGACTTCACAATTAGCAGATAAGTAAATTCCTGTTCTATACCATTTATTAAAATTGCTTTTCAGTAATTTGTAAAACATAATGATGTTGTTGTATTCCTTATGCAGGTTTCAAAACTTTCTGAGTGGATAGCAAATAAATTGACCCCTCTAGGATCACTACCCTTGTGGCTGGTTATCCTGATATCATGCCTTATTGTCACTTCAGTAACAGAAGTGGCCAGCAATCCAGCTACCATTACGATATTTTTGCCCATACTATCTCCTTTGGTGAGTAGAACACATGTTGTTTTTAATCAGAAACTGCTTATCATCCATGTAATAATACAGCTGCTCAAAGAAGCAGTTTTTAAAAGTCTCCATGAAATACTTCATGCGTCTTTTTTGCTGTGCTGCATGGTACATTGGGTACTTGGTTATTTTGGAGCTTTCTTACAAGAAATGCTGAAAATTCAGTAAAATTAAGTAAGAGTTCAACACTCAAAAATTGATGCTGTTATTCCTATTTGCGAACAGTTGAAGGACTTGAAAAGGACAATTCTCTTAGTGTTTCTTCAGGACCACATGTTCAGTGAAAATTGGAAGCACTGCAACTTTCAAGCGTCAAAAAAGAGAAGAGAGGGCTAATAGATGTGCTTTTTATGTACTTCTTATTTTTTCTCTCCTTGGCTTAATTGTGTCCTTTCTTCTCATCTTTATCAAAACACCCAGTTCTTTCTTCTTCTTCAAAACTTACTGATCATCTTCTAGCCTGCAGATTTTCCTCTTGGGCAGCCTAGACATGTACTAATGCCTGTTCCCTCTCTTACAAAGAAACATCCGTTCTCACTTCATTGAATCCCTCCTGTGTATTATATAAAAATTCAATTTTATCTTCTTTCTTGCAGTGTTTTGCTTTTAGGGCTTGTGCAGTGCCCACACTCTTTGCAATAGTCTTATTTTATAAGCTCAACTACAATTAGAAAACATCAGGTGTGAATTTGAAGTTCAGTAGCTATTCTGTATTAAAACCACCTTCTCTCTCCTGAAGCATTCCCAGATATAATCTTAAAAATGAGTTATCAGAAAAGGTTATTTCTCACTACTTAAGCTAGCAGTTCTGTTCACAGTTCACTTGTGTTAATATAATCAGTTAGTATTTATGTATTACATTTGGCAAACGTGTCCCTTGACAGCTGTTCTTTCTCTTTTATTTTATGATAGGCTGAAGCCATTCATGTGAACCCACTTTTCATTTTGATACCTGCTACCTTGTGTACTTCCTTTGCATTCCTGCTTCCTGTAGCAAATCCAGCCAACGCCATAGTATTTTCATACGGTCATTTAACTATTATGGACATGGTGAGTTTTAAGCAAAACTCCTTAAAGGGGAGTTTTAGCATTTTAAAAACTTTCTTCAGTGTCTTGATGTGAGTTTCTGCTTGCTTTTTCCTCTCCTTTAGGTGAAAGCTGGTTTGGGCATTAACATCATTGGAGTTGCTGTAGTTATGCTTGCAATTATGACATGGACAGTACCTATATTTGATCTCTATACTTACCCAAGTTGGGCACCAGATATCTCTTCTACAAATAGCACCGGGCTGTAAAAAAAAAAAAAAAAAAGAATCCTGGGAACTGGTTTGAATTGGTCCTGTTTCTTTTCTTTTCCACTGACATGTGGTGAGTCACTTAAAATGCTTTTTGTCACCACTACAATAGGGATCCACATTGCTGTAAATGCCATATTTCACAGTCCCAGAGACTGATGATCCAGCCTGAGAGTCTAATCAGGAAGAGTGCTAGACTTTCTGAATATCACAAAGTTAGATCAAGTTTCCAATCTAGTTCAGCTAGTCTGAATTTTTATATCTTCATGTTATGAAGGAAAAAAGAAATGTGCATAGCCATCATCACCGACACTTTCCTTCCATTCTCAGGGTAGTGGAATAAGGAGATTTAGATTTTATTATTTCAAATACTTTTTCTTACTAGTACTTTGGTGATATTTGGCATTTGCTCAAACACACTAGTTTTCTGTTTTCTAGATTCAAACACTGTTTGAAATGGTGTTGATCACAAATGAAAGATCAGGCAGGGGATTGTCTTGAACACATAGTTTACAGATCTGTCAAAAAAAAGCACAGAAAATGGAGAAGAGTGGCACGACCACTTACACAGCACTTTATCTGTAAAGCACCTTATAATTTGGAAAGAGAATATATACGTAAAGAAATGTTTAGTCTACCTCCTTCCAGGACCTCTCTGAAGCATGCCGTTTAGTATTTTTCTGGGTAGACATGTATTGAGACATCTGAGTTGATCTATAGGAATGGAGACTAAATTGTCATCATGCCTCTCTGCCAAGGGGAGAGATGTAGCCCCTTGATGAATGAAAGCACAAGATAGAGTGCTGAAGATGTGACACTCAATCCATTGATCAAGACTACCATGCAACTTCACCAGGAAACTCATAATCTTTACAGGACAGGTGGTAGTTTAAGGTTTCTAGGCTGTGTTAATGTTGTACACACAGAACAATGCTATGTAATCAGAATGGAAAAATATCTTCAAACAATGATGCTTTATGTGGCTGATACATGTTTTTCACTGTAAGGACTACAGTGTCGTTCTTTTCACCTGTTGGGAAGACCAGTGACAATTTGTAGAGTGCATTTAGTTAATAGTCTGAATCAAAGCTGCAAGTATTTAACTTGGTCGAACCCTTGGGGCACCTCTGTGATGGCTACAAACCTTAATCTCTCTTTCACAGACAGTGTAAATTATCCATTTTTCCTAACAACAACATAGTGCTTTTGTTTTTTTATTAGATGGTTTAAATCTATTTTTGGTAGTGCATATTTAGAGTAGAGATGTCATTCATGACTCCTATAATGCCAGAATACAGTGTATAGGATTGTTATGTATGTAGTTTCCTTCCATTAGATGCTGGTTGCAGATTCAACTGTAATGAGTAACTAAAGCATATTTTCTTAATAATAATGGTTTTGTGTAAGTGATTGCTATCTGTACATGCCCCCACATGTTTCAGCCTGACTGAGGCTGCTGTCTCTTTGGGATGGCTACCTCCCTTTACTTTTTCTTTATTTTTTGTATTTTTTATACAGTGTTTTGCAAAATAGGACTACGTCTATGACTAGGCCAATCAGGAGCTGTCACTACACAAAGTTAACTGATCCCCTGCAGTAATGATTATGATTACAGAGATGCAACACTTGACTAGTTGAAGTCTTGAATTCATCAGGTACTACAGGGGAATGCTTAAGCAAGTAGCTAATCCAAGATGTAGGGGCTTGATTATATCATACGGTGTCTTCCCAGAAGGATGTGCGGCACAGAAACAAGGACCTTATGGTTTATGTAGTCCTCTGGTCTTGCAGGCACAGAGAGGAGAACCAGCTGAGAGAGTGCTCTGACTTTAAGATTCCCAATTATTGCCTTTCAAGTTCCGTCAGTAATTTCCAGATTATTCAAGAACATTGGAAACAGTGAATCATAGCACATTTCAGGTGGAAGGGACCTCAGAAGACCATCTTGTCCAACCTCTTGCTCAAAGCAGGGTTAGCACTGAATTCAAACCAGATTGCTCAGGGATTTGTCTTTTGACATCTGGAAAATCTCCAAGATGTACACTGCACAACTTCCCTGGGTAATGTTCTCCAGTCTTTACTGTCCTTGTGGTTGAATGTTTTGTCTCTAAACAAATGAGCAAGCATGCTATATTGATTTTAGTGGAATAGACTTGGTTTTCTACTTCTATTTGGGACAGATTTTTTTTCTGTATGTAAAACTGCTTTTCATTTTTTAACGAAACACAAAAAGGGAGACAGTCCTTTTACACAGAATCACAGAATGGTAGGGGTTGGAAGGGACCTCTGTGGGTCATCTAGTCCAACCCCCCTGCTGAAGCAGGGTCACCTACAGCAGGCTGCACAGGACCTTGTCCAGGTATGCAGTGAACGTCCTGCGTATGCAGTGAATAATATGCAAAGAGAGAAAGGAGGGTTTTGTAAGGTAAAGAAGGATAGTCATCTGTTGGGGCATGTGTATTTACAAGTTATCAAAATGAAATGCAGAATTATAAATAAACTGACTTTTGGTGACTAGAATCTTAACTGTGATGTGACAAATCAGTGACAAAAATGAAACAGTCAAGCAGGAGGTTTTGAGAGATTGTATCCTGTAAGTAAACCAGTTGTGAATAAACAAGTGGGTAGCAGTGTGAATGTAGGGTTTCAACAGGATTTTTTTTTTTTGCCTTGTTTTACTAAAAGTTTAAGGAACAGATCAGACACAATCTTTGAGCTGAGTTGTTATTATTGCTAACATTTTTAAAGCTTTTAAGAACCTTTTAAGTCTAAATTAACAACTCTGCAGTGCAGAGACTACTATTGCTAGAACTTCCTCACCTGAGAGTGTTGAAATGGAGGAAGAAGAGAAGCTCCAAAAGGTTGGCTCTCTGGGTACTCAATGGGTGGATTTGGCCTTGACTGCAGGCACAGAGCACCATGCTGACTGTCAGCAGAAAACATGCTCTTCTTACGTCGCTGTTATATTTATTGCTTTGTCCAGAGTTTGAGAGTATTGTGACAAATGGTGGAAATGCATCTATACTTATTTTAAGAGTTGATTAATATATGATGACTACATAAACTATTTGTAAATTGCTTTGTGCATTATTTTCGTATAAAATGAGGCAAATGTTTCTTCCTCTTAGCTGAGTCTAATTAGTCTACTGTGTTAGTATTTATGACTACCTATTTATTTGTGGTCCCATTCCTGCTGAATTAAATCTTTTGCTGTGTACTTCTTTAGGGGAGATGTGCCAGGTCTTTGTTCTCCTTTTCTATGACAGTGCTATACTTAATATACTTTCACTTTGCTTTTGGAAGATGTGCTTTTAGATTACCAGAAACTACAAAAACAAGTGAACCCTGGAAAAAGCTTCTTGACTGTTCTACTACTATGACTGGATGGTCAGATCAATCTTGCAGTGTAAATCCCCTTATGTACTTTTAAAATGCAATATCTATGTGTGTTTACTGCAAGGGTCTTGCTTGTTTAAAGTCAACCAGCCTGTAGCCTGAGGGCTCACTGAGGAGCAGTGCAGCACAGCAGCTGAAGAAGGTTGTAGTGAAAAAAAATGCCTTATACCCTGGATCTTACAACGTTTTGGTTAGGTATAGATACCAAGGCAGTTTGCACACTAATTACAACAGTCAAAAGACTTGTTGTATGTTCTGTGCTGTTGCTGGTGGGACTGGAAGGCTTCTGGTGATCCTTTAGGTGCACAGAAGTCTGTTCCTGCCCCTGCCTGCTGTTGGCAGCCCACGGTAGGATGCCAACTGCCCCGATGGTGAGAGCCTGCTGCCCCAGAGCTCCCAAGGCTGAGGGTATTCCCAAGGCATCAGGTCTGCACAGATTTCAGATTGCTTTGCAGCTGTTAGTGATAAATGATAGCATCAGTTATCAGCTTAGTTCTTTGTCTGTGCAAAACTGATTTGCTGATTCACGGTTTTTAACAATTACTGAACTCTTTGTCAGTGTTATTCCTTAACGCTTTTGCCTTGTGTTTTTGGAAGCTGTTGTATGTTATTTTACCTGCAAAATGTTCGATTTCTGTACAACTGTCTATTATGGCACTGGTCTGCTATTTTTAAAATAAATATTTCCCTAATGCTGTGCAGTCCAACATGTATTTAGTGATAAATTAACAAGATCTGAAATTGTAGTCTGTGAAGAAAGTGCCTGAGATTTCTTAAACCTTTTCTCTTGTTATAGTATCTCAACACCTGATGTACGTGGCAGACAAGAGTACCTGCTGAGAATAATTTAAACTTACTAGATATCAAAAAAGCCCACTTTTAAAAGAATTCAAAAGGCAGAAAGATATTTAACTGCTTCATAAAGCAGTTAAAGTAAAAATTCTTCTTTCTGCCTAGTTCTTCCACAGACAGAATAAATATGTCAGAGTCTCGAACTCCTTGGTTCATCATTAGAAAATCAGAAAACAATGCATATACCTGTGAAAAATAGTTCCTGAGAGCCTGTTACCTGATTCAGTGCCCCTTCAAGTCAGGAAGAATCATTTTAGGTCAGAGTGCTGGAGCAGACACTCAAGAATGGCTGGAAGGGTTTCATTTGACCATCCTTCAATGAGGGCCTCAGGTTCTGACGCATTCAGTTGGGGTAAATGTGGAAACTTGGGTGTCAAGCTCCAAGAGAGGGCTTCAAATTGCTGCTCTGAGCTCTCAAAACTAGAAGTTGTGGGGATAAACTAGCTACCACATGAGGGCTGAAGAACCAGCAAACATACAGCGAAATCATCTAAAATAAAATATTAATGAAAAGCATATGCCTGAAACTCTGTTCTTGGGCATTGGTCCAAGAGTGCTGCCTTTTTGTGCAACCTGCTTCCTTCACTTAGGGATTTCTGTTTCTGTCCTCCAGCATCCTCTGTCAACACAGGAAGCATGAACACTTCTTTTGTGGTCCTTCCTCAAACACTGACTGATTTGAACTCGCAGCTTTTACATCCCAAAAGAGAGCCCAATGTCAGCAGGCTGTAGGATGCTTTCACCTCCCGACAGACTCTGTGTAGCCAACAGAGAAAAAATCATGAGTCCCTAAAGGATTAGCCCTAAGCCCGTAGCATGGGCGATCAGCTGTCAGGGGAAGGTCAGGGTCTGGCAGCTGGGAGCACAGCTACACTTTCCCCTCTCCCACTGCTACCCCTCCAAGGCGTGGGGAGAACCTTCACCCTCAGCAGCTGAGGATGAGAGTGTCTTGCTGGTGCTGGATCATGCTCCCACACCCCACAGAGAGACATGGTCACAGTGTCATTCAGAGATGTCTAAAGTAGGAATCAATCATCTGAACAGTTTGAGAGAGTAATTTGATATTTGCAGGACTAAGCAGGCAATCAGATTTGTGGATTTTTCTTTGGATATAGGCCTATGGGTAAGCAAGCATGGAAAAAAAATAACTTCAAAGCCTATGATAAAACACGCAAGTTGGACCTTCAGGCCTCGTGATTTTCTTTAATCAAAACTAAACCAAAATCTTTTTATTGTAAGTGGGTTTTAACACAGGATTCACTGGGATTTATCAGGCTAGGAGGCTCTGCCTTTTCAGCACACAGAGCATCACTGAGACAGGCTGTTCTTCATCCTAAACTTTGTAATTCATGCTATATGATGTCCATCTTCTTCTGTGCACATCATGAGTGTAGCTAGCAAAGCAAACATAAAGTGGCAAACATATGCACTAAAGCTACACAACATAAGCATTCCAGGCATGTGTAACTAAGCCACAAACATTTGACAGTTTTTGCTGTTTGGCTCAGGAGAAGTAAACAGAATAAAAGTCTCTTGTTTATTGTAGCACTTGCTTGAGTGCATAACAAATGGCAAAAGCATTTTCTGCTCTCCTAGATGATTTCTCTGAACCATTGCCTGTATCAGACTTTTATGTTTTCTTGCAAAATTCTGTTTCTCACTGTAAAGAAATAATAGGAAAAAAAGAAAAAAAAAAATGACAAGGGCAAGGGAGCAGGGAAGAAGGAAAGGAAGGGATGGAGGGAAAGAGAGAGAGAAAGAAGCTAACCTACAATCTGCAGTTCTGAGTCTCACCTTTCAAAACTGGTAATGATCCGTGTACAAGACTGACAACTTTTGCTGACATCCTTCATGATTTGAAAAGTTCAGTTTGCATAATATAGAAAACCATGTGCTGGCTAGTTCTTTCTTTAGATGCTATTACAATGCATCAGAGGAGAAGGAAATGGATGGCATAGACAGTACCATAATTTTCCCAGTTCACACTGTGAAAGCAGATGGAGTTTTGCACCCATTAAGAACAACTCTTCAATTCCAATAAGCCATTAACCCTTTCCTGGTTGCACTGCATATTTTTAGTGTAGCAGTTCTAGAATTCATGGCTTGGGTAACACCTCACAAGAGATATTTTTGAACACCACTCTTGAAATTCTTAGGTGTGGCGCACCCTTCATTTAATAGTGGATTATGACTTAAGCCAAATCAGAGCTACACTTCCAGTGCCTTCCTGCAGCCACTTACCCCCTCACTCTCAAGTTATATTGCACTTCCAGGGTGATTTTACAGACGACATGGAAAAAGTGGATTTTGTTACACATGATGCTGACAAGATCAATGAAAGGTATCAATCCTATGAAGTTGTCAGGAGCATGGGAATTTTCTGCTTCTGCTAGCCATGATGGGACTAAACCACAGGAAATCTAAGCCTCCTCCTAAGTAGTGGGAGATGGAGACTCCTGTCTGCTTTGATTCTCCTTCAAAGCTAGCAAAGCACAGGAGTGGACAGCTGATGCTGGGCCAGCCAAACAGGTCTCTCGTCTATAGTACTCCCTCAAGCTTTGTCACAACCCAAGTTACCTAAACGTTAGCTGGATTCTAGCCCAGGCTCTCCCAATAGACTTTACCTTGTTCGATCACCTGGGAGCACAGCTCTTGGGAGAGGTCTGGAGATGGTCTTCTGACAGTAGATACCACCACAAGGCACTTGCAGTCCAGGAAGGTGTCCTGAACCTCATTCAGCTTCTGCAACAAGCTCCAGAATGAGTCTCCCTTAGGCACATCTTGGGTCTTCTTCCTTGTCCACATCTGAGAAATGTCAAGCTATCTCTAATTTGAAATCACTGCGGTGTTTGCCAGACCAATACTGTTAGCAGAAAAGTAAAAAATACTCAAAGAAAACAATAGTACTAATTACTGCTGGCAACTTTACTGCATACAGCCTTAGCAAAATTATGACTGTCTTTCAGGTTAGCAAAACAGATGAAAGTAAAAATCCCTTTGAGAAACTTGTGACAGACAACATTAATGGAAGTTTTGAGTGATGTAGCAGTAGATCAGAGCTACAGAAAATTCCACTCATAAGAGCAGTCATAAGCCCTTTCAGTGTGATTACCCAAGGTTGTGAGCCACATCCTGCTGAAATCCATTTGTAAATAAAATTCAGACACTTTTCCTACATAAATAAAATCACATTCACTTGATTACAGTCGCAAATTGAATAGAACTGTTTCCCAAGATACGTGCTCCCCTAGGATAAAATGGTGCATCTCAGCAGGACCGAACAATTCATTGCCAGCATTATACTGGCTTCTTTCTTAATTGTGAAAATAGCTAAAGATTGATTGGAATGAAGAATTAGTTTGGACTTTTTTTTTTTTTCTGTGGCTACTAAGACTTCAAAACATAGAATTATCAAAATATTTTTGTAGCTCTTTATTACTGTAAATTCAAAGGGCAAATATTTCTTTGTAATTTTGATTATAGCCAAGACAGTAATGACATTGCACTAATAATACTTGCAAATGCAAAAAGTGTGGTAAAATAATTTAATGGTTTGAATTTGGTTAACATATTAGCATTTGCAGGTGATAATGCTGCTACTAACTTCAGAAGCCACTACTCTGTCTAGAAATTAATAGCTAACGAGAAAAGAGATCTGTATTCAGACAAATGCCAAGTTTGTCTTCTGAATCATTCAACAAAGTAAACTTTGGATAGCACGTTACAGAAAGTTGTATAGCACAGATTTTAATCCCTGATATATAATCTAAATTTTCCTTGCGTAAAGTAGTCACATCTCAGCAAGCACCAGAGGATGTGGTGACCAACTGATCATTGTTCCCCATAAAAGATGCTTTTTTTTTTCTGTTCTTAACACTTAGAGCTGCCATTCTGGTCCTTACTTAGACTTCTGCTTTCTAGCCCAAAGAGCAAAGATGTTTCTGTATGTTCCTGGGCGTGATGCCAATGGCCAGTTATGGGTAGAAAAGCACGCACAAAGAGGCAATCTGCACCTTACTCAGTATGTGAGTCTGATCAGCTGTACTGCTCATGCTGTTATCTGCGTACAGCAGCAGTACCTCCTTTTTGAAATTCGGTAGCCTGAGGTCCTGGGTACTTGACACAACAGTATGGGAAAAGCCATGCATGCCATGTATATTTTAAGAAAAGTGTAGTTATTTAACTGACAGAGGAAAGCTTTCAGTAAGATGTCTGGCTGGTGGGTTTTTCAACTTTCGACCATTTTGCATTGCTAAATCTCCTCATGCCTTTTCCACTTTATAACAATTATTTTCTAAACATTTTATCTTTTTTTTTGTCCTCTTCTGGTCACTTTGAAGTACAGTCACAACCCTCCTGAACCTGGGGGTGCTCACAGAGGTCTCTGTGGATCCAATAATATAGGCAGATAGACCTGATAAATCTAAATAAGGCACAAACAGTTCTGAGTGCAATGCTCTGTTCATACATTCAAAAAATAACTATTATTTCTAAACTCTTTTTAGAGAAGCATCTTGCTCTGTTTGGGATCCACTATAGAACTTGTGCTTTTTCTGTCCTATTACTGTATGGTTAAGAAGTCATTACTTCACCAAGTCCTTCATAAAGTTCTTCATGAAGAATTGTCACTCAGCCCTTTATGAAGAAACTTCATGAAGTCTTGAACTTCATCAAGTTCAACAAGGCCAAGTGCAAGGTCCTGCATCTGGGTCAGGGCAGTCCCCGCTATCAATACAGACTGGGGGATGAAGGGATTGAGAGCAGCCCTGCCGAGAAGGACTTGGGGGTGCTGGAGAATGAAAAATTAGACATGTCCCGGCAATGTGCACTCGCAGTCCAGAAGGCCAACGGCACCCTGGGCTACATCAAGAGAAGCACGGCCAGCAGGTCGAGGGAGGTGATTCTGCCCCTCTGCTCTGCTCTGGTGAGACCCCACCTGGAGTCCTGTGTCCAGCTCTGGAGCCCCCAGCACAGGAAAGACATCGACCTGTTGGAGTGGAATCAGAGGAGGGACACAAAAATGATCAGAGCGATGGAACACCTCAGCTGTGAGGAAAGGCTGAGAGAATTGGGGTTGTTCATTCTGAAGAAGAGAAGGCTCCGGGGAAACCTTACTGCAGCAGGTCAATATATAAAGGGGACATATAAGCAAGCTGGTGAGAAAATTTTTACCAAGGCCTGTAGTGACAGGACAACAGGCAATTGGTCAAGCATTGGAATAGGTTGCCCAGAGAACTGGTTGAGTCACCATCCCTGGAGGTGTTCAAAAAACGTGTAGATGTGGGACTTTGGGATAAAGTTTAGTAGGCATGGTGATATTGGGGTGGACATGATGATCTTAGAGGTCTTTTCCAACCTATGACTCTATGATTCTACAGCCATAAAGAAGAAATTCTTTATGATGAGGTTGGTGAGACATTGGAACAGGCTACCCAGAGAAGCTGTGGCTGCCCCTTCCCTGGAAGTGTTCAAGGTCAGTTTAGGTGGGGCTTTGAGCCATTCTACCTACAGAAAGGTTACCCTGCCTATGACAGGGAGGTTGGACAAGATGATTTCTGAAGGTCCATTCCAACCCAAACCATTCAATGATTCTAGGATTCTATGATTCTAAGTCCCTGGTTTTTATTTGTACAATTGGCGTTGCCTTGCTAAACACAACTCTCTACATCTATCTTAACTATTTTTTTTTTTATTTCAGAGCATTTACCCAATTTAGCAATACAGTTTTGGATTCTAAACCTGTATCCAAAGAGCTCACAACACATAAAACATTTCTGTTTTCCACAGATTTTAATATATAATTCCCTTACACACGATCTAAATCACAGATTAAACTAGACCTGCTGGAACCATTGAACCACAATGTTCTCCAGGGTAGCCTGTTGGGTATAAGCCTCCACTTTTTTGGCACGTGACCCCTATTTTTTGAGTGCAGATTTTGAACACAGATATATGCTCACACGATACACTTTTTTTGCACGTCATATTACCATAATATACATAAGAGAATGTAATGGAACAAAAATCTTTCTAAAACCAAGATGCATTACTTTTATTTCTGCTTCATCTAGTAGACCAGTCAAAGTCACTGGGTAGTCAGAGAAGGAATTGCTTTCTTTGACATGACTGGCTCTTGACAAATTAGTGTTGGCTGTTTCTTACCAAGTTATTATCCTCTAACTATTTATAATTGATTATTTAATTACTTGTTTCTGTAGCTTTCTGGATATTAGTGTCAGGTTGACACGTTCAGTTGCTCTTTCTTTACTCCTGGCAGACCTCACCATCTGTTATGAGGTCTCACAAACAAGTGCTAATTATTCCCAAAATTGTTTCATGTAAATTCCGTAAATACTCAAAAAGGGCAAATTTGATCAGTTATTCCCGGTCTGAGTACATCGTACCTATCCAAATGTTCTTTCGCCTGTTCTTTTCCTGTTCTGGCTTACTTTCTATATCCTTAATAATTTCCATGGATTGAGCATCTGGTCACAACTGACCTTTTGTTTGAAAATTAAAATAAAAATGAAAGTACTGAAGATTTTGTCTTCTTGGTGAGAATTATTCCTCTCAGTGAAAATTGCTCCTCTTCCCCTATGAGTTATGGCTTACACTTTATATTCCTATGAATTATTTTGGCAAACAATTTTTTGTCTTATCTTTTGTGTCCTTTGCTACTTGTAATGCATTTTGAGTATTGGCTCGGGAGGATTCTAAAAAGGCAGGAACCAGTCAGGAGTTACCAGTAAGCAGTCCTACTTCACAGCTTCTGCTCAGCTTGGTGTCTTTGTGCATGTGTTATGGGTTTACATGGCAAGGTTTTGGTAGTGGGGGAACGATAGGGGTGGCTTCTGTGAGAAGTTGCAAGAAGCTTCCTCCATGTCTGATAAAGCCATTGCTAGCTGGCTCTAAGACAGACCTGCCGCTGGCCAAAGCCAAGCCAATCAGCAACGGTGGTAGCACCTCTGCGATAACATATTTAAGAAGGGGAAAAAAACCCTGCGGTGAAACGGCTGTGGGGAGAGAGGAGTGAGATGAAGTGAGAGATACAACTCCGCAGACACCAAGGTCAGTGAAGAAGGAGGGGGAGGACGTGCTCAAGATGCCGGAGCAGAGAGTCTTCCCTTGTAGCTCATGCTGAAGACCATGGTGAGGCAGGCTGTCCCTCTGCAGTCCATGGACGTCCATGGTGGAGCAGATATCCACCTGTAGCCTGTGAAAAGGACTCCAAGTTGGAGCAGTCTCCTGCCAGGACCTGTGGACCCGTGGAGAGAGGAGCTCGTGCTGGAGCAGGTTTGCTGGCAGGGCTTGTGACCCCGTGGGGGACCCACACTGGAGCAGCCTGTTCCTGAAGGACTGCAGCCCATGGGAAGGACCCACGCTGGGGCAGTTCGTGAAGAGCTGCAGCCTGTGGGAAGGACTCACACTGGAGAAGTTTGTGGAGAACTGTTTCCCATGAGAGGGACCTCACGCTGGAGCAGGGGAAGAGTGTGAGGAGTCCTCCCCCTGAGGAGGAAGGAGCGGGAGAGACAACGTGTGATGAACTGACCGTAACCCCCATTCCCCTTCCCCCTGTGCCACTTGGGGTGGGGGTAGGAGGTAGAGAAACGGGAGTGAAGTTCAGCCTGGGAAGAAGGGGAGGAGGGGGGTGAAGGTGTTATAAGCTCATTATCTTACTCTGATTTGATTGATGATAAATTATTCTCTCCCTCTCCTTCTCTTTTCATCATATTTCCTCTCCCCTGTCCAGCTGAGGAGGGGGAGTGATAGAGGGGTTTTGGTGGGCATGTGGCGTTTATCCAGGCCAAACCAAAACAGCATGTCAGGCAGCAGAAGTGTGGACGTTATTGGACATCTAGACTTCAGGACCCTATCATTGCAAAAGCCATGGGAATGCAAATATTGTGCTCAAAGGTCCCCTTAATAAGTCTGTTCCTCGATTTTACACAAAACTGGAATGGATGTGATTCATCACTGATTTTTTAAGGGAGACAGGATGTACTTACATTCAATCTATCTGTGAATAAAAAGAAATTACTCTCTGAAGTTTAATTAGAAGTTTAATAATTTACATTAAGTTCTGCGGTTATGCTTTTTCTTCACATATGGTAATTATGAGGTTTAAGCTGTGGCTTTTCTTTACCCGATTTCTTTCTCATTGGGCCACCTGTGCTAAAGGAATGTTACTAAAATAAAATAGAAGAAGTGTTCTCTGTGTGAAGACACATAATCAGGCTTTTTCTCACTTCACGTCTTTCTGCTTCTGGATGTATATCATTATTGAATATATTATTCAGAAGCATGTTGGAAGTTCTTTAAACATCTGAGCAGAAACTTAAAGGTATCTACCCAGGATGCAATGGAGTGACATTTTTGTCTATTTTATTCCTGAGGAGTGTCCATATTTATCCATGCTTTGCTGGCTTCACAGAACCTTGATGAAGTGCCTCCAAGAAGCAAGCAACGGCATCTAAATTATTTAAGGGAACATTCACAGCACTATAATGACTACTAACCCATCTCAAGAATAAAGGTCAGCAAATCTGTTAGGGTCCCTGATCTTTGCCTTGCTGGTATTTCCAGTATTTCCTCATTTCCCTATTATTTTTAAGAAAGGTAATATAATTTGACCTTGAATTTATTAATGGCCTATGCCACTAATTGGACTGCAGGTAGCAGTTAGAAAAACACAAGGAAGATGAAACTAAATAAATATGCACACTTTTTTTAGTTTCAGTTTTAATTGGTATTGACTCTGCTAATCACAACTAGAGTGAAGAGCATATGCAACATTACATACTCAGCTATAAATATATTCACATCAGAAACTGTTTAATGGTTCTGTGACCAAATAATATATTTATGTAGCAACATGGCCACTCACCATTCAGCTCACACTGGAAAGGAGTTAATGTACAGAAGTTCAGTATAGTGGCTAAGAGAGGACCCTGAGATAGGAGACATTGGCTTCTTTTCACTGTTTTACCATTGCCTCATGCTAACCAGTAGCTCAACCTTACTGTGTCTTTTTTTCCTGGCTGTACCAACACTATCAACGATGAATGGAAAAAACCCTTTCTCTCACTTTCTTCTAGCAGATTGCTGACATTCAAAAGAAGTTTCTCAACATTATTAGAATTAATATATTCATTGGAACAAGGAGAAAATGGAGATTTATGAACCTCATAAGAAGGTGCATGGTGTGTTGAAACTTTCACTATATTCTTTTGTTAAATCTATACATAAAATTAAAATTCTCCCCTGTCAGCATAATACAGTTCAGTATATCACACCACTTTCCAGCTTTAGGAAAATGCAGCCAACTTCAGGATGAAACGTGGAATCTCTTCTGTAGTAAAGGTGACAACACTTTTTAAGCTGGTCAGAAAGACTCGATACCTGGAAAAACAGTGAGCCAGGTATTATTGAGAAGGATGACATGGTTTAAATAGACAGAAAACTTTGGAAAAAATGATGCACCACTGTCCAGCTGTAGCTCAAAATATTACTACTTCATTCCACGTAAGCAGACCACCAATATTAATCACTCACTGCTGTGTAACGTGTCAGCAACAAATACTAATGGTCAGTGCCGGGAGTTGTCTGCCTTAGCCAAATTGTTCAGCCATTTAAATGGGCTCTAGATGACCTGATCTTAAGACTGATTTATACGAATTTTCTTATCCAACCCATATGTACACTGTGACACGAATGTGGCAGTAAGGAAATACAGTACGCCACTGGCTGATAACTGAGTAGTGTATCAACTATCAGTCTGCTCAAAACAAAAAGAAAAGGAAGGAAAGTGGTGCTTGCATTGCTTAAAGCAACTCAGGTGAGACTTATGTTGAGGATGATGTGGTAATATTGTATTTTATCCAGGTCTAGTAATAGCAAAGTCAACTAAGGTTAACTGTTCTCCAGACTAAGAACTACCTGTAGGTCAGACTGCCTTCTCTTGAGACAGCAGCACCCAGTGAGACCAGGCATGATCCCTGGACCTCATGTTTTGAAGCTATTAGATAAAGAAAACCTCAACCCCCTTTTAGCACCTAAACCAAGGAATTTTCTAAGCTTCTGTACTGACTGGCTGGCTTTCCTAGCTGGTCCTGTTTGCAGCTACATTTTCTAAAAACAATCCTCTCCTCTGTAATGTCACACTCCTCTTATCCAGAAAGAAATGTTCAAGCACATGCACAAGAGGCAATTGTCCAGAGACTCCATAGGAGAATGGATTAGGGTTTGGTCAATCTTGTCCAAATGCCCACAGAACAGTAGGAATGCTTCGTTATTCAAAAATGCCACACCTTCAACAAATCCTAAATTTCCAACAGCCCTAATAACTGTTTGTTCAGTCATCATTGCTTTTCCTTTGAGGAGACCCACAACCATGCCAGCTGGTATCCAGGCAAATCCCACACACAGACAAGAGTGCTAGCACGTGGAGATCAAAAGAAAGAGTTATGACTTATTTAAGACACTGTCTCATTGAAACATCACTTGAAGACATAGTAGCAAGAGAAACTGACCATTGTAAAAATAACCATCTGAAAGGCTCTCTTGGGTGGCCAACGAATAGAGTTTTGTGAATGAATACAGTTTATTCACAGAATATAGTTTAAATTAATTGTCCCATTTTGTGACAAAGCATTGTCTTTGTACCATAGGAAGAATTACTGCTCTCAAGTATTTAAGCTTGTGCTATGTGGTCAGCCACTGAATGGAAACACTGTTAAGGTGAGTTATAGAACTGAAAGCCAAATGTTGACTTGTGATCAAAGATGTGTCTTGTCTGCCCTTAAACGTTATGGAGATAGGAGTTTATCCTTTAATATACGTAACACAACCCTCATCATCCACGGAAAAGCTCAGAAAATAGAACAGCTCTTTCATTGTTCTGTGTTCACCTAAAGGAAGATATTCGGTATCATAAGTTTTGCTGGAAATAAATGAAAACGCTGTGGTAGGGTGCATTTTTGTTGTTATTCTAGTCATCTGGGTTGAAGCTGGATGAGAAAAGTACATTTTTACTTCAAAAAAAGTCAGGGGAAGAAAAAGCAACTGCTTGCATTTATGGTAAGCAAATGACAGATGTGAAAATCTAATAATAGGTTCGTAACAAGGTGGAAGAATTAAATATATATTCACAGACAGAATCTCCAGGAATCCTAATCTGACAAGATAGGGCTATATTTCAGAAACAGCAGCAACGAAAAATTGACATCACAGAAATGCACATTAGCACTCCCTTTTATTCTGTACTCTTTATCAAATACAGATTCAAAAGAAGTGAATTATTATTTATCTGGGAGTTAGACTGCAGACAGAGCAATTCTGCTAACTATGTTTAACACTGAAAAAAAGGGGAAAAAGAATAATCTAGGTGTATCTTCAATACATATTGGTGAAATAATGTGTTTGAATCAACTACATATAGGTGTCTAAGAAGCAGCAGGACAGTATTTGTTGCAGGGCTTGTCAAACTGCTTATCACTCTTTTGTTCCAATACGCCACTGGGTCCTCTGGCTTGAAACCAGGGCATCATGTCCTTAAAATTAAACAATGTGCAAGTGCTTTACTGGATAACAGTCAATGATACCAGGCAAGATAAAGTCCATTGAGTTTTTAATGCTGTAGTTGTATAGTTAAAAATTACAGATAACGTAAAGTGGATATACCCAAGGGTATCTTAATTTGTTCTTCATATTTGGGAACCCACCCAAGTGTTTTCCTTTCTGTTTATTACGAATAGGTTTGCTCTGAAGACCATGACATTTGTTCCTTTAAATTCCACCTGTCCTGTAGGGGATCAAACTGCCTGACAGGATGAATGCTTTGAAAAAAACAAGCCTCAGTACTTGTAAAAAGAGATATTTGCTTTCAGTAGCAGTGATGACATTTTTAAGCTAGGAAACCATCTCACTCAGTTGCTTTTGCTTTCCTCAGTCACAGAGACTGCAGCTACATAAGTAAGGGTGAAAATGAGTTAATGTTTTTTTCAAAACTTATCTAAAAACTGTAAAATAATGGCCAGAGGCCATTATTCTCCTGTTTTCCCATCTCTTTGACTCTCTGTCCCTTGTGTGTGTTTTGATTTTCTTTCTGTTCTTGGCCAGCCTCTGGGCTGCTTATACACTTTGTACAAACAATACACTAAAACAAAAATAACCTGAATTAATATTTAAATATTTGATGACCTGGGTCCAAAGACAGGTATGAGTTGCTGCTATATACCCCCAAAATAGTAAGTTTCATGGTAGGCAGCTTGGGAAAGCAATTTGAAATAAGCAGGAGAGTTCACGTAAAATCATGGAATGTCCTTGAAAAGGGATTGTAGCACAGTCAAATTGGAGATACGGGTGACACCAGATTTGGAAGATGAACAAATAGTTCTTGCACATTCAGTTTAAATTTTATAAATTTAAAAGTCCAAATTGCTTTTCCACTAGAAAAGTCCAAAAGGATGCTAGTGTTTGCCAAGGAGAATTTTCCTTAAAATTTCATGAATATTGCGGATGTATCTTAAAGAAAAAATCAATATACACAGACTATTGGGAAGTATTCTCCAAGCCCTGCTGGATGTCCATCACCAGTGATGCATTTAATGGGGCGCTCTTCCTGCTCCCAAGCTCCCTCAGACTCCTAGCGTCACCTCGGAGAGAGCGCTTGGCTTTTGTTTCATGCACTTTCTAACCCCCAGAGCTCTAACTGATTTTCTTTTCTTTCTCATCCACCTGTCTTCATTCCCTGTATCACAAGACCTGGGCTTTTTTTCCTTTCCTAGCTTTTGTCCCCTATGCACACGCTGTGTGTAGATCAGGGGGGAGCACTTTGGAGCTGAGAGGGCACGGGACCTCTTCTCTGGCCCCATCACGGTCTGAGAATGTCTGGGTTTCTTCCTGCAGCCCTCAGTAGCAGGAAGCATCATCCGTGAGCTGCTAGCAATTAAATGCAATAAATGAGCATGTATGTGAGCACATCTCTAGACAATCACAGTTTAACCATGCTCCGATGCCTACAGAGGCCTGCCCAAACTTTCTATCACAAATAAATTAATCAAGAACTGCTCATCCATATAAAAATATTATCCCTGCCATGCAGCCAGGACCCATGCTGTCTGCAATATAGTGATCAGTTGAATCTATTCTTCTGTTGCAAATTAAAACTGCCTGAAGGCAGCTTTATTTCATCTAAAAAACTTTGTCATGTCTTCATATAAAATAATAGAGAAAGACTATAGCATGCTGCTGATTTGAAGTGAGTTTATTAAAAGCAGTTGTGTAGTGTCATTTGGACATTGGTCCCTTCTTTACATGTGCAAGATAAATAATTAACCTTTAAAGGCACCATTGCTATTCAAATGAAACAAAAATTTGAGGTTCACCGAGCAAAAGTACAGACTGAAGTAGGAGCAGAGATATTTAAAAGTCTGGTTATTGAAATGGAGTGACAATTTTCTCTGCATGAAATTCTTCTCACTATATTTTAGCCACCTACATTATAGGTGTTTCAATTAATCCACTTGCCTGGAGTCCCTTTGCAGTTGAGAAGGAGAGAGAAATGCCCCTAGAAGAAGACTTCTTTGACTTTGCAGCCATCGTACAGAGCACAGCTTCAGCCCTCTGAAATGGCTTCTTCCAGAGGCAAGGGAGAGTGACTGACAAGCGGATGCTTTGGCAAAAATGATCAACAGCAACATGGCTAAAAGTTGAGCCTGCTTTAGAATTGTGCCTCAAGCTATTTACCACAAACAGCCAAGAAACATCAGCTGGTTAAAGCTCATGATAAATGTCATCAGCTCAAAGCTGCCCACAGGTGCGGCAGGTTGCAGAGGGTGGCCGGGCTGTGCAGACCCTGATCCAGCGATATGAACAGGAATGGCTGTGGCCTGGGAGAAAAATTTAGTAGCCCTAGAGCCACTGGTTATTGCCTTCTCTGTTTTTTTGGCTACAAATACTCTCCTGGCAATGCTGCAGTGATACAGAGCTTATTACTGGGTCTTTATTTGTCCATTTCTGTGATGCCTTTAGGGCATTTTGTAGCTTAAGGCAGGTAGGAGAAGCAACTGACAGTCAGTAAACTATGGCAATTTTCAGGCAACCTATGTCTCCTGAAATGATCATTGTCAGTTGGTTTAAATTACAGAAATCTTCAGGCTATTCTATCAGTGTCTGGATTTCTCAGGGTTATAAGAAAAAAAAATCAAGGATATTTTCTCCTCTGCTCAGTAAAAGAAAATGAAAATTTCTCCCTGTAGGTCAGCATAAAACGACAGGCGAAAAGGAAAAAACACCTTTTTCATTAATTTTGTTCATGTAAGCAAGACATCAAAATCTGAAGTAATGACATCAGAATCTTCTTGAGATGGTCTCCAGGGCTGCAGACAACCAGAAGAGAGAGATGTGTATAGCCTCACACAACTCACACTGTAGTCCCAGCCTGCTCCAAACACTACTCCATCAATCCCGATTCATAAAGGCAGTTCAGCAGAAGGAGGGAGAAAGTCATTAGTGATCGTTCAGTGTTTCATCCCAAGTTACATTGCCTCAGAAATAATTTTTCAACCCATAATGAGCCCATTAAATGGCAGTTATAAAAAAATAAAAAGAAGTTTGAAATAATTTTTGATTCTGTTATCTGACTTCATTTGACTTCTCTAACACTCACCCAGCAATTCATTTAACCATAAGCACAAATTATGTTCCTGCTAGCCAAAGAGCTCTTAATAAGTGAAAGTGACAGAAAGACTGAGATTAGCTGACCAGTTCTTTTCCCCACAGAACCCGTAGCTCTAATTTTAAGTCATGTCATATTAATGTGCTTTTCTTTCACAGATTATTTTTAGTCCCAGCCCTTTCAGATTGATGTGTATAGATATAAAACAAGGCAGGTGCATGAGCTCCCTCGTTTTTATTCCTCAGTGCTACATTTGAATATTTACCAGTGGAGAAAGTAAGAGCCGACAATGAGATTTCAACACAGGATTTCACAGTACCTCTTCAGAAAGATATTTGTATGATTAATAATGGTTGTTGAAAGTACAGGATATGAATCAGCCTCTATGTCCTGATGATTGGCTCTGTGAGAAGAAGAAAAAATCATCATACCAGGGGGAAAAAAAGTATTTATGAAAAATTACTGGAAGTGATTTAAAGCAATCTACTTGCTGACTTCCTTAGCTAGGTAATCACTACAGCTATGGTCTAAGGAAAGAAAGATTTCTGCTCCGGCTTCAGTTTAAAAATCCAAATTGATATCTCAGAACATGACTCCTGAGCAGGTAATTTCTGCTTCTTATGCACTGGGCAGTTTAACTACTCAGTGAAAGGCATAACTGCTGTGAATGCAGTGTCCCTGGCATAAAAAGAAAGACAAAACCTTATCGCAGAGATCTGAAAACTGGTGCAAAGGCAGACCTACTTGAAGAAAAAAGATTCTGTCTTTGAACTATCTTGGATCAATAGTGAATCTCTGACTATACACCACAAAACAGGTATTCCTGTGCATTCTGTGGTACAGCAATTTGTGCTTGCTTTCCTTAGGTAATAAGACTTATCTAGAGAAAAGTAGGGATGAAGATATTCAATTAGCTTCCTGAAATACAGTGTCATTGTTTCTTTCTCCTACCTTTTTATCCATGGACATTTTCCCAGACATTTTTAGTTACTGCCTCCTGTGGGCTTGTGTAGCAGACATGCTGACTCCTTAATTAAAATTGCATGCCAGGAAGTAAGTAACTGCCAGCTGAATGCTTGCCTCCTACTGTTGCATTCTGTCAGCTCAGGGATGGTTTTCTTTCTCCCCCCCCCATATTATTTTTTTTAAGGAAGTGTTGGTTGCTATATCTGAAAGTAAATTTGGAAAACTCTCGAAAATGCACTTAATCTGGTGATTAAATCTAGAAAATGTCATTATCTTTGTGTAGAAGAAAAACACAACCTCATTAAAAATATGAAGTCAGTATTCTGGCTCTGAATAACCCAAAGACCACGCAAAAGAACACTGGGATAAAAACATTGATGGACAAACCAGAGTGGCTTATGCTGAAGGGCGGTACCCATCTGGGCACATATCTGCGGAATGCTCCTGGAATTAAGCAAGAACCTCCCATGTACATGTCCCCCGATATTTCTCCATTTTCCTGGAGGTAATGTCCTGTTCAGTGAGGAATGAGAAGTGTGCATGCCTGCCTGAAGCTCCCTAGGCTTCGAGAGGAAATGCAGGGCAGCAGTTGGTCTTCAAGAACACACAGATGAGGTACACGTCTCTGCAAAGCACAAATTCCACAGAATGCTGCTGCTTCTTCTCTGTGCCTGTGCATTGAGCTTCATCGAAAATTTTTCCCTTTGAAAAACAATCACACTACCTTTTCTGCGTACCAAGGTGGGGTGGAGAGTTAGAAGCCATTTCTAGAGTGGGAAGGTTGAAGACACAATCAGGGCCAGATTTAGGCTCTTGAATGCCTGGGTAGAGGCGAAGACATCCACTCTGCTCTGCCTACACCAAGATTTGTTGATTTTCACCATTGCTTCCTGTGTTGTCAGGCTCAGGCAGTTGCCCTTGTTGCTTATGGGAGACTGAGTAAGAACAGAAACCTTCTCCAAAAAGAAAGGGAAATAAAAGATGTTTGGCTAAAGTTCCCCCTGTCCTTCTAGTTCTACTTTTCCTTATATTCCTCATTCTGTGAATATAAACACGCTTACTGTTCCAAAGCTTTCCAGATATCTACAGGGGTTTGAAACAGATTGGTTTGTTTGCCCTTATAAGTGGAATACATCTCTATGTTGGCTGCCTGAGAGTCTGAAATTCCATCTTTGCTTTAATTAGAATAATACAGTCCAGCACGGACGTACATCAAGGCGCTCAAGCAATCGTGCTCCATGACTTCCAGTTGCTCTTCAGGCTCACCTCATTGCTATGAACAGAAATAGGTGTGTTACAAGCACAGCAACAGTCCTTTTCACTATGTTGGTACATCTGCAAAGCCTTGTACCATATGGCTTTCACAACAACTGATGAACACCACTGACATTAAAAAGGACAAATAATGAGAACTGCGAACTTCCAGGCAACTTCTGCTCTACCAGCTCCCAACAGCAGACCTCCTGGGCAGCTGGAGGTCTCAGGAGTTTGAAGTTCACGTCCATGTTGTTCTCCACAGCTTCCAGGGAGAAACAAGAGCTTAGCAGCTCATAACCCTTCGGGGTATGATTTTTTTCACAATTGCCTTTGTTTTTCACTTAGAATAAATTCTTGACCCCAGGAAACTTGACAGCAAAGTTCCCATTGATTTTATCTAAACTAGGATGCCAACATAATATTGTAAGATGGGAAAGCAAAGCAAAGGTTTTAGAGACAAGTAATGTATTTTATTACAGTAACAGACACAGTTGTAAAAAACAGGTAAGCTTTTGGGTGAACAAGCTTTATAGATCATATTGCACTAGATTAAATATTCGTCTAAAGTTAAAATATACATGAGCATAAGCTCAACACAGCAGGATGAATATTTTAACTAATCCCCAAATTAATCACACTTTTCAGAAATAATTTTGAAAATACCACTCATTTCAGGCTTCTGTTTTTGGTTTGAAACTGATAAAGCACAAAGCTCCACCACAGCCAAAACACTGAAAACGAAAATAAATAAAACAAAAACTAAAAATACCCTTGTGATTTGCTCTAGGTTATTTTCTCTGCCTAAGCCATCACAGTGCAAATTGAAAACCAGCTAAGAATAGATCCTCATGTAGATGAAATAACAATAGCTCTCTTGCTCTGATTTGTATTTCAGTTCTTATTTTCCATGTTTATTGCAAGCAAGTAGGTGCAAAGATTGTGAGTTCCAATGTCTGGCTGCATTCAAACTTTCCTGAGTTTGAATTCCAGTGATGAGAAAAGACGCAGAGAAAAACATGGATAAACACATGATAAAATTTGAAACAAAACTTTTAAAAACTAATCGTGGTTGCTAAGTGACAAAATCATACTTAACTTTTGCTAATGATTAGCAAACCTCAAAATTTGCATAAGCCAGGAAACAAATAGCAAAGGAGTCTTGCAGACATTCTTTTATTTTGGGAGTTTTCCAGCTTGCTTACAGTTTCTGCTTTTCTAAAATTTGTAAGGAGATAAGAAGGAGGAAATTACCCAGATTACTGAACTAAAGAAGGTGTTGTTCCCCTGTGAAACACTAGCAAGTGATATTTGTGTTCTGAAGATATATTTTTTACCCTGAATGATACTCATCCTGAAATGAGATCTGAGCCTGAATACACCAGGCTGGCTTTAGGGTAGGGGCCTATCTTTGCAAGGCTTATGTCACCTACTCATTGCTGCGAAGACACTATACATAACCTTCACTTTGACTGTTTACGAGTCTTCACAGAATGTTTTCCCTGCCAGGTCTTTATTCTTTTTCTCTCAGCATATGTAATCACAGATATTGCTTAAATAGTATTATTTCTGCCCTTGGAAATGTCTTATTGCATGCGCTGAAGTTAAATCTGGTCTATCTCATCTGCAGATCTCTAACTTGATTTATAAAGCTTTTATCACTGTTTTGCTAATTTTCATGCAAACTTCCCACAGACTAATATAGAAGGGATAAAATTCATTTCTCTCTAAATGTCAAGCTGTTAGATAACCTAAGGTTGTACAATAAGGGACAAGCATCAGGCCATGAAAACCACATTCCAGATTTGTCATGCATATTCATGAGATCACAATTCAATCCACAGCTAAAAATGCCTCCAATGCTAGAATTGTAGAATATCTCAAGCTGGAAGGGATCCGTAAGCATCATTGCATTCAACTCCCTGCTCCTCACAGGAGTACCTCAACCTAAACCATATGACCACAAGCATTTTCCAGACTCTCCTTGAACTCTGACAGGCTTGGTGCTGTGACCACTTCCCTGGGGAGCCTTTTCCAGTGACCGATCACTCCCTCAGCATTACTTCCCAAGTCGTTTTTGCCTATGAATGCCTCAGGAAGTCAGAGACTTTATAAGACAATCTGGCTCCTTGCCTATCTAAGGAAGCCTAACTAGATTAGTTCAGATTTATCCTTTATTTATGGCTCCTCTAAGACTGTTGTTTGTATCTGCCTGTTTAAGAATAGGAGAAGCAACAACCTGCAGTTATGAAAGTAATGAATTTGTCTCTGACTGATTGTAAGATCCTTGATCTCTGTGCATTTCTGCTGTGTGATTCCATTTCTGCATCTAGTGAGATCTTTTCATTATTGTTTTCTACTCTGCTTTCCCTTTCTGCCTTTCATTAGCAGGCAGTACATCCTCACAGGGTACATTGACATCATGTTAAGAGTTGGTGTCTGCTACAATCACACAGCCTTTGTTTGGACTATCAAGGACAGGGGAGTAGGGCAGAGCTTTCTTATTATTTCCAGCTCAGAATAGGACGTCACACACCTGTTCACCAGAAAACAAGATAGTCAGTAAAACTGGTTGGATATTTCAGGGATGATATGCTTTGTTCTCGAAAAAATAACAATTTGTTGAAATTAAAACATCAAAAAGGAACAGTATTGATATTTTTGATACAATATGTTTTATAAAAATATAAATTCCAGATTCTCCGTTTGAAATTATATTTAGCTTCTTAATTTAAGCTAACAAGAGAAATGTTAAAAACGAACCAATATCTAAAAAACATTCAGACTCAATCGGAACACTGTATTTTGATTGCCACACACAAACTAGCAAACACAAATATGATTATCATTGTGCCAAGAACTTTCAAGATGTCAACTATTTATCTTGAGCTTGGGAAGGAAATTCTTTTGATATTACAAAAACATTCTTGGGCTGAAAATCTTACTTTCTGGAAAAGATGAAAGAAAATCTTGGCAGTGTTTTTTCTCAAAAATCAGCCAAAGGACAAACCAACTAAGAATAGGAATGCCAGACAGATCACTAATACCTTGACAATTTATGACTTTATCAGTTCTAAATCTAAAAGCTTCTTCAGTAGATGTCTATTTATACCACCCAGGGACTAAGATACTAAAGATGAATTCCCCCACTGATCTTCAGAAGAGCCAGTGAAGATCTAGTTTCGGAGGATCTACTGTGTATCAGACCCAAATGTAAAAACAATTTTCATAGATCTGTTCAATAGGTGTAAAGTTTATTTTATTTATTTGTGACATCTCTAAGTTAGACGTCTAAGCCTTAGCTGATGTTGTGCTCTGTTTCTAATTGAGGGATAACAAGAGGCATCTCCTGTTTATCAGGCTTATACTAGAGATATATATTAGAATAAGCTGAATTGCTCTGCTTGCATATTTGCCCATGCAGATGGTTAAGGTATCTAGAATACCCAGTTTAGGCTTAGAGGTCTAAGGTTTGGGCACCTAAGTAAAACCCCAGATGATCTCTCAAGTTTGTTTGTTTTATTTTGACAACATATATGACCAAGATGACGATGTCTTTCTCAGATTGTCTCTCCCCTATGTACATGCTTTATCCATGGTACTGGGTAAACACAGCTGTGCATACTACTTACTCATCTCTGGAGAAATTATTAGATCTTCATGTAGCTCTAGATAGGATTGATCACAAATGCAAGAATTTTATTAGAACTTCCAATATACTAAAATGCTTCCAATTTAAGCAAACTGAAATTGCCCCAGGATTGTGGATGGTATCTTAATAGCTTTGATGCTATGGCCTTGCTTCATAATACTGCTCTTTTTAAAAGCGTTAAGTATCAAATTGATTTTAAATGCTAAGATCTGAAATCAAGAAGAGAGTTATAACATAAATTCACTTCACATCAATATTTTTGGACTCCTGGAATTTCAGAGAAAAACTGAATTAGCTAAATACCGCTCCTTACTGATATTTACAGTTAAGAACTCATATGAAACAGGAGAAAAAAATTCCCTGCATCCTGATTGGGTTAATAAGGTAGACAGAAGAATCAAGGATGACAAAGTTAGATAACAGACTGTGACAAACAATAAAAACATTTTCAATGGGTTCTCCTTCTGTTGTGAAAAGTTATATGAAGCTAGCCAATGCACTAGAAAATGAAGGCACTAGTGGGCTGGAGGAAGCACGACGCTTGAGCTGCTAAATACTCCAGATGTAAGACTTTGTACATTTGCAAGCTATAAGGAGACACAACTGAAGAGAAATTCTAGGCAGCTAAAAATTTGTGCAAAACAAGTCACCAGGCTGAAAAGCTTCCTGTAAACATTTTCTGTAGAAAATTATCAGTGCCATTGCTGCGATATCAAGCTTTGTGTCATCAAAAGATTACTCCTATAAACTTCTAAATAAAGTATGGCTCTCCTTATTCTGTTAATCAATAGAAAATGCATAGGAATACTTACTGGTCTATACTTTTAAAAAGAATAAACTCCCTTATATTTAAAATATAGTTATTTATATTTCCAACAGATATAGGCAAAGTAAACTGAGTTAGTAAGAGGTTAACAGAACACTGGAAATGTGCTTGCGCTGCCCTGCACTCTTTCCTTGGTACACTCAAAATTTTTGTCTTACATTTTTTTTGGAGCTGCAGATTTTTTTGTGGACTTGCGCTGCGTAAGATGAGGGGAGAATGACCAGAGAGACTCAGAACTCCAACTCATTAGTCTAATTGTCCCCCTCCAGATCTCAGTTACTGAATATGAATTATATCTTGTTGCCCCCTTTCTGCCTGCCTCCCACATGTATACCCTCACACATACACATCTGGTTGCTCATCATTTCTAAACTTGTAGAAACTGCCTTTAATTAATTTACATTTTCAAGGGGCAGTTATTCTTAACATTGAAAGAGACTAAAGATTTGGTTTTTCAAACAAGCTCCTTCTTTCCCCTTGTAGCGTCTTCACAGGAGGGAAATTCCCTGCTCTGTCACAATTCAAAGTCTAGTGAAACTCACTCATATTCTTACAAACAGCTTATTTTCCAATATTCTATTTGATATTTTGTACCAGTTACCTATGTTCTTCGTTAAAAGGTGAATTTGTTTTTGAGAACCACTGCCAGAACTCCAGGCATAATACAAAAGCAAGGAAAGCCTCTTAGAAAGAGGTAGAAAAAGTTTACTATTCTGAGGAAACATGGCCTTTGAGCCAAAATCCTGGGTCAGAGCGGACTGAGTATCTGAGGTACGCTGGGAAATACATGTTCACAGACCTGAGAAAGAAAAAACACCGAGTGATATTTTCATGCCTAACAGAAAATAAACAACACTTTATTTACACAAATTTGAAGACTTCATCAACCTCCTACTTTGCTACATTCAGTACTCCAAAGCCAATTCTTTTTCCTGTATAAAGATTCACATGTGTGTCTCTACAAAGCAAAGCTCCCCCATGATCAGACGCCTCCTCTAAAATCTAATTTCATTGCCAAAGCATCATGGCTACTGGACAGCTCAGAGGCCGAAGAGGGATAGACAGGCTGATTTAATCATTTGCCTGTCAGAATAGAAAATGACTTCTCAGTTCTATTGCCATTAGCATTTCAAAGTGAGTGTGACAGGCATACATAGTTTTAAAAAATAATAATTCTTTCTTCCCAGATGCAGAATCCAGCTGTTTGAAACTACCACCAAAAGAAAAGCAGAGTCTATCGCATATAATCAAAATGCGCTGACACCCCTAATCTCCACTTAAAGGCTGAATATGACAAAAATATTTGAAATTCTATTTGATTGTTTAGCTATTCATTATTTCAGCAACAGTAACACTTCAAGAGAATCTGACAAAGCAGTCGCAAAACCACAGAGGTGAAGTATGACATACTAAAAAACCCACTCCTGCAGGACAGTGTTTAAAATGGCCATCAGGCATAATCCAGTACTTAAGATCAAATGATCTGAACTGAGCTGCTACTGAATCTGAAATTCACCAGGTGCTTCTATTTTGGCTCTGAAAGTTCTCTTGCCTTTGGCACCTGATCTTAATCTCATGGAGACACCCTCATTACTGACAGCACCAAGTCCTACCAAAGGCACAGCTGCTATCTCAGGGTCAGAGCAAAGGGAGAGGTGGCAGTGACTTGTACAGTTGGATCCTGCCAAGTGCTACCATCAAAGAAAGTAAGTTCAGTGTTTAATTCCCTCCCTAATTTGATAGGATTCAAAGTCATATCACCCACAAGAATGCTTCAACCATCAAGCTACGAAATACTACCAAGTGGATGGAAGCATCCTGTGAGCAGACCCAATGCATGCTCAAAGAGAAACAAGAATTCAGATACTGCTTGTGCTTGTTCCTTGGTTGATTAACTCTGAGCATCTCCCTTGCAAAGGGAGTTTCTGTAGATCATTCTAGGACAGCCAGATGCCTCAAGCCACTCATCACTGAACCGTCCTTATAAGGGAACTTAACTCTTTTCCCTGACAACATTACAAGGAATATAGTGGCCCTAGTTTGACCCTCCAAGTTATCCTGACGGTGTGAGTGCCTAATTTTATAGCGTTGCAATATCTGATTTGTCAGGGTTTAAATGGCTTCTTTTCATCTCAACCTTACTGCACAAGACCCTGAAGAGATTACTGTAGAGTGGAGATAAAAATGTATTCCCCATGGCTATATGGGAGTTTAGATTTTTTTTCCTGTAAATATGTCCTTTGGCATTATGAATGCCTCCAGAGGACAGAACTTTGAATGAACTGCTCTGCATCAAAATCAAAAGGTTTTACAAAGAAAAAAGTCTCCTTTTTAACCTGAATGTATGAAAAATGAATTCCTTTGTTGACTGAAAGGCTTCTTACTGTGGGGTCTAAGCTTGTTGTTTATTTCTGTAATTGCCATATCGTTAATTATTAGTTATCTAATCCTATGTCATATTTGTGGATGCTTGGTGGGTGCCCTTAATATTTATGCACATGTACAGGTTCTTTCATCTTGGGAGGGGGGCTGTCAACACTCTTACATTTATCAACATTTTCTTTCATGGAAAGAATTTCTTGCACAGATTAAGTGCAATTATTACGGGTTTAGAAACAAAATGCCTCTGCACTGCTGGTATTTTCTGAAACTGGATACAGACCAAATTTCTGGCAAACAGTTCCAGGCAACACATTTGTGCTCCATTTAATTTCTGCCATTGCAGTATGTGATCTCCACTGTTCAATAAGGCTGACATCTATTTTTTCACATTGATGAGAACTTTTGCGTCACTTGAACATGTAAGACAACTGACAGTAAGACTGGCTAACTTTCTACAAATCTCCCCTTCTTGCTTAGACTAATTTGCTGTGTTCCCTTCATCTTGTCAATTTTCTATCGGCAATTTTTTTTCCTCATTCATAATGAAAAAGTCAACGGAGTTTATTACTTGTATGGGACAGTGGAGTATTATACCAAATCCTCAGTGAATGTTTAGTAGTTACCAGCCAAAACAATATTGGAAGTTTTCATGTTTGGATTTCATAGTATGTCTTTAGGCGTCATTGATAGAGTGAAGGATCCAAGCTCCATCCCCACACTGTTAACAGTGTGACTGCAGCAGGGCAGGAGCATCAGGTTAGCCCAGGCATATCTATATATGTTAGACATTGAAAGCAAAGGAGTCACAGAGGCACAAAATGAAGTCCATAGCTTAGGCAAGAAATCAAAGCAGTTGTCCAGAGTTTGGATATATCAGAGCTGCTAGTTCAGATGTGTATAACACATGTCTCGTTGCACAGATGTAACCAAGCAGCAAGCAATTCTGAGTGCAGCATCGTTCCGGCAGGAGACTGTGTCACATCTCATGTAACTTCTCCTGGATCACATAAAAAGCTGATTTCAAGAACTTTTGTTCTTTCTGTCAATACAACCCTGATTAACGTGAGAAGACTTGGATTCTGCAATGTGACTTTGGGGAAATCATCTTTGCTTCCCTGGGTCTCTGTTTTCCTTCCTGTAAAACGGAACAATAACAGCTATCTAAAGGATTCTGAGACCTAAGAGGGGAAGGAAGTACAGAAAGAAAAGCACTGTTATTACTTCACCTTATCTACAGCATATCTCTTCCTCCAAACAGCATTTTATTCTAAACAAAAGAAATTCATCAGAAGTTCAGCATTATCCTTGGCCCATCATGTTTCTATGGTTACAGAACCTGTGTTTTTCATTTGTAGAAACTAGCAAGAATTTTCCCATTTTAAGAGACTGCTGTGCCCTGTCTCTCTGACCCTCCCTTATCAAGGACTGGTTATTCTCATTTTACCAGCTCATCATGCCGTGCACTGAAAGCACCTCCGAATCAGACTGCAAGACAAAGGACTTAAAAACAAAATAAGCATTATTTGCAGTAATACCCAGAAATTCATCACAAAAAAATAGAAACGTAGGGATGTTAAACTTTATCCCTGAAGGCTTATCCAGCCTATATTTTCCAGCAGAGCAGGCAAGGCTTTGCACGACGGAGGGAACACGATCCTTTTCCCGCAGATGGGTGCACACCTTGGCCTTCCTCTCAAGCCTGTTGCGTAGCTCGTCTCAGAGAGAAGCCACCAAGCTTCATCTCTGATCCAGTCCATCCTGGATATTTTCTCATGCCATTTGATTTTCTATATGAAGTGCGATACAATGCATATACAATCATATATATTTTTATATATATATGTATACATAGTCACAGTTCATAAGCAATACATATAAACACCCCCACCCCCACACACAAGCCTCTCTGCTGCATGAACCACAGTGAGGCAGTACAGATCCCTTTTCTCACCCCTAAAAATTCCTTTCTACGATAAGAAGGCACGCTCATGGATTAAACTTAAACTTCCCTTAAACACAAGCTTGCAGTTTCCTTCACATCTTCTGAAATACTACCTCTTCTCTCTTCTCTACTCCCCGGTGAAGAAAAGTAACCCTCCCTTCTCAGAAAAGAAGCAAAGCCCATCCCTTCTCAGGGTAATGTCGTAATCTGGCTGCTGCTGAGCCAGCTGCCTCTTTATTCTGCACCCTCTCCCCAACCTGTGTATTCCTCATCTGCATTCCTCTCCTTCAGACATCTGTGGGATATTATCTGCTGCAGTAACATTAGTCCGAATTACTACATAAAACCTCAAAGTTAGTTTGGTGCAGTGATCTACTATGACTTCTGCACAGCAGGCTTAAAGGAGGGATTCGTGATGGCACAGAGAATTACCCACACCAGTACTGTGAAAGATGTTCAGTGTGCTCTGATAATGATGCTGGATGATGTATCCATCTCTCTTTCATTTGAGAGCAAAAGCTCCTCCTAGGCCAGTCATGACCACCAAGACCCAGCTTGCAGGCTTTGCTGCAAGTTCATCCATCTGGAGTTTTCTGCGTGTAAGCTTTGCTTCTGTCACCACGTCCCTCTAGCAGAAATATCTGCAGGCGCTTTTTCTGAGATTTTTTTTTTTTTCCAGAGTTCTTTAGGAGCTTCTGTCCTCCTTGTAAAGAACCCTTTACTGAAATACTATTTCCATGATCATTCCCAGTCTTATTCCTTATTTTTTGCTGGACTACTGCTAACTCCACAGGGAATGACCGGGACTTAAGGAACCTTCAAGAGTGTCTGAAAGCAGAAGCGTTGGAAAAAATATAAAGCAGAATAAGCAAAATATCCTCCAAAGCTTCATTAGAAGAAATGGAGATTTCCTCTAGTTCACTAAAAGCAACTTCTCTATGCTTAGTAACTCTTACTGTACTTTTCTTCCAAGAACCAACACTGACTCACCTTAAACCCACGTCAAACTTCTACAATGGCAGAGAGCAAGAAGTTCTGGCCTAGCTAGGCACAGGGAGAAGCACCTCTTCCTTTTGTTTGGCTTTGTACAAATCTCTGCCATGCAATTTCAAAGTGTATTTCTTTGGACTACATCTTCAATGCTAGTTTGTGTGAATTCACAGTGAAGAAAAGAGGGATAATAAATCAATTGCCAGCATGCTGCTCCAAATGATTGGCACAAAGGTTCAACTGAGCAGAGGCTGGCACTTCCAAGATGCCATTAATTTCAGAGATAGATCAACTAAAACTCACAGAAGAATGAGGTGGTGTTCACTTTTTCTTCTAGACTATAGAGTTCAGAAATAACTCAAATATTTATCTGTGAAAGAAGTTTTACCAGGGGTTACATTTGCTGCAGAAGGTGTAGGAGGATGAGAGCAGGGGCACCTTGGACAAAGACATGTCTCAAAAACTGCTGATTTAGCACAATAACTAAACCCAAATGCTCTACTATTTCTTTACCTTGTACCCCCATATATTTAGAAATACTGTCAGGGCCAGACAGCTGCTCAGGCTAGAGCAGCAAGTAGCCAGGACGGAACCTGCTGGATAGGGACTTTTGAGGGGAAGCAAAGGAGTCTTCTCCTACAAACTTTCCAAGACAGGGAAGGATCTCTTCCATGGTGGTCCAATGTGCCATTAGAATTTGTGCTACTCCCTTCTACACCTTTGTGAAGCAGGACAACCAACCTCTTTTATTTTTTTCATCAAAAATGCAGCCACACAAAATTTATAATACTAGATAAAACTTTGGAATTTAGTATTTGTCAAAACTGTACCAACACTCAGCTTCACTGGTATACTTATAATCATTCTTATTGATAATTAATGATTTTGTTCTGGATTGTTTTCACCTCGTAAACGAATTTTGTTAAGCAGGCTGCAGATTAGAACTAAACTAAAGGTGTCTATCAATTTTAGGTTGTAAAAGTTGAAATATAAATATGTCTATAGAATCTGAATAAACTGCAACACCAAGGCCAGTGTATTTACAGGGCTGTTTTTCACTCCTTTGGAGTCTTTGAGGAAGGATGTAATTTTCTGGAAAGTTCTGAGAAAGATCAACGAATCCCATTTTCAGCTGATTGATGTAAATCAGCAGAGAAAGGCTATCTTCTGTTGACATCTGTTTACACCAGCTGTAAATTGGGGGCCATAACTTTAGGTCTGGTTATGGTTAAGGTTTATTTTTATGCTTCACCAGAAGCTTAAGTGCAGTTTCAATTAAAAATAAAAAATAGTTTGATAATGAAGTGGTTGCCAATTCCTGCTTAATTATCACATTCACCAGATACTAAAGCTAGCTTGTGAGCATTTTGAATTTTCTAAGTGCAAAGAAGGAAAGGAAACAGATAAGATGTCAATTACAGCAAACTGCAGTTAAGATTATTGGCAGATGAAGACCCTCGGGGATCTAGAGTCCCCACATAGCAGTAAGCTTGACAATCAGATGGTCCAACCTCTCACTAAAGAAGTGAATGAGTCATGTTGTACAATATAAATTAAATCATTTAAAATAAAAGTTTGAAAGAAAAATAGGATAGAGAAATATACACTCTCAATCCTCTCAGCCTTTATTGTCTTCTATTTCTCATCTGATCCCAGGTTTCTTGAATACCTGCAGAGCAGGGAACCCAGGAGCTGCTGACACACACCAGCTGTGTCCCAGCTCCGTACTGGAGTGAGACCCGGGTGTGCTCCTGCCTAAGTAACACCCGACAGGGGAGCCTGAGCATGCAGTCCCTAAGGAGATGAACTGCTCCCCAGCTTAGCTGGGGCAGGATCTGCTGGGCAGCCTTGAGGGGCTGATGACGGGACCTGTGTGTCGGGCCTCACCACAGCACACATCCAGTGTAAAAGCCCATAAGCTGCTTTTTCCTTCTGTCATTAAACCACAGCAAAAGCAGCCAGCTGACCTCCTGTGTAGGCTGTCATAACAAAAGCGACATCTGAGGACTGGTAGACAATATCAGAAAGTAAGGAGGCTTGCCGGGTTACTACCTGCTGTGGCAAATTAGTTAAAAAATTACTGTGGTGAGAGAAAAACCCTCACCCTCTGATACTGAAGACAACACCTGTTGTTTAAAAATGGTGCCAATCTTTCCACCCGTCAGAGACCTTATGCAAGACTACTTGTGTCAAGTGAGAAGCATGAAAACAAGATTGTTTCAGTACATATTTCCTCCCACCATGTCTCTCAGGCAATAATAAGGCTGGGCAGAGAGGAAGTTATTGTAGTCTTAACAGCTGTAATAAAACATTCACACCAGCAGATATGGTGAGGTTAAATGATGAGATAACTCAGTGTTGCAAACAGCATTTCTCTCCTTAGCTGTGTAACCACCACTGAGGCTTTGCTGTGAGACATATGCTGCACTGCCTTTGCATTTCTTACTCTGAAAGAGATGCACAAAAGGGAGCTCTACCCATTTTCCTCCCTATTAGCACTGCCTAAGGGGTCGTATAACTCAGAAATACTCACATGACAACCACTTTCTCCCTCTCCTTCCAGCTTGGAGCTCCATCAAGCTGTGCTGTAATATCGTTTTATTCACTAAAGTCTCTTTTAAATCGAAGTAATCTGTTCCTTTCAGTATTCTGGGTCCCATCTGCTTGTTCAGGGGACAGGAGAAAACTGTGGTTCCTTCAGTCAGCAACAAAGCACCGACATGTTTCAGAGAACATCAGTGGGGTTTTATTGTGACTTCTGCATTATTGCATGTTAGCTAAGTTCCCCGTAGTGAAAGAAATTCTGCCCTCAATTTTTCCACTGACAACCTTCTGGTGACAGGGACCATACAAGCAAATAACGTTTATAGACAGTCTGATAGACCACAGAGATCAACTAGAAGAGATTTAAGTTCATGTTGTCTCATGCATCAGTAAAATTTGTCACTGAATTCAACTAGCAGAAAATAAATTTTTAGTGAAACTTATGCTGGAAAGAATATAGCTCAAGTTCCAGAACCAAGATGGACTGGGCATAGAAAGTACTGTTTTGGTTTACAGAGGCCAAGATATCACCACCGTGTAATTTCTTCAGTAGTTACCTGAAAGAATAGGGAGCTTAGTACGCTGCGTGTAGAAAGAATAAGAAAACTTGGCAATTATTCCTAATAGTTGTCAAGGACGACAGCTGCTTTTTGCATACCTGGCACATTGTGACTTCCAGTACCCACTGCAGATAATGTGCAGGTGACAGATGCATCCCAGTGACTGGTCTTGGGTCACTGACTTAGAGGGTAACCAGGAGACATGGTGCCTTATCAGTAGGTGGCACTTACGTTGTAGTTTCATAATCTGCTGAAAAACACCAGTTCACAAGGCACAGCGGGACACAACACTGTTCCTCATCCCTGCTGCAGTGGTGGGAAGCTGTCCGGTGTTAGTGCAGAACAGGACAGTGGGCTCAGAGCTCAGGCTGCTCCAGGTAACGTTTACTGCTTTGAAAGTGTTTTTAATTTTGAAAGACTGGTTATAGTATATACTAGTATTGGCCCCAAACTCTCAAGTAACTTCTCCTCTAATTTTTTCTTTTTACTAAAACTTATGACACAACTCCTTGTTGGGAACCAACATGTCTGCCAGCCTCCTGCTGGTGCTCTATTACAATAATACAGTGTAGGAGTGACACACTCACTTAAATAGTACTAGAATTAAACAGACTAGCAATGGCTGACAGTTGGTTGGAATTGCATACTACATATGTGGGGGTTTTTTAAATAAGCCTAACTTTGGAAATAAAGTATACACAATCAATCAAAACAAAATGCAGGTTTTCCCCAGTAATCATAAAATTATACTTTCTGAGGTATGTATTCCATTTTATGGAGGACACATTCCATGCTAGAAAATAAAAAATCATTGTGATGAGAAAGACTTTCTGGTTAATCAGTGACACAGCACATGAAGGTGTTGTAGTGGATTTTCCCTTATCTGAAATCTTTACATCAGAATTATCTGTCCAAAAGACACACTGTAGCTCAAATGGAAAATAATGGATTCAGTGCAAAAATTACTGGCTGAATTTTAAAATTTTTATATGCTCTTCTAAGTCAAGTGGTTAGATTACTTGATCACTGTGTCTCTCTATGACTGAAAATATATGAATTGCTGAATAAGTTGACCAAGCTTAGAGGAGTTCATGATATACGTAGAATACAGACAAAGGTGTTGCAAATTATCAGGACATCTATTTCACAAGTGATGAATCCTACTTTGTAAGTACTCTGATACTCCAGCCCAGATCTCATCTTTTCATTAAATAATAACACAGCAATAGACTTCAGAAATAGAAGATTATTTATTTCCATGAAAGCAAGATGGACAAAGAGATGCAGAAAACGGAAAAGGAAATGGTTATAAGTTTTTTAAAGCTTTTACTCATTTTAGTTTGATCAAAAGGAAGTTTTAAAGTCCTAAATTGCAATATGCTTCCAGTTATTTTTCTTATAACTCCTATTGTGCACCACATCAATAGAATCGTGTTTGTCAACTGTAAATCATGAGCATCAAAAGGAATAATGTAGTTGAAAGGTTTCTTCTTTAAGTCTTCATACAATTTTGCATTCAGCCACAAGTCAGGGAGTCATCAGGGTAGAGCACTTACAGAACCAAACTTAGATATAGGTTGACTAATTAGGTTAACAAACTAATTTACAGCCTTATTTAGAGATTTGCATTACCCTCTGGAGTTCTTTCTTGGTAAATGAGACACCTAGAGTACAAACTTCTAACTTAGGTCCTCAAATGGATATTTTGTGTCCACATCATATTAAGACAAAAAAAAAAAAACCCTCTGAAAGAGACTTGGGAAGGAAGACAGGGACAGGAAGATTAAAAGTTTTGAGGTAAGCTGGGAAAGAGATTTTCTGCAGTGCTTCAGAAAAGCTGGAGCCAATTTTGCACTTAACCTCAGGGAGGAAAAACAAACAAATTTCGAAGAGGCGGTAGGTGTGTTTGAATGGAGCTATAGAGGCTTTGTTTGCAAAAGTCCTTTTAAAGGTATATATATGCAATTAATTATTTAACAGTCTAACAAAATCTCAGGACTGAATTTAGAACGCTGATAGCCTCTCCATCGTTAATATCGAATATAACATTTCTTTATGCTTCTGGTATTGAATATAGCTTTCAGCTTCAGTCCTCTTCTTGTAAATTCTGTCAAAAGAGAGAAAATATTATGCAACTTACACATAACAGCTCATTCGAGATCAGACAATTTTTGAAGTTTTTAAAAGAAATTATGATAGTTAAGGTATATCTGTTTATTTTTTAAGATTTTTTGTACTTTGTTTTCTAATTTTCTGAAAATGGCAATGGGAAATTGCATCATGGGGGGAAATGTATTTAAATGGTTAATTTAAATGAGTACAATTCGTCATGAATTCGTATCTTTCTGAAATTATATGCTAAATGCCTTCTTGGAAGTGATTATTAGTAAAGTGGGGGCCTATGATGTCAAAACTAGGAGCTTGTTATCACCTTAAAAATAGCTTAAAGCGATCTTTTGGTTGTAATGGATATTAGTAGATACTTTCGATACGATCATGAACTAGCCTCCCAGTTACACCTGTCACCGGTCTAGCTCATTTAGTCACTCTAAAAAAGCCCAAAGCAGGTACGCGCTCCTTCTTACATGTTCCTCTTCAAACCAGGATGGACGCTGTCCTCCCAATGATGTGGGGCAAAGCACAAAAGCTGTAGGCAGAACACACGAGCCTTACTATTCCACCCCACCGTTTCTCCTCCAAACATATTTGCTTTCTTTGTCACCAGCTACCATTCTTGAAACCTCCTTCTTCAGGGAGTTCATCCGTCTCTTCAGTCCCTCCAGACACATTTCAGTGGCTGAGAACTAGACTGCATCTAAAACGTTTGTATCTCCTCCTTCCTGATGGAAGAAGGAGGGAGAAGATCCCATTTACTGTACTGTGCCTTTTTATTAGTCCCTGCTGACCCACTTTGTGATCTGATTGACCAGATTTTCTATGAAAAAGTACTATGCTCTCCTCTTCCTTGTATCAGTCTAACTAACCCTTCTAACCTCTGAGACAGGAAGACCATTCTCTCCCTGGCTGGGGAAGTGCAAACCAGAACCTGTGCCTGGCAGCCTCCCTCCTGTGTGTTTATCCCACACGCGAGGGGCAGACTGTGTGGCCAGCAGCCTCCCCCAATGGTTCTTCTGCCATAACTGCAGTGTCCAAAGAGCTCCCGAGATTTATACTGAGAGTGTATGCTGCCCCGAGATTTGACCAATGTATTCTGCAGAGCTATCACAGCTTTAGAACAGACACGACTCATAGTTGTGATGGTAGAAAGCCAGTTACCATGCTAATAAATGCAACGTGGAGGAAGATTCTAGTACTGCTGTTGGAACACTCTCCTCTATGAAGTATACTCCATCCACGTCCTTGTCTTAATGGATCTCAGATAAAATTGAATGCCTCTCAATCTAACTCTTTCCATCCCTCTCTCTTCATACTCATACTTTCTTCTTTAGTCATGCTTGTCAGATCCATGTTAAGTGGATAGTCACAGTTTACAGATTACAGCCTAGCCTTTTTTTCTTTTATTTTCCCCCAGAATATGATTACTCCTTAGTAGGCCTATCTTATGTCTATAGCTGTACAACACAGCTTCACAGTTTTATGCATAGTTGAAATTTGTTGTCCTGCATCTGCCATTAACCAGTGTTTCTGTTACCTCCAACATAAATATAAAAGAACATATTTAAAAGGGTAATTATGTAAAATTTAATAAAATGTGATAGAAATCATTTATTTATATCTGAGCTATAATGAAAGCACACAGCAGAGGTTATCTTGAAAAAAAGGATAAGCATGTATTTATGTTATACTATTTTTTAATATATTTGTTATTAATAAATAATATTGAAATCTAATGATAATAAATTCTTTAGGAATACATTAATAATATTTACTAATGACCATTAAGTAATTAAAAGATTTTTGTTGTCTGTGCGTATATTTACACGTTCATCAATGATCACTGGGTTTAAGTAGCTTCACTGTAAATGTATGTTTACCCTTTGTGCAATCTTATCTTTTTTTTTCATACTATTTATTTTTGCAATACATATTTTATACCATTTATGACATACTTCTCTCCTGCACTTTTCAGCTACATCTCTGGACCATTCAAATCTTTTTCATTTAGTTTCCTCTAGATTATACATTGAAAGACCTGATCCAGAGAAATCAAAACCAAGTTGAACATAATCAATTGCCCTCAAGGAGACCAGCAGCATCCCATTCACATTAAAAGTTACAGAATCACAGAATCTTAGAATGGTTTGGGTTGGAAGGGACCTTAAAGGTCATCTAGTTTCAAACCCCCTACCAGGGGCAGGGACACCTTCCACTAGACCAGATTGCTCAAAGTCTCTGGCTCCTGTTTGAATCTTGGTCTTTCTGAAGACCACTCACCAGTCTGTAATGGGAAGACACAGATAGGAGTGATACAGAGGATGGGGAGTTTTGCAGAAGCCCAGGGCAGTGGGCAACTCGCTGGCACAAACACAGATGCAGCTCCTGGAGGAAAGCGGCCTTCATGCCTGGCAGGGCTGCCATAACCTGCTGCTGCTGGGAGACATCCATCAGGCATTCCCACAAGTCACATCAGCTTAAGATACCTTCACCACCACTGGAGAAGCAAGTCTTAATTTAGCTTCTTATCTACCCTCAGTGAATACAACTGGAAGTGCTGCTTTTCTTCACGTTTTCCCTCGGACATTTACAACTAAGGATTTCTGTTCGGCCTTCAGCTTCAATGATTGCTTTTCAGCAAACCCATCCTCTTAATTTGTTTCTCTTTTTTTTTTTTTTTTAGTTTTTCATTTTGAATTTTAGTACTGAAACAGAAAACACCCTTAGCAATTCCTCCACGCGTTCTTCTTTCAAGTAGGATTTTCAAAGCCCTGTCCTTGGCAGCAAGTGCTTTCCCCGCACCAACAAAGCCTCTACTGAAGAGCATGGCTTACCCATGTGACAGCACTGTCCTTA
This sequence comes from Opisthocomus hoazin, assembly GCF_030867145.1. Lineage (NCBI taxonomy): Eukaryota > Metazoa > Chordata > Aves > Opisthocomiformes > Opisthocomidae > Opisthocomus > Opisthocomus hoazin. The sequence continues at coordinate 48,930,064 of NC_134421.1, read as the reverse complement.
CAGGAACCAGGGACACGTGGAAAGAAGCAGCGTTTAGCACTAGGACTTGTATGAACACTCAGCTTAACTATCTATCCCAAGCTCTCACTGCCATAATGACAAAAGGCTTCCAAATGTAATGAAAAAGAAATGTATATGGCTTTCTGGGAAATATCTAGCAATATCACTTCAAGTATTATCATTTCTTTCTTATGCTTGTCAATGTTGTTGTTGCTGCTTGTAGCAGATGGCTAGTTTATATCTTTTGCCCTTTGCACAGGAACTTTTGCTGTTATTGTTGTTTGATGAAATAACTGGCTTTCAACAACATTTTTAATTTAACTGACGTACTTTTCGGGAGATGGGTGACTTTAAACGTCTGTTGAAGCAAAGGGTCTGGTCACAGACACACATATTTAAAATGAGGAACATGTACAAGGCAATTTGGGGAGGATGTTCAGAACAATGGATTGAAAAAAGCTGCTGTTTATAAATGGCTATTTACATAATCTGCCATTTCTGTTATCTGCAACGTTCTGCATAACAAAATTACTGAGAGCAAATGAAATTTAAATGTCACTATATGAACTAATCTTAGCCAAAGCATAAGAAATTTAAATTAGCTCATAGTTAAAGCAGCTTGCATGACACACTTAGAAGATGAAGTAATCTTTTCAGCAGGACAAGGATGGTCGCTCAGCCCTGATCTTTGCTCAGCTGGTAATTTGGCCATCCCCCCGCATTTTGAAGGTGAGAGGTGTCATTCTTAGAAGGTGGCACACCGGCCTGCCAAAACAACACACTTCTCACATGGCAGAGCCACCTGCACGTCACCTTGTGCTTCAGTTTAAACTACTGAACAAAAAGGATGCTCTTCTTTAACTGAACTATAATTGATATTGTCATATCTGGGGCAACTAACCAACAACGAAAAAACATTGAGCATGATGGGTTCAGTTGCTGCAAGTGTCTTCTGGCTCTGGTTCAGCGAAGCAATCAAAGCAATGCTAAATAGGAAGCATGTGAGCAGTCCCTCTGAAATTCCAAAGTACTTCATGCTCTTTAAAATAAACATGTGCTTACAGTCTCTGATGGATTAAGGCAAAAATGAGCACAAGTTTGTGGAAGCGAGCCTGTGTTTTGCGCTGTTGATAACAAGGTACTTGTTCAGTAGTGTGAGTCCCAACATGCTTTCCAAATGAACTCACACAGTATCCATATCACTAACAACAGCATTTGGGGAGGTGCCATAGACAAAGGAACATGAAGTAAGGCATGTGCTCTGATCAGTCATTAGCAGTCTTTACAGCAGAACTGATTTTTATTCAAACGTGAGGATGAGCCCTCTCAGGAATAAACCATAACCCCCCATCAATGAGGATTGTGTGGGGCAGAGAGAAACAAAATGGCGTTGGATGATTCTCCCCATCTTATCAATGCATGTCTTCTAGCTGTCAAAGGCAGTCCACTGCATCAACTGATGTCCCTAGCACAGCCTCTGCACCCCCCAAGATCTCCTCTTCCTGTCTTTCTCTGACATCACTACCCACACGACACCGAATCCTTGCTCCTGCATCACACCAGAGATGTGCACTTGCTCACCAGTCCTTGGAGCTTCTGCAGGTAATAAAGTCTCTTCCTTACATCCACTGTGGCCTTAATGGCTGAGGAACTCAAAAAGAAGACCTGGCTCAGGTTACAGCATCTGCTTGTGGACACTCAGCACTCATTACAGAAGCACACAGACCATAGGTGGTTCAAGCACAGCCTTCCTTTCAAAGATCTCATGCAGATCAGCACAGCATGGGCGCTTATGTTCAGTTGCAGCCAAGAACCATGCCTGCATGCATGTGCGTCCCTCATCTCTGATTCTGGATCCACACTGTGATTTAGTTTGTACAAAGCCAGCTCAATCCAGGTGACACAATGCAGCTTCACACTAGGACAGGGGAAGGGAATGAGAGACTGAAAGGAGCTTTCTCATGCCCATATACACTGGTATGAACACCACTTTTGCAGATGTTGACCATGGTTCTATTTTCGTCCTATACAGGTCCTTAAATGTGCATGTGTTGTACCATCCCATGCACATTTTTGTAATGGGATCCGTATATGACTCGATGATAATGACACAATCATGGAGATAAATAATGAGGTTACAAAGTCTGCTGATGACACTAAGGTAGCACAGACAACTGCCACTGCAAAGAGGTGAAGAGGTACCTTATGGTCACAGGTGACAGGATGAAAAAATGGCAGAGGACATTCAGTGTAGATAACCTATGAGAAGTGTATGAAAATAAACACTCCTAACTTTATATATAAAAAGGACGAGCTTTGAAACAACTATTTCCAAGCAACAAAATTTGGTGTTATACTAGATAGCCTTACGAAAAGCAAGATTTCCCTGTCTTTAGAGGATCAGTTCCCCAGAGAGGAATAAATGTGTTTGTTATTATATATAGTCTTGAGAAGCACTTTTAAAAATAATTTCTTATAAGAGCAATACAATCATACTTTAATAGTTTTGTATTTAAATTAATATTGTGAGATAAAACTAATGCAAATTGTTTTATTGGATTATTTCCTGCACTTTATCAATTCCTTGTCAGGTTGCTTGTAAAGACTACGGAAAAATACTGAGGGTACCATAATCATGTTTCATAATACTGTAATTGCATGTGCATAACTTTAAAAAGGAGAAATCTTTAGAGATATCTTCATTTTATAGACTGTGGTATTATCAGAATCATCTACAGTCATTTGGAAATTTAAATAATTAAATGTCTGTATTTGCTCTTGCTTTAATTTTTTCACCATGCTTTGCTAGTACATATTTTTATACCCACATATATAGAGTTTTCAAAGAAAACCTACTTACTAATGGATTTGGATTAAAATTACAGAATTAGAATCAACCTTTCCTTTTAAATAATAACTCTTTGAAATAATAACTCTCCTAAATACTTTTATTTTTTATTAATTCAGGGTGGCGGCAGGTATGAGATCCACACAATTGAAATGAGTTTTGCTTTCCTGCAGGAGCGTTGTAGGACTAGATGACTTCCCAAGTCCCTGCCAACCTGAGATACTCAACGGCTCTGCAGTCATTGCCTGAAAGCGAGCCTGTGGCTATCTATAACCCTCAGACCCTTCCCTGCCCTGCCGGTATTCCTCCAGTGGTTACATTCACTCTTCGTGGGAGGAGAAAGACTTGGCCAACATTTTTAATTTCCACCCTTCTTTGTGAGGAAATAAAGAGCCACGGTCTAATATAACTGGAGTTCAAAACAGGTCTGAGTCTTCTATCAGTCTAACTCCATTTGCTTTGGCTGCCTTTTACAGTGGCACGAGCGTGAAATGCCTACAGCCAAAGTCAAGTAATATATATCAGCCAACACAAAGGGGGCCAGCACTTCAAAAAGCAAACTGCTAAGTTACTTCCATACCCTGCTCCTAGGCTGGAAACTCAACATTTCAAGGCTAAGACAGATAAAACCAGGAACGGTGAGAATCATAGGGACTCCGGCAGAGAAAAGGAGGATCCCCAGACAATGCATGTTGTCTGGTCTCTGTGCCTTTTCAAGTCACGCAATAGAAAATTGTCATACTACTACCTGTTACAGAAAGGAGTGGTAAAAATTGGTGGAAGAGGAATTATAGCCTTCATCGGACTGCAATTTTATTCCATTTAATTGAACTACTCCACAAAACCAAAATAAAAATGTTATTAGCCAGTTAAGTGATTGTTCTGGTTCGGCTGCAGCCGGCAGTAAAAGCGCCACGCGGCCGCCCCTTCCCCCGCCGGGGTGCGGAGGAGAATGGAAAGAAAGAGGCAGAAACTGGTGGGTCGGGATAAGGGCAGTTTAACAGAACAGCAAACAAAGGGAACAGCAACAACAACGATACAGAAAAGGGGGATACACAAAACAAACCAGCAGAACAGAGCCCGCAGAATAGAACCGCTCTCTCGGACCGCACCGCCGCTGTGTGCTCCCGAGCCGCAATAGTTCCCGCCCCCCAGCTCCCCCCCACCGGAACCCAGCGTGACGGCACATGTTTGGCCAGGTGGGGTTAGCCCCGCCTCCCGGCTGTGCCCCTTCCTGGATTTCGGTGAGAACTAACCCTGTCCTGGCCGAACCCAGGACAGTGATCAAAGTCTGTATTTATGTAATAATGTTTATAAGGTTTTAGCATAACAAAACTCCATCAACATAGTTTGTCCTGCTTAACATAAACTCCACTATGAAACACTTAACTACTTACTGATTCATTTGACCTGCTTCACCATGATAAATGGACACCTGTGCCTGTCCATATTTAATGAATCTCTACAGCAAAGGCCTTCATACAATAAAAACTTATAACAGTGGGCGTCATTGCATTAAATAGTATTAAAAACTAAAGGAGAAGAAGCAACACAACCAGTCTTAGAAAACTGTATGGCGACTATTTACAGATTTATGCTGGACTATTGAATTTTGATATGCGAGCATAAGGCATTGAAATACATAAAATAGATGTGTCGTAGATTACTAGATTAATGGGCAAGTGAAGGCTAGACATTAGTTTCCAGTAAAGTGAATCAACAGATAGCAGAAGATAAAGCTCTGGCTCTCCAAGAAGAACCTGATTGATCAAGAAATGAAGAGTAAGCTAAAGAGAAAGCATCCATTTACTGGACTACTTAAAAAATTTAGAGACCGAAGACTAATTCTAAGTTCACGTTCATCAACGTAAACTCAAAGAAACTCTCCCGATTTCAGTGGAGTTGGTCCAGACTTTTAACATTTTTTAACGGCAAGTCTGTCTTTGAACTCTCCATTTGTCAGAAAGATCAATCTTTTTCCTAAACGCTGAGTACTATTGTCTCATTTCCAGTGCTGTAGGAGTTTTGAATAAGATCAATATTCTATGTCTTAATGTTCTTTTTAATATTACAGGCTACCAGACAGTTTCTGTAATGTCATGTGTGGGTGCCTCCATAAACTGTCTTATTCTGAATTCATTGAGCAGGTGTTGCTTTTATACACCTGCAGATGGTAAGGCTACCAGAAAGGACATCAAAGCAAAGCTAAACAGCACTTCTGGTAATATAATGCCAATTCCTCATTCGGCATACAGCTATCATGAGTAATTGCAAAACTGTCAGGCTCCAAATGCTGAAGTGGACTTAAATGCAGTAGTGGAGATACAGAGTTAGGAGGAATAGTCCAGGCAGTGTCTCATTTTCTACGGAGAGATACACTTTTGTTCTATTTACAGGAAGGAAGACTTACCAGAACCTTGCAAAAAAACTTTCCGAAAAAAATAGTCTCATATAAAAAGATGTTAATTTTGGAAACAGAACCATTTTGGGATTTCCTTTACTATTTCTTTGCTACATTTTGTATATATTGTATTATAATATTAAACAAAAATCAGAATTATTCCCTTTGATATGGTTTGAGGGAGACAAGATGAGTCTGTGACTTGCAAGGAAAAGGACTTCTTTGTTTTTTCGATGTATTTACTGCCTGGCTGAAGGTACCTCCCCAGCACTGGTTCTTTTCATGCTTCTGATAATCACCATTTTTGACTAGATGATGTCTTAACTGACTGGACGATGTCTTAACTGCTCCCCCTCACAAACAACTGCAGAGAGCCAAACTGATCCAAAAGCTGCCATGATACATCCTCCTCACCTTAGTCTAGTGCCTTTTTCATCAAGAGGAATGCGAGCTTCTTGTAGTGGCTTAGAGCTGACCTTACACTCTTTGCCTCCTCCCCACCACGGCTCTGCTGTGGGAGGCACCTGAAGTTCAGGGAGGTTACTTGCACTATAGGAAACTGAAAACAACAGTTGCTAAACCTATATTGGCAGTTTTCATGGACTGGCTAACTTTCTAAATGGGATGAACAATAGGATGGAGGTTATGGTTTTCACAGGAAAATACAATTAAAAGTTATGTCAATCTGAAGCAAATGGAATTGCAGTTCTATTGTATGTAAAACAGCAAGATGCAGCCTTCACTTTGGATGTAGGGAACATTTAACAATATTTACCGTACACAGTAAGCATTTTGAACTAAGTTATACTAGTAGCCTCCATGACACTAAGTGCTACTTGATATGTGCCAAACAAACCAGGTAGACATTAACAAAGCCTTAAAATATGTAAGCAATAGAATTATAAAAATCTAATACGTAAATCTTATGGACTGGATATGCAGAATACCAACAGCTATTGATTTAATTTCTTAGGCTCAAGTGCTGAGAAACTTGGACATCTTTATTTTTAGAATATGCCACCAACAGCTCAGGTTCATGCGTAATAAAGTAATAAAATACTGGGTTTTTTTCCAAGGACAATGTTTCTCCAGCCCTGACTATGGGAAAAGTTTTCATTGCTTGAGTGATCAGATGCAGCTAGCACCTTTGCTCTCCAAAATTAAACTACAATACTAACAGGGCAGTGGCATTACACAGCCCTGCTTCTCTCCCACTATTTGGCACAAGGCAGTAACACAGCTGATAGATAGATGTCGTTTACCCTACTGGCAACACTTCTACGTCAAAGATCAATCCCCCTATCTACAGTCAAGTTCGAACCAGAATACAGCATTGGTTTATGTACGAATGAACATCTACATGGCTTTTGGGGATTAAAGCACAGGAAGAGTAAAGTCATAGCCACTGAGACTAAAGGGAGACTTTGGAGAGAGAATACATATATTTACTCAAATTTGTGTTAGTCAGGGTACATAGTAAAAATCTTCACTTCTGATGCTTTTTGTAAAGAGATGTAAATAACTCTTCTTCGGTCCTCAACTCATTCATGTTATCAACCTTGGATCCAAATGTACTTCTATTCATTAACTAATAGTGATGATTTTAATGAGCCTTTCGTCAACATTGGCCATAAATATTTTACTCTGTCTGAATGACTCTTAGCATTCTAAGGCTGTAAGGGAATTGTCTGAGAAAAATCAAGTGCATCTGGCCATTCACAGAATCACAGAATCACAGAATAGTAGGGGTTGGAAGGGACCTCTGTGGGTCATCTAGTCCAACCCCCCTGCCGAAGCAGGGTCACCTACAGTAGGCTGCACAGGATCTTGTGCAGGTACAGTTTGTCATGGAAATACCGGTGAAAAATTCCCAGTTGATTGTTAGTTACATTAAAATGTTATTAGCTAATCTGGAGTTTCCAGGGAAGCAGAAAGGGAAGTAACCTCTTGATTTCCAAAGTTACTGGCTCCCCAGTATAATGCGGTAGAAACTGGATAAACTGTATTCTAAGGATACTGACCAAATATAACATTTCAGGCAAATAACCTAGGTCATAGAGGTATATGGTGAAATGAACCTTCCTCATTACTTGATAACAAACATTCTATAAAGAAAAAGCTAGTTTAATTCCGACTGAATTATTAGTTCCTGAAAACTGGCATGTTATTTATCAAGTCCAGTTAGAGACAACTCCAGATCAGTACCCAGACCTGAATATATCTGCAACCAGCTGAAAAGGCAGACAGATTTGTGCAAATACTCACATTCAAGGCAAATTTATATTTATAAGCGAGTCCTGAATATGCACAGGTATGAAGTCTTGGGAATTTTGTATTCATGTGCATGTTTATTGAATATACAAATGCAATACCAGCTACATTAAGCAAGAGAGCGTAGTATTTTACTAGGCCAGAATAAGAGCATACAAAGGGAAGGAAAACATTATTATCCAAATTTCACAGAGCATGAAATAATGAACAAAGGGCTTAGTGGCTTATCTTGGGTTACACAGGAAGTCTGTGGCGCAGGCAGGAAATTAAACCAAAAAATCAAGTCTGCCTGCTTCACCCCGGCTTCTTAGCACAAGAGCATCCCTCACCTAGAATTCTGCAAATCAAAGGCATATACATTCTTTCAGACTAAATCAGGGAAGTTTTGTACGGTTCTGTTCTTGCCAGTAGTAAACCTTTATGTTAATCTATAACTGAAGAGGCAGCACTTCCAGGAGGCAAGCCCATGCCAAGGCACTGTTTCATTACAGAATATGGCTACTCATGATATTTTAGTATTTTTTCTAACATCACCTCAGTGGTCCTTAAAGTTTTCCATTTAAACTCACTATATCTAGTAAGATCATGACCAGAAATAATAGGACAGCAAGAAAATGAAGCAATAAAGAATATTGCAGAAATAGTCCGACCAAGAGACCACTAGCTTTCACAGAGCAGAACAAGAAATATTACCTAACTAGACCTAAGGCCACAAGTTTGTAATATGAAGTAATGTTGACAGGTCATTGGCTGATGCAAACTCTTCCTGGACATGTCTCCACCGTGAACTGCACAGCCACACAGGTGCCCATTACACAGGTACCTAGATGCCAAGACTGAGGGGCCCACTGGAGTGCCCTGCCCGGCCACTAGCTTTCCTTTCCAACAAAATCAGGGTGCCCAGCAGAATGATGTGGATCAGGTTCGCCCTGATGTAAAGTCTGCAGGTGGCCAGACTGAGCATAGCTGCCATATCACAGCCTCACAGTACGCACACAGCTGTTAAGGCTCAGATCTTCCACCAAGCCTCCTGACTTTTGATTATGCTTGGCCCATCTCAGCAATAAGACTTTTTTTAACCTTTAGTTGCTACTAAATCTTAGTGAGAAATATTTTCACCATCTGTAAAGAAATCATACCAGGAACAATAACTGTATAACTGAAAATACAATTTTTGAGTAGTTTTTCCTCCAGTGTAAGACATTCAAGGTAAAATAAATAAACTTCTGTCTAAGTGAAAAAAAAAAAAAGAATGTAACTTTTCTGTGTTTTTATGGCTTAGAATAGTTCCATGAACTACTGTTGCTAGGAAGACACACCTTGAGATCGCACAATGTAATGGATTTTAGAGCAAATACCACTGAGTTAAAGAGTTGGTGCTACAGAAGTATTTTATGAATGGAGAATCCACATAGGCAGTCTCCACTAGTATCAGTGACTTATCACTGCCTTTCTTCACTTGTTTTCCTGAATGGAATGAGAGCCTGTTGTGGTTTAACCCCAGCCAGCAACTGAGCACCACACAGCCACCGGCTCACTCACCCCCCCAGCAGGATGGGGGGAAGAGAATTGGAAGGGTGAAAGTGAGAAAACTCAAGGGCTGAGGTAAGAGCTGTTTAATAATTGAATTAATAATAACAACAACAATAAATTGTAATGTAAAGCAAAACAACAAAGAGAGAGAAACAAAATCCAAGAAAGATAAATGATGCAAATGAAAACAATCACTCACCACCAACCGACGGAAGCCCAGGCAGTCCCTGAGCAGCAGCCCCTCAGCCAACCTTGCCCCTACCTTATGGCTGAGCATGACGTCATATGGTATGGAATATCCCTTTGGTCAGCTGGGGTCAGCTGTCCCGGCTGTGTCTCCTCCCAGCTTTTTGTGCACCCCCAGCCTACCCACTGGGGGGTGGTATGATGAACAGAAAAGGCCTTGATTCTGTGTTAGCACTGCTCAGCAAGAACTAAAACATCACTGAATTATCAACACTGTTTCCAGCACAAATCCAAAACATACGCCCATGCTAGCTACTATGAATAAAATTAACTCTACCCCAGCCAAAACCAGCATAGAGCCCCTGGTAAGAATAGATTCCTCATCTCAAAATGAGCAATAAAAAACTAAGCACAAGAGTCATACACTGTATATGTACTACACACTGTATAATTACGTGTTGCTTGATTGATGTTAATAGAATTGCACTAGCTGGTGAGTTGGTCCCTTATAAGCATAGGACTGCATAACCTCAAGGTTTATATATTATACTTAGCTGGACAGATATATGTATACAACTAGTCTACCCATACTTTATCATTGCTACCACTATAATTACTGTCTGTTTCCCTGTCATGCACAGGAGAGACATAGCTCTTCAGTTTTCGTATGGTCTTTGCAGACACTAAGGCAGATTTTATTTCTTTTTACCCTGTCCGCTTTATTTTAAAGAAACTCTTGTCGTCTGGAGACACAGAAAAAACAACTTCTGCGAAATTTGCGTTTTCGCAGGTCACAAAAATCTTTGACCAAGAAAGCCCTATTGAAGTCAATGGCAGTTATCCACCCATCAGTCCTACACAGGGCACAGGGCTGCAATTCTGATTGCTGCTGTATCTGAGGCCTTCAGAGATGAGCTCAGGTACTACGGAGAGTGTTCCAGTCTCTCTGGAGTCTAAGTGGAAACTTCTTTTAAAATCCTTTCTATGCTTTCTGCTACAGTATCTCTACTTGAGCAGAAATTTTGGAGCAGTCTCACCTGTCCAGATGCTGCACTTCCAGGACCTCCTGCTTCCCACGGTTAAGTGCTCTGCCCCACCTGCCTCCCAACTGTTAGCTGATATCCAGGGACCTTCCCACCATGTCTTTCGGTTCATTAGAAGGAATACCATAGATTGTCAGCTAGTTCATTAAAGCTCTCCCTGTTTTAATTAAGAACCAGTCTATACTTGCTGAACTTCAAGAGTTTACTACAGTCTCTGTTTTGCACCCCAGCTAAAAACTGTTTTGCACCCCAGTTAAAACTCTGACAAATTCACCCTTCGTGATTACAGGGCTTTCTGTTGCTCCTTTGACTTCTCCTTGCTCACTGCTTTACCCTCAGATCTTCGCTCAGCCCACAGCTTTGATTACACTTTTCCCAGCTGCCGTGGGGGCCACGCAGCTGCCTTTGTTCTCAGGAAGCGCTGCTCTGTGCTGATCTCCTCGTTGCCAAATTCTCCTCTGTCTCCGGCATCCTCTCAGTGTGGCTGCCTGTCCTGGGCTCATCAACTTTTTCAGCTCAACCTCTCTATGACTTAAATTCATGAGGCTTAATGACTTCCCACCAGCTCTCAGCCTTCTCCCGCTTTGCCTGCCCTTCAGTTTGCTAATGTTGTAGTTGGTCCTGTCTATGTTTATGCCTTCTCCACCTTTGGTCATCACTATGGAAACCACCTCCATCTTGCCTGTCAGTGAAGCCCGTAGCACAGCCGGCACCTTTGGCGAGAACTCCAAAATGCCAGCAGTTTTGTTAAATAATATTTCTAAATTACAGTATTTCTTACTATCCTGCAGCTAAATGTTTGGCCAGATCCTTATGACCTCAGTATTTGATTGCTGTGACATATTTTTTGCTGATTTTGACATGTGTCTTCTTGCCCAATTGTACCTATTAAAATTCTTATTCAAGGAGCACCTTCCTGGCTTGTGGCTACAGTGGCATCGCCTTCCTCTCTGTCTCTCCATGGACTCTTCTTTTGCTGCTCTTCAGCTGCACACCATGAGTCTTGAATTCTTCGTGTCTTCTGTCTTGAGTCTTGAATTCCTCCTATCCTCTGTCTACTCCACCCGAACCTCTTATTCCATGTCAGGAGTTAACTCGCAACTTGGATTTCCCATAACATGTGCTTCCACCACGTACTTGCTAATTTTTCAGGTAGGCTTCTTTGTGTTGTCTCGCCTCCAAGACTTGCACAAAGCTCCTGTTGGACATCTCCAGCAACGACAGTCAGCACGGCTGTTGCCACTGCCCTCCCTTGCATCAAATCTGCTGTTTATTTCGTACTTGAGAGGCCACCTTTAATGTGCTCTGTTTGTTGGGATAAAGAGGTCTGAACCAGAGCTTTGGGCTTCCGGGCACCGTGGTGATGGAACTAATATGAATGTTTCAAGATCTGAGTCCTAATTCCTTTGTTGCTGAATTTAATGATCCAGTAGACTCTCTGAACTTAAATCAGATCAAAGGAGAGCAGGAATTCGCCTGTGCATTGTAGGTCTCATTTTAATCTGCATAACATGGTTTTGGTCTGAACATGGTTTTACAGAACGCAAAGACAATTAGTTTCCTGCCACGTACATCTTAGCTGAGGAAAAGTCAAGTGTTGTCACTTATCCACAGGAAGCCTTCCTTACCACATATTATCTGCATTGTCTTGTTATTGCACATTCTAATAACAAGAATAAATATAAATATCTTCACTCATCAATATGACTGATTCCAGCTTTTGGGCTTTTTCAGATACATCTACTCCAATCTTATAGAGTTACCAGTTTAGGTTCACTTAGTACTCTATAAAATTTACCCAGGAAAAGTCCGTCAAAATATTAATCAAATTCAATATTGGATAACTTCATTAAATCCACAAGATAGAGAAATAAGCTAGAGTAAGCAAATGAAACTGAAAAGCAATTACGTCATGCAGCAGGAGAATTGCCTTAGTCTTAAGGCTTTTTTAAGTAATGAAATATTAATTTCTGTACTGGGATAATTCTGTGTGGGACTACTCTCTGCTAACTAAAGGAATGCAAATTATCCAATAACGTGAGGAAAAAAACATGGGATTTTATATAAGCTTATAGGAGCAAATCTACTTTGTGTTATCAGGATGATGAGTCCACGATGATGCTTGATTATAACCATAATCACTCATTTCAAACTCTGTGAATAGTTTTTCAGACCACATCAGGGATCACTGCCTTGCGGGCAACTCTATGGCACTGTTCTGCTTAGCACAGCTGCACATAGAAACACTTTTATTTGTCTAGCAAAACACCCTAAGTCCCGGCTGAAGTCGCTTGCATCATCAGCAAGAACACAAAAGAAAGAAAAGCTAAGCTTAGTATCTTTTTATACAAATGAAGCATGTTTCATTCTTTTCTTGAAGAATTTTGAAGCCCTTATTTATTGTAAGGCTACTTAAAGGAAACTATGCATTAAAAATATGTAATCAGGCAGACAGACTTTAGGAATGAAGAGGTATTACCTACAGGTCAGTACACTCAAGTGCAGACTGGTATAAAATCCAAGCAGAGTAATGCTTTGTAACAAAGCATAGCTTTAAACGGTTTAAGTAATTCTACACTGCATTTACTATTCTGGTAGTCTTGGACATGCCCTCATTAGCAAAACACTTTAATTTGTTATAGAGTCTGAGTTAAAATCAAGCTGCAGTAAGTAATGACAGTTATGTTAGGAACACATTTTTCATGTAAGTGTCAGTATCTTTAAGATGAGATAATTTTAATATAACTGATGATCTAAGAGGAAGGCAATATTCCCTGTCATTCAGAGGGAGAGTCAAAACCAATTATATGTATGAAAATCGACTGTATGTATGAAACAGAGGAATTCAAGGGACAGACCTAAAGGACAAAAATGTTGACAGTTAAATGATGACCATTCTCAGTGCAGTGTTTGAACCAAGATAACAATCTCTGATTAAAAAAATCAGGGTTTTGCTAATGCCCTAGGACGAATCTGTGAACTGCACTTCAAAACCCAGAGCTGACCTGTCCCTGGAGAGCTAGCTGGGGCCACAGACCTGCGCGGATGCACCAGCTGGAGCTCATGGCTTTTCCAGCTCTGGTGGAATGAGAGGTGAGTTGTTCATCATCCAGTCCAGGCAGAAGCAGCCAAATTCACTCGGATCACCTCCTTAGCTGCTCCAAAGGTAATGCTTGTGTGATCCTACCAGTTCAGCGGAAGAGCTAGGGAAGCAAGCATCCCCAGAAGAGAGGCTGCAAGAAATGCTTATGGGTTAATAACTTCTTAAATCATTGCAGCTGTTTGCAAAGTCAATGTCTGTGCTTTAGATCTTGTTTCCTTGATAGAATTTGTCTGTCCAGGGGTTGGAGAAGACCGAATGTCATTCACGTTGCATAGGCGGAGGACAGAAAATCTTTATAATTAACACAGCCTTTCCTGGTATGCTTCTGTCACTGTGTGCAATAATCTTGCACTTCCCTCACCTCCAACTCAGACTCGTCTTTTCTTTTCTGCCAAGGCTGTGAGGAAGCCTTCACAGAGAGCTTGATGTGTTTACATCTGGCAAAGGGAGAATCTGCCACCTACCAAATACAAAACTTTTAGCACCTCATTCTAGCACTTCAGCCTTTTAATTTGAAATAGAAAAGCCAAAACAGAGGGTAAGGACTTCTTATATTTATTCAGACTTCTGAAGTATCTTTTTCTACTACATGAAAGAATGCTGCAGACTGTTATGTGACAAAGGATTTGTCTGGTTCATCAAATCTTTTGCCTGGGGACTTTTGTGCCTCCAGTATTTACAATGAGGCACCTTCAATTTCTAGTAACTATATTATTCTTTAACAAACCTTTGCCCTACTATTACTATAGTCCTAATGTAAACTACTCAGCTATGCCCACAATTAACCGCAGGATGAATTGCCTTGCAGCACAGAGAAAGAAATTATGACTCTAAGACCTTTAAGATCAATTCAATAAAATTGATAGAATGCTTCCAGCACTTTGCCTGGGAGCAAAGCACTTCTCAGCAGGTCCATCAGGTCTGACGCGGGGAAACCAGATGCCCCGCTCGCGCTGCCTCCCAGCTGGGGCTGGTGCACACACATTTATGTAGAGCAGCCTGTTTTCCAGTCTCTGATCCCACATGTCAGACCCAGTTAGATGACGGATCACTCCTGGGTGTTCAGAGGAACATTCAATTATTGCACTATTTTATTTTTCTCATTGCAATTCTGTTATATATATCTTTCGCTGTGTATAAGACAAGACATTATTGTTACTATTGTTTAAGAAGACTGCGAGGGTGGTGTGTAAAATCCATAGGCTTTCTGGAACCATGAAACTGTGTTAATACTAGCTTATCTGAGTTTTTTATTACAATTTTTCTTCTTTTTTTTTTATGTGGTGTGTTTTAACCCACTTCAGATCCTAAGTCCTTTGTTGTACTGCTGACAGGAGGCTGACTTAGTGCAAGAGAACTAATGATGTGGGGATAAGAAGAAGCAGGCAATAGGAAACAGCGGCAGGGATAGATTTTCCTATGGCAACAAAGGGTTATCCTGGCTTGACGTAGAAAAATACAGCTTTTGACTTACTTGGCACAGGAAGGGCTGTTGCCCCAGGTCTTCCTGAAGAGTAGGATTGTCAGGTGTTTCAGTCCCGGCGGAGGTGGGGAGTCTACGGTCAGAAACGCAAACAGCACAGCAGCAGCGAGCACCATGGCTCTGTGCTTCACCAGAAGGGTAATGTTGCAGACTGCTCCTTTTTTGCCCAGGTATTCAAAGCTCATGAATCAACCACCAAGACTGTGAGAGTATTTAAGAGAGTAATGTAGGAAGGGGTTGTTTACTATCTAATACTTAGAGCTGAGATATCTTTCAAATCTCCTTTTTATATCTAGAAACTTCTTATATAAACTAAAACCTGTTTTTCTTTACTAACCTAGAAAATTTGGAGTCAAGAAAAACGCCACTACCACAAGCTTCAGTAGAAAATTCTGTAAACTGGCAGGGCTGAGTGTATGAGATGCTACTTTCTGAATTACCAATTCATTTTGTGGGTTTTTTTCTGCCTGATTTCCAGAGTAAATCCATCTTGCTGCCTCACCAGCCCCACTCTGCCTTGCTTATGAGCTCTGACAAGATCACAGCTTGAAGTAGGGCAGTTGCATACAATAGGCAGAACAGGGTTGTGATCATGGTAATTGGCTGAGACATCCAGGCCTGTAATTCCTTAATAATAACCATATCTGGTCCTTTTTTGCACAGTAATTCTGTGTTAAAGTTGTCTCTGACTGCTTAGCTAACTAAGAGCTGTGGAGCACAAAGTAAAGTAGAGCTGCATGCAAATGGTGCGATAAACATAGAAACCATCAGAGATGTAAAATACTTCAGCTCAGGGGTAAGAGACAGGCAGCAGAGATATTCCTGCTGTGGAAAAACAAGGCTTGAGAAGTCCTTGGTTTCCTGAAATAAAATAGTACATAGCACTTCTTAGGAAATATAGTTCTATATTTCAAGTTACTGTTCTATACAACATCCTGCCAGAGAGACTTCGGAGAAAGACATATTGCAATTATTAATTTGTGGCTGCTGTTTAATTTTTCTTAATTGTTTCTCTGTAAATTGAATCCCCACTCCTGAAAATGGCTACTTGATTCTCTCAATGCTGTTCCTTAAAAAACGCCATCCTTAAAGAATGCCATCGAGGTGGGGGTTAGAAAGAGACAGTCTTGGAGAAAAGACTTTTGTGAAATGCTTTCTATATTAAACTATTTTAAGGACTGTGATTGATTGGCATGAATTTCTGTGGACCAACCACTACACATGTTAATTTTAGCAAGAGCAAGTCCTGAGGTTATTCAGATGACACTTATCTTAATGCAGAAGGAAATTAATGTTTGGGACAGGTTGTCAAGTATCAGTTGTATCTGTCACCATCACTTTGTGTGCATATAATACAAGAATTGAACAACTGTATAGAACAAAATGACAGTCCGCATGTGAAAGTTAGACGGAAGGATATACAGACTTAGATAAGTCACCTATCTCCCTTTTCTGATGAAATTTTACCATTTTTAATTATATCCCAAGACATATGAATAAAAATGCAGTCTAGCTATTTTATTTAATATTTTAATGATAAGTTTCTCCATATATGCTTTTTTTCAGCACTGAGGAGTATCACTACAATGCAGGTAGCACTACTGAGGAGACACTAACAGGATTACAAAGCGGAGCAGCAGTAATAAATATAAGGGTAGGAAATCTGGCAAAGGCAGAACAAATGAGTTAAAAGACATGACATAGGTTTATTAGCTACTTTAAACTTATAAAGGTGGCTGACATTCACCAAATGTGCTGACAGCCCGCCACTTAGTCAGCTGATTGCTCAAAGGTACTTGAGAAAAAGCAGAAGTTTGCTATATAACTGAGTGAGGTTCATTTCTGGAAGCGGAGAGAGAAGATTATGGGTTTCTATGAAACAACTCTCAGCTCTAGTGACGACGGGAACAGTGGTTGGAGGTACAGGACTTAGGGACAGATTGAGTAGATACTGAAGCAAAGGACTCAACTATGCAGAAAGCAGGTTATACCTGGCATCAGATTCTCTAACTATATTTCTGCTTCTGTGGTGTTACAAGCTGTGCAAAATGATGATGATGTGCTTAAATCAAAGCGGTCTATTAATTTATACTTCTGCCCATGGTATGTTGCTACGGTCGTAAATAACTGTGCAAGGTGCGCGTTACAAGAGTGCACAGACCCGCAGCTGCAGCTACAGGAAAGAAAGGAGGAACAAGTCAAACAAAACTGGTTGGCTTGAGGGTGCAGACAGCTATTAGACTTCACAGTGTTCTCAAACAGACTTTTAAGCTGTACACTTGTCAGTCGGCTTAACAGCATTGTATTTTACAAACTTGCTCATAGATTAGACTAAGGCAAACAGCCCTAAATCTGTAGCAGCTGTTTTCATTCTTTGAGGAAGGTTTCTAATCCTCAGCTCCAATCTTAAAAACTTTTTAGCAATTGTAACATTAAAAAAAATCCTCCCACAAATTTCAAGCAGGAACAGGAAAAGGAATTGCTAGTTTGATCAATCTTATACAGGATGAGCTTTCCATACTTAGTTTTTACCCATCAGATCAGAAGACTGAATTCTTCCAGGCTGCATTGAACATATTTAATTTCTCAGAAATAAAAAGGCAGTAATATCACAGAAGAACCATGTTGTTAATATCTGAATAGATTTGGCGGTTCATGTAATTACATAAAAAAAAGGGTTCCCACGTGGAGCAAATGGCTTATCAACCTGTCAGAAGTTTTACCTATAGAAAAGTATCTTCTGCATTTAAATCTGCAAAACCTCAATTTTAAATTGTGTGTAAACACATACATTCCTATTTTGTAACTGAAAGCATGTTCATGTTGGAAACTCTGAGGATTCTGCAGTTTTAAAGAAAACTAAGTCATGCAATGTCTCAAGGAGTTTGTAAGCCTATTTAATTGGCAGACTCAAATTATTAAAGGGATTACCAGGTCTCCCAAGTCTAGTCCATTGCTGGACTTCAGTGGCAATATGTTATAGGCCATAATTTGGGAAAATATAATCACCTGAATATGTTTTTACACAAATTCCAAGACATGAACTTACACATCTGCTTAGTGCAGTGTTTTTTAACTAGATGTATCTATCCAAGTTGTCTTTCATACAAATATTTTCCCAAATCAAAGCCTGAAATTATATACCTCTTTCAGAACTTGTAAGTATACCTGGTGGGTGTAGAGGATGTTCCTGTGTCCTTCGACTACTGGCATTCTGCTACATAATCAAACTGCCAGAGCTGATATTTTCAAGGACAGCTAACCACACTGCACTTAAACGAGCACCAACATTCAGCTACAGAGTGTTGGAAAACCCAAGGTTATGAAAACAACACTTTAAAGGAGCATAGGAACAAATTTTATGATTCAAGTTCACTGGCAAAGTTAGGGAGCTTAAAACTTAGAGACACTGGCACTTTATGACCAAAAGACCATTCACAGACAAACATACATTAAAAGAAAAGGAAGAAAAAGCAAACCTAGCCGTGTGCAAGCTGCTATTGTGTGGCAAAGCATTCTCTTTTCTCTGCAATATACATAATGAAATATAATCCTTTACCAGTTCCTCATTCAAAGAGCTAAATCTGATTTTACAGTGAAAATGCAATTTCATCTCATCAGGTTCTATAGTGCTGAAATACTAAACTTAACAATAGAAACTGATGTGATATGTTTCAAATTAAATTGAACCACTGCAAACAGTGGGTTTCTTCAGAGGCCGGCCTTGACTGAATATGTTTTTCCACTTCATTTTGCAAAGAAATCATTGAGTCTAATGTCTTCAAGCAATCTAAGCGATGTGCAGGTTGAATGAAAAAAATAAGCAATGTCACTGAAAAAGCGCCGCACACATACAAAGAGAAATTATCACACACTGCACTGAAGGCCTTATTGTTTCCCAGACCATCTAAGGAGCTTCTAACCAAGGCAAGGAGCCCATCCTGAAAACAGTGAAGTCAGTAAAAAAGATTTTGATTTCTTTAATCTCTGGGTAAGGCCTGATGTCTGAAGAACGTTGAGTGAACCTGTATGTATGACCTGAAAAGACTGATATGGAGGCATGAGTTTGAATTTTTTTATCAAACATCAGATGTTCTCTTGAGAACAGTTGAGAAGAAAACAGAGGAGCAAGCTCTCAGCCCACAGGAGATGCACCTCGGAGCCAGCCTGACAGGCATCTGCGGCCAAGGACAGCCACCACCCGTGGGCATCACGGGCCGTGAGCTTGGTGGAGAAGGTCGACCACAGATTGCCCTGACATCCTCCATTCCGTACTGCTTCCTTCCCTCAGGAGCTATAAGCAGAATAAGGTCTGGAGCTAGGCATGCTGGAGACACCTGAGTAACAAGTAACACTGATGATGAGACTCCAGCGACTTCGGGGTGGGCAGTATTAAGGCTGTGTTGCCCTTGACTGTGTAGTCAATCCCTTCTGCATGGCTGCTCACTCCACACAGAAGAGCCAGGCATTTTCCTTTAAAGAGGGAGATTCTTACAGAGAATTTCATCCACTATCCCTGGAAGAAGGGGACAGTATATGCCTGAGAGTGTGTCACCAATACATAATAAAAACACACTTATATCATAAATAGTCTTTACAAAAAGTTACAAGTAAAACAGGAGGCACCTCAGTTTGAATTTTATGTTCTGTGGTCTTTCACTTCCTTGCAGATACTGTGAGAGACAGGTTTCTTCAATACAGTCAAAATGAACTGCATAGTTTTTTTCCATGCCTACAAATAAAAAATAAAAGGTGGCGGGGAAATACCCAGAATTGTTTGTTTCTTTTAGAGCTGAACTGCCAGCCAGTTCCTCCTTTCAAAGCCAGATGGCTGTGAGCTAATTCCAGTACCAACTGTCCAATTCCTAAATGCCTGTTTGACAATATTGTTCTTCTTTATTTGTTTACTTTAGCAATAGGTCTGCAGGGAGATTTACAGTCTCTGTCATCCTCGCTTTGGGGAATGCCTGTGTGAGCAAAAAAAGGGTTAGGAAAACAAAACCTGGGAGGTTTCCGAGTGAAGGCTTCTTCCTAATCCTTCCAGGGGAATAACGAGCTAAGTAGCTTACTGAAAGGAAAAGCACTCAATTGCCAAACTGCTCTGGTCCTCACATACTATGGGCATCTGAGCCCTCCCTGCAGGATAGCGAGTACGTGTCCATAGCAAGGTTCTCCCTTCAGAACTGAGCTCCACTGCCTTCTTGTTGGCCTTCAAAGCCCTCTTGCTTGGTGACATACAGAATCACAGAATCGCAGAATCACAGAATCACAGAATGTTAGGGGTTGGAAGGGACCTCTGTGGGTCATCTAGCCCAACCCCCCTGCCGAAGCAGGGTCACCTAGAGCAGGCTGCACAGGTCCTCGTCCAGGTGGGTCTTGAATATCTCCAGAGAAGGAGACTCCACAACCTCTCTGAGCAGCCTGTTCCAGTGCTCCGTCACCCTCAGAGGGAAGAAGTTCTTCCTCATGTTCAGATGGAGCTTCCTAAGCTTCATTTTGCCCTCTGATACTAAAGAGGGCTCACCTCAAAAGCTACAATGACTTCCAAAAAAAGTTCTAGGGGAAATATGTAAATTCCCAGAAACCAGCTCAGCACCACATACAGGAGCCCTGCAACACCCAGGCAGTGGGTTAACATCATTGCTGCAGCTGCTACAATGGGAACCTGGTATTTACTTAAAACAGCAGTTACATGTTGATGTTTCTAGGTTCACCTCTTCAAAGCTTGCCATAGTCTTTTTCTTGGGGTGCTAACACACAGAGGTTGTAAAGCCTATTAATCTGTCTATGCAACTAATCCAAGGAACAGTCAGCAACTCATTTGATAGACTTTGTCTAATTAATTGTAGATACAAAAATGGACATACAGCAGTTTGTTGCTTACTGTTTATAAAAGTATTTGTAATACATAAACCACTCATCTGACGAAATTACTCATATTTTCCACAGTTGTAGTCAGAGCAGTTGAAAAGTAACTGATATAAAGGGGCTTGACTGGTCACACACACTTCAAGAGACGTATCACCAAGTCCAGAACAGTGGCTGTGAAGGTTCAAGACTTCCATGCATGGCTTACAGCTAGTGTTTAGCTCACAATTTCAACAGATGTATCAGAACAGTGCTAATAATATTGAAATTTTGCCTTCCTTCTACATTCATGATCTTGCTCTGGGTGAGTTACACAACTAGGGTGAAAAAACATAGACCTGCTACACTCAGTAAGCTAAATCCATTTCTACCAGTTGAGAATCTGACAGATGATATACCAAGAATACCATGTGAGTCAAACTAAGAGGTTTTTACATTTACAAATATAAAGAGACTTTAAAAAATAAAAATATTCATAATTTCCTATCACTCTTACATTAAAAATTAGGCTAGCTTTTTTTTTTTCTTTCCGTGGGTAACACTTCTGAGAAGTTGACAGGCCAGTTTTTATCTCTGGCAGCATAGTATTTTCACTATTTATTTTTATATGATTACATTAAAAGCAAAGTCTACTGAAATAATAATGACATAGTTGTCCTGTGGTATGACTGCTCTTTTATTTGTGGGAAATGAAAGAAGTCTAATGCAGTGTGGAAGAATACAGTCTATTGATCAAAAGGGGAAAAATGAAGCGTGGAAAGGTCACACAGCTAACTACCTCTTTCTACATCATTTTACTCTGGTGAAAATAATTTTGCAAAATGACAGCATCTTAGCAACTTCTACGTCAAATATTCCTTTACAATGTTATGGACAATTTTTCAATGGTTGTCTAACAGGACAGGCAACCTGTTAGCTGGGAACCACACCATGATCTTTTTGAATTCTTCCAGCCATGTTGCTTGGTGGCAATGTTTCTGCAGGTCACATTCTGCTTTGCTT
Organism: Opisthocomus hoazin; assembly: GCF_030867145.1. Taxonomy (NCBI): domain Eukaryota; kingdom Metazoa; phylum Chordata; class Aves; order Opisthocomiformes; family Opisthocomidae; genus Opisthocomus; species Opisthocomus hoazin. The sequence continues at coordinate 48,908,326 of NC_134421.1, read as the reverse complement.
GTGTCTGTACAGCTGCAGTGTTTTGGAAGAGTGTCAGGAGCAGAAAAGGCAAAAGAGATAACGTGCTCTCTTGGGACAAAATTTATGTAGGGCTTCAAAGGGAAGGTTCGTTTTTATATATTAAGAGGAAAGATAGTAATTTACGAATTATGTGACTAGAGAGCCTGGAGACAGATGAATTTTGGAGCACCCTTTTGGTCATGCTGATGTGAACAGAGAGAGTATTACAGTGAGAGACTAAGTTGCCTTGGGCAGGAATTTTAATGGTGAGGGAGAGTGGAATTTGGAATGTTAATCAGGAAAAAGCAACAGAAATTTGAAAGCAAGTTGATCTTGGGGAAATAGAGACAGTCATTAGGGAATATGACCCCAATTACGTATATTACCTTGGGAATTTTTGTACTTAACTCAGATATTATATACTGAATGTGTCATTCTTTATCAGCCCTTCCTGTTACATTAGAAGGGCGATAGAAATAGTGTCTTGAAGTTAACCTGAAAATTCCATTTTTATTTTTCTTTTTTTTTTGGCAATCAAAGACTTTCTAAAGGCTGATGAACAAAAAGCAATTGGCTTTCACACAGTAAGTAGCAGGGTTTCTTTCTGATTTGATAAGGGATTCATCTAAAATCAAGTTTTCAATGCCTTCTTTCTTAAAACGATACAAGAATATACACGTTTTCTCCATTCTTATGTTCATGCAATTTAATTAACATTAAAATAATTAAGCTTTTCTTAAAAGTTGATAAATGTGAGGTTAATGAGCAGTGGAAGGAGCAATTTGAACCAGGCAGCCACACTACTTGGTTCTAAATTAACTGTAACCATTCAGGAAATAGACTTAGGAATCATTGTGGACAGTGCAAAATAAATCTCTGATTTGTTGGTGAGAGCAGTTAAGAAGCAAACATATTGCCAGAATTTAAATGGAGCAGGAGGGAGTAATAATGTAAGAATGATAATGCAGTTCTCTGAATTGACAGAATGATGCATTTGGCTGTAGTCACCCTACCCCCAAAAAAGATCCTGTATAGAAGTAAAGAGCTCAGAGGTAGATGATGAGAATAATTAGATATATGAAAGAGAGATGGGAGAGAACAGCACTATTTTCAGAGAAGAATCGATACTGGTATGCACAATATTAAATGAAAAATCTCTTTTACAAAATATTTGTATGCATGTTGTCTCTCTTTCTAAAGCATCTGTATTATGATACAACTAGTCCTGACGGTGTCCCTATTATAGATACTTCAAATCAGTCTTCTCTACTTCCTAGGTGATAATACTAGCACCAAGAAATCTATATCAAAGATTTTCTTTAAGCCAGCCCTGTGGGCACCTTTCTATTCAATCTGTCTTCTACACGTGCCTGTGACCTGTCTCCTATCCCTAACGGGGCCTGTTGATGCTGTTGAAAATAATGGTTATTTGGAATCCAAATCAGCACACACCTTCTAGCAGTAGTTGAGCCAATAACACAGAGGTGAGGTGCATGGTAGTGCTACACAGATGACACACAGTTCTAGCTACCCTTCAAAATGCTTCATCACGTCAGTGTCAGTAAATTGCCTGGTCCTTAGGCGTATTCTCTACCGTGTAAGGACCAGCAGGCTGAGTCTGAGCTCAGGGGAGGCAGGACAATGTTAGCAGGCAGATGAAATCCCTTTGAAAAATTTTCTGTGCAGCCATCTGTGGTTAGAGGTAGATACTCATTACGGCCAATTGAGCCTGTTGCTAAGGCATGCTCTGTCGTTTCTTGGTGTCACTAAACTCTCACAGCCGGCATCTCTGACCGGTCTCAGTTGCCTGGGAGACCCCGCTCCATCCCGGTGAGCAGCAGCCAGTCCCCCTTATGGATACCTTCAATGAGTCTCGTCCAGGCTACAGCAACCTGCCTCAGCACAAAGCAGTCGGGTGAGTGGCACAAAGTGCACTGTCCCATCCCGCCAACACCCTGGGTAACTGCGGAACAATACCACTGTGTACACGAGCAGCACCGATTTCCCAGAGAGTACTGTTCAGGTTCACAGGAGCCATACTTTTCTTAGTGATGCCCCATGATATGGGCCCAAGCAAGCTGAGAAATACAGGATGAATATCAAGGTTTATACCTCAGGGACAAAATAATTTTATTCCTAAATTGTGATAGAAAAATCAGATTTTTCAAGTGTATGAAAATGTGATATGAATACCAATAGGCAGTAAGGTCAGCTGCAAAAATTCACACTGTTGCTTCAGCTGCAAAGAGAATATCTTCAAAATTACCTTCTTTTGAAGTAAACAGCAGATTATATAACGAAAGTGAAATAAATGCATAACCTTAAACAATAATTCCATCAAAGCAAAGCAGTGTGCTTCACACTTTTCTCTCCTTTGAGAACAGATGAAGAAGAGAATGAACCATGTGCAATTTTGGCCAGTTGGATCATTTAAAGAACTACTGCCAAAAAACTGGGAGAGCTTGGCTGTGACTCACATTTTTCTATTAAAATCTCGTAATGAAAGACCACACATTTGTGACAGACCTTGGCTCCTCAGTAAGAGTACATCACATAATTGCTTGAATCTCTGGGCCTTTCTTGTTTCTAAACCAAGTTTCTTCAAGCTCATAGTTTCCAGGGAGGATTATGGTAATTTTTCTGAAGAATCTAATTTTCATGAGGCTTTTCAAGCAAAGAAGAAAAGAGAAAAATCCTGAAAATACACAAAGCATATCTTTTGCTATCACATCTAAAAATCTTCAAACTAGATCAGTGCTCTTTACATACAAATAAAGTTATCTGGTACACTGTGGAGCATTTTATAAACTTATTTAGATCCTGTTGAACATTAGATATGCAAGGAATGCAGATGAGATACTGGTTTACACCTCCACTTTATCAGAATTTATTGAAATCCTGTTAGGTGTTCAAATTGCCCATACAGATGTATTTCCTTCAAATAATCTTCATTGTTTTTTTAAAAAAAAGTGTCCCTTTAAACCTCAGTTGTAATCCGGCTTCAGACAAAATTTCCAGATGGTAGTTTCATGCTAGACAATCTGCTCTCTCGAGTGCCTCTCTCTTTAAAGCCCAATGAGCATCAAGTACTTTTATTACATTCTGATGCAACTCTTAGTGGAAGATAAATTTACTTTTCATCTAATAGTATATCAAATATTTTACATTGTAATAATTGATGCAGCGATTGCAAAATTGCTGTTCAACAGAGGAAGAAAATGCCATTACAGAACACAGCCAAGCACCCTGACAGCATGACGTGAACCCTAATGAATTAGCTGACAAATGAGCACAGTAAGTTCTGCTCAAGTGTGCTCTCTAAGCGGCAATTCAGCAACTCTGCTTCTCAACGTATTTTTCCCTTGTAAGGCTAAAGTCCATGTAAATTAGTTCTCAGGTGGGGTGTCAGGTGAAACGTATTGAAAACATACAAAGAGCAGCTTCCAGCCCCCCTTCCAGCTCTCAGCACATGCTTTCTGTACCCTAAATACCTCCGAGCCCTGTAGCACTAGCCATGCTTTAACACTTACAGTCTGTGATGCTGAGAGAGGTGGAAGAGACAGAACAAGGACATTGCAACCACAGTACAAACCAGGCTTTGCCCCTCTGAGATGTGGCTCCCTTGGCCTCTTGTAGCCTTTGTCTCAGCAGAGTCCTGCTGTAGCTTCCCAGGCCCGCGCTGCAATGGATGAAACCTCCACTACATTGAATCTGCTAAAGACATTTTGAAATTATTTATCTCAATCATAGTGCAAAGTCTGCCCACCAAGTGCTCTGCAAATCTTACGCTGGCAGATTTTGTCTCAGGAGCAGAGTATTGTGGCACAGGAATTAAGATACTTTAGTTCCCGCACCTCCTTAAGGAAGTCCATGCACACTTTGAAAATCACCATTGTAGTATTTCTAACCTTAAGCACATTTTTCACAATCAGTTCAGTGTCTGCATTTCCTCCCTCTCTCATAGTATTGGGTAGCCTGGATGGTTGTTGGTTGTTCTTTGTGAATTCACGATAGTCTGCACCACTCTCAGTGAGCCTTCTGTTCACATAGAGACAGGAAAATTCTCCACCAGAACACCAACCAGAGTTTGTCAGAGACCAAGGTCCCCCTTCTGAGCCATCAAGAAAGACTAGCAATACGAAACTGTAACTGTAGGGTCCAGTGGCTTTGGGATGGGATCTCTCTTCATGACATTGTCTTCTACACAGCCTGAAGACCTCACAAGACAATGGACATAAAAGCCAGTATATTTTGGAGATGGAGATTCATTTCACCTGCTGATGGTTGGCAATAGGTAGAACTTCCCCAGTCTCAGCAGCCCTGACTGTTAAGGTCATAGGGACAAGCAGATCAGCAGCTGCCTCTGCAGGATGGTCTTAACTTAGAGTGGAAGGAGTTCAGCTCAAAGCTGCATTCGTATTTGTAGCTCAATTACCATCCTGAAGACAAAATCCCTCATCATCCTCACCATCTGGCTACAGGAGTGCCTGACAAACACATCAGGAATACTCAGGCATGGATGCATAAGGGAAAAGAGAGAAGGCACAGGGCTGCTCAGTCTATCCCAGCACTCAGGAACCCTCTGCCCAGAGTGCCCATTGGAAATGACAGTGACTTTCCATCCCCCTGGAACGAGTGCCTCTGGGAAAGCAGTTTCAGGGAACCGAACCTCCACTGTCACGTAGGAGACCTTGCAGGGAAACCACTGCAATTGGGTGTGATGGCGAGTAAAGGTGAAAAAAATAGAGAAGGCCCACAGTCAGGCCAAGGACAGCAATTCTGCATTGCAGAGGAAGCAAATGTAACTCAGAAATTGCCTTTCCCAGAAAAACTGTGACAGAGAGGTCGTATATGTGCATGGAAAAGATGCTGTGAAAGATGCCCAAACTTCAGCCCGCTAGTCCACTTCCAAAGAGGATGGGAGTCCAACATGATATGTCTTTACACAGACAGCTTGCTTTTTACAAGCTGCCCACTAACGATGTCAAGCAGGCAGCAACAGGCAGCCAAGTGACTTCCACAGCAGCAAACCACTGGTGCCTACAGAAGAAAGGGCGTAGTTGGAGGAGCTCGAGCAACAAGCTGGGACATGAGGAATACAAACACGAACAAGGAACCTGGATGGGGAAAAGAAGTGGTGGTGTGTAGAAGGTGTGTTGGGTACCTGTCAGACACAGGTACGCTGTGGGGACCTTGATTATGAGGCTGTCCTACCTCTCTCAGCCACCTGCCCTCTTTGCCTTTCAGAGCACCCATCAGTGCTGCAGTCTGGTTCAGGGATGTAGTGATAAACCCACATGAAGAGGCCGTGATCCATCCCTGTCGCATACACAGATGCAGTCTCTCTTCAAGACAGGGCCAGGCAGAGACACAGCACTACAGCCCAGGACAGGAATGGTGTCAGTGACGGGACCCCACGGAAATGCCGTGGGACGTCCCCTAGCTGCGGTCACACTGGATACCTGGGGAATTACACAGGCACTGCAAGGCTGTAAAATAGATGCAGGCTGTAAAATAGATGCAGGCTGTACCCCAGCCTGGCATGTCCTCAAGAATCCCTACATCAGGAACAGGGGATAATATCTAAATATCCTTAATGGTTTGGGACACAATTGCTTAATTCCTTACCTCCCTTTAACTTTCTGTCGCAGAACTTGAGTTCAGAGGAGTGATTTTCTTCTGCTGTTCCTGTTGCATGGGACTTGTTAGTGTACGTCTCCAGAGGGCACATTTGTCAGGGAGCCTATTCCTTACGTGACACTTTGATGTCTTCACAATGACTTTTACAGTATATCTTTTAACTAATTTTAGAAGTTACTTCTGTTTCTGTGTCATTTATATACCTACTGAAAACACAGCATTTAGTCATCAGCTTTCCTGGAGATCGCTGCTTGATAAAACACTAAATATGGTCCAGAAACACCATGCTCCTTTTATTTTCTTATTTTGATGATGGTGTGTGTATATATATATGTAAAGCAAACCGAGAATTCTGTCATGTTAAGATCATAATAGATGAGTTCACGAGTTCATCTTTTTTTAATAGGTCTTCTTGGTTTTGAATTATATAACAAGTTTCATAAAGTGAAAAAGACAAAGCCAAGAGGCATTTTGTCATTGCTGCATATGTATAGCCTTTACCCTGAATTCATGCTTGCCACTGAAACATTCCATCTTTGTAGAAACGACATGAGCGCTTGCTTCATTGATGTAGTCCACTACCTAATGTATCAAATGAATGAGGTACCAGTTGGCATTATAATAACACAGCACTTCAGCAGCTGGCTGTCTTTATAATCATGATGGTCTTGCATCACTACACTGAAAAGCAATCAGAATGCTGCTTGAAAGATGGCACTATAGGAAGGAAGAAAAATTCCTAAAGTGTGTTTAGCAAGATTTCATAGGGTTAAAGTAAACCAAAATACATTGACAGCATCTGTTACATGATGCAAGGTAGAAGTTCTAGCCTAACATTAGCATTTAGCTTCTAGAAACTAATGCTATAGCATCTGATGAATAATCTGGCATACACTACATTTGCTTTATATATGTATATTTTTAGCTTCCAATTTATATTAGCTCCTTTAAAGTAGCTTATGCTTCCCTTTTATCCTCCTTGATCATCTGAACTGGTTCAAGAACCAATTTGCCTGAAGAGAGGTGTTATCACATGATCAGGTACTATTAAGAGTGATATTTCAACTTTTGCTTAACAGCTAAATAGCAAGGAGAAAAATTTAAATATGTTTCAGGTTTGTGCTGTATCTTTCACCAAAAGCAGCATTTTATTTTGCAATCTAGGGACCAAGTTTAGGAGTATAAGCACACAGATTTTTCTACATAACATTTACCAGTGAATTAAATTCATTTGCCAGCTGGAAAGGAGTCTCTATCCTTCTAATGAGGTAAGTGGAATTTCTCCAGGTCTGGAATCAACAGGGTCACAGCTTTATCCAAAAAGGCAAAGGAGAATGACATCTGCAGAGATTATCATCTCTATCCCTCAGAAACAGAGGGAAGATATTAGGAGTCTCTTATTGACGTATTTCTTCTCCTGGTCTATCCCGGATCAGCTCAGTTACACTGCTGACATTAAGTGCCCTCCCTCTCCCTTGACCACGCACAATACACTCGCCATTTGCTTTTTTCCTTACTGCCTACAGCCTGATGCTGCACCAAATCCATTTTTCATTAGCCATTTTGCATGTTGTGTCTTCCCTGACACTTGTTTTCAAGGAGAAAAACAGTCTCAGACTATGTACAAATAAGTCCAGAAGTAAATGTGTAACTGAAATAAATTACATTGAGAACCAGAGATTTATCAGCTGATCATCGTCGCTCCTGTCATCTCACCCCATCAGGGAAGCAAGCAGGGAGAAAAATGCATGGGCAAACCTTAATGCTTCACGCAGGCAAAATTCCCAGTGCAACAAGGCCTTTGGAGAACTGTAACCTTCCAGCTGAAACACACGTGGAATTGCAGGGACCTTGGCAGATGTGACAGCTTTCTCTCAATCTGGCAATCTCTTTTCCCTCCTCCTGTCAGCGATTTGGCTGTCCTGGGCTGCAAGCCATGGCACCACTGCCAACTCAGCCCTGGCTGCGCATTATTCCAGCCATGAGGTGCGGGGGAAGGCGATGGTTGAGCCATAAATCGCTGCCCAGGCTCCAGCGGGATAATGCTGGAACTGGTTGCTCTCCAGCCAGTCCTCCATTCAACACCATTGTTCTCACCAAAATCCTGCAATACTATGTGTTAGCTGCACATGAAATTTCTGCTCACTGCCTGTGTGGGCAGTTATAATGTCTCAGATTCATTTCTCCCAAAGTCTTTTCATTTGCTGGCCAGATTTGGCCATTATCGCTCATTTTACCTCTTCAAATAGAACCATCAGTGCACTGTTTTGTCTCTTTTTCCATTAAAGTCATGTCTGGAGGAGTCCTTGGACCATCACTTGCCTTCAGCAAAAAAGGGTTGAATGAAACTCGGTTGTGAAAGCAAGCTACCGGCAGCTCATATTCCGAGCGCCACTGAAACTACCTTCCAGCTGGTTTTATGTTTTCCAGGCTTGGACAAAGATGCTGTGACTAATATTTGAATACACCTAGATTAACATATTGGAGTGACTGGAAACTAACATTTGCAATATGCCTGCCAAAGAAATTGTTACCAACACCCGGCTTATAGCAAGAGCTCTAAGCTACAATTGCAACATACTTTTTATTTTTCAATGCAAATGACTCTGGTCAGATTTAAGATACAGCACCATCTTATGGATATTTCTGTATAGATTAATGAGTGCAACTTTTTCTCTGCTAGCAAAAACATTTCTTCGCCAACAAAACACAGCAAGGCAGAATTAGCCATCACTGTGCACTTTCTATATATGTGAAAAGTCAGAATGAGCTCTGGGAATGGGAAAGGACATTGTTCTGACACAGTCACTTGGGCAAATTTTCCATTTAATTACCAAGTCTATGATCAGGATGCTGAGTATTCCCAGTATTCTAGTATTGCAACTTCCAATAAGTACTAAAATTTCATGGAAGAGATCACGAAACACTTGAGATTCATTTCTTAATCATTACATTAAAAAATACATTTAAATCTAGTTTTATTTTTCGCTCAGTTTCTAGGCCATTAAGATGAGGTAGGGTCATATTTTCAATATTTTATCTGAAATTCTAAATAACACTATCTTTTTCATTTTTCTTTCCATAACTATTGAAGTTCATTCCTATTTCAGTGATTCCAGAAGCTCCAGAAAAAACCCCCACATTCAAGTAGCAAGGACTCACAATCCTGTTTTCCAGTTTAACTCCCAACTATTTAAGGTTATTAACTATTAGGTTTTAGTCATATAATCATAGAATCATAGAAAGTTTTGTCTCATCAAACTCAATAGTCTAAAAGTTTTGTAGCTATTTTTTTGACTTGGGTAAAGTTTGTGTGTTGAAATGAAATACCTTTCTGAATGATGGCAAAAGCATATGTAGGATGTAAGTCTGTGTGTGTATCATACACAAGTATTTTAAATTACATTATTTTTATCAATTAAGTTTTATCATAAATACATGTAAAACTACATCTAAAATACAATCTAAAATTCTAGTTATCCTGGTTGTTCAGTAACAATACAACACACGCAGTGAAATCCTAGGAGCTTTGAAACATCAACTGATTTCTAGAATAACTTCTATCCAGGATTCCATTTCTCTAGGAAGAATAGGTCCCAAAAATCCCATTAGACTGCATCCTTGCAGCCTTTCTGAAATGTCACCACTGAGGGACATATAAGGAGAAAGGTTTTCTTTGTCTTCGGCCATTACAAGCACGTTTATAGCTTACAGCCACTTACAGCTTTGTGGTTTACAATAAACATCTTAAACTTCACTGGAAACCAACGGACAGCCAGTGCAGTATCTTGATAACAGATAAGAGTGTTGAGGTTACCCATCGATAGTAAGTAAGATCACAGTAAGATCACACCTTCACCAGGTGATCAGGCGGGTGGTGCTGGAGGTCAAAAACCCAGCTGCAAAACCTAGCAACGAATGGCATGTGAATTTGGCATAATTCCTGACATTTCACTTTGCTAAATTTCCACTTAACAGTAATCTTGTGCCACGATTTAGCAACCATCCCCAAAGGCTGTAATCAAAGCACTGACTGCAAGATGAGGGACAGCAAAAAGGAATTATATTTGTTTTTGTTGTTTGCCTTTGGAATTAGTTTAACACAAACATTTAAACACATTCGATATGAACCAAGTGTGTCACCTTCTGCTTGCTTTATCTATTGTTAGGTCAAACATATTTCAATAAACTTGTATGGAAGCACGTGTTCTAATTTAGGACTCTACTCTCTTCAAATTAGTTTTTGAAAAAAACAGACAAATACCTTAATTGAAAAACGTATTTGGTAAATGCCAACCTTAGTTAAAATATCTATTATATGTATGAGAAGATGCAAAAAAAGGAAACCAAAGGTTACCTTTGATCATACTTATGCACTTACTTTAGCAGAAAAGGCAAGAATTATTTACCTGCTCGCCTTTCAGCTTACTGCCAGACAGAAGGTTAGTAATCACATCAGAGCTTCAATCAAGATATAAATCAAAATTTTACCTGTCTTGAATGATAAGAAGAGTGAATTTACAACATCCTCTCTGACAGAGTCACTAAGACACTACAAACACAGTTTCAATAATCACAGTGGAAAGATGACAAGATGCTGAAGAGCCAATGTGGCACTATGAAAAGATGCATACAGCCAAATGTGGTAGTACCAAGCCCAGGTTCTCGGGAATCCAGGATTCCTAATTGTAATATTGCCTTTAAAAGCATTAGATCTGGAAAAGCCAGGCTCACATTGCACTCTTTTTAACAGCCTCCTTTTTGACAAGCCATTAGAGAGCAGCCACTCTGAATTCCCTGCAAAAGCAGAAGGGCAGCGGTTTTTAGGAGTGAGTTGGGGGAATACGCAAGCTGAATTCTCACTCAGTATTCTAACTGCAGTTGACAAAGTTAAAGATAACATACCCAGATACTATTAAGATTGTGGCAAGCTGCACGAATAATGCAATAAAGCAGCTTTGTGTTGTAACCAAAAATTCCTGGGAAAAAGGAATCGCTAGGTCACCTGTGAAGAACCAATTGAACTGTACTAAAACAGCACTGAAACTGTACTAAAACAACAGTATTGAAATCAGACCTTCAGCTAACCCAAGGCATTGTGTTAGAAGACCAAGAGGCTGAGAGCATGAGAAAGCAGAAAATTTTCACACAGTGACGCAGAGAAAAGAGTGCAATGTGATTTCCATTACATGGTTTAAATTACTGGGCTTGTTCACAATAAAATCTAAAGAAATATTTAATTCAAGTCTAGCCATGGAACAGTGATTGAAAAATGAGTGATTAAAAATGTTTCCAGCTTGCTAGGTCTAAAAACATCCCACTTCAAAAAGGCTATAAGAAGGTCTTCTCAATGATAAATCGAAACACTAACAACATTCCTCTTATCCCTGGTTTAAAAATGATTATGTTCTGTCATATCCAGCTAGAAACTTCATTCAAGTTCAAATGCAGGGCAGAGATTAGGAGCCTGCTGGAAACAAACAGAGAAAAGCCCACTGAAGAGAAAGAAGGGGCTACTTCTGTCATAAGAGGACTTTGAAACTAGTCCTAACTTACGAGGATTTACATTCAAAACATGGACAACTGGGTGCTATTAGAAGGCTTTTCAAAGAGGCATAATCACAGTGACGAGATTTCTGCCCTTCCCGGAGCGTGGCCTTTGGGTATGTTTGGTACAGCTGCCTCTATCTGTCTGCTCTGCAACATTTTTCTGCACAATAAAGTACAGAAGCTGTTTGCGGAGATTTCTGATACAAGAAAATGCATGAAATTCAAGCTCATACACACATCTGAGCAAATTTTGACTGTCCAAGTACTCAAAACGCAGATTTCAACCGTGATAGCAGGGATTCTTTCTGTTTTGACCATATGCCGTAAAAGGTCTGCCAATGTGTTCAAATACTCCCTTCATCACGAAACAGAAAATTACCATATATCACTCCTTAAGGGTCTGAACCAAGCTGGTTTCCTTGCGTGCAGTGGAAAGACTTGGTCATAACCACAAGGTTCTCTTGTTGCCTTTTCAAACTCTTGAAGGAATTTCCATACACTCTCATCCTCCTTGCAGAAGTTTGATTAAACAGCTAATCTTGTTTTGCCATCTAGGAATATTTCCTTTACACAAATCATTTAGGATATGAGTTAATGACCCTCCGTACCATTTATTTCATTATCCAGAATTTGACAAAGCAAACATTGAGTCTGGCTGTTTTTCTAAAGGTTAGGGCACCGGAAGCTTAAACTTAATCTGTTTTCTTTTCCAGAAGGTTGATTCTCCACTCATCGGTCAGTGCAGTGCAGAATAGGGCTGCATTAAATGACAGTTCATTTCCATAACAAATGGAATGGAAGATATGAAAAAGACATTGTCAATGCACCTGAACTCCATCATACACCTTAAAGGAAGACAAATTTCATTGCAGGTAACCAGACTGAGACTGAAGTCCGTAATTTAGAACAAACAAGAAAGGATCTCCGTGAAATATGTAAGCAGTCATGCACTGCACTATTCAGTTACAGGCCCGGTTCCTGGCAACAGTCCACAGAAACTGCATTTTCATTTAATTAATCACTTCTGTACACAGCCAGGAATCTGAGCTCACACATGAAACAACATTAGCAGGATAGTAATGACCTCAAAATATTCTTTAAGTGGCCGGTATGTAAAACTACAGGCTTGTGCGGTGAGAGTAGGAAGAATTGGAGAGGCTGAGGCCCTCCTGCATTCCTGTTATCTCTCTCCCCACCTCACCCCTACTCCTCTCACGGTCACAGAGCAGTTCTCACCAGCAATGGCACCGCACAAAATCCCTGCTTTGGCTGGAGAGCAGGGCCACATTTCTAACACAAGCAGGATGACATCAGTGGCTGCTCAGCTCATAGTGTTAGGAAAAAAAGGCAGCTCTGTCATTGGAAGTATTAAAAGGACAGTCATATGTAAGTTTATAAAGTATTCTGTCTGTTCAGTGTGACGTGGTAAGGCTGGCATGCCTCTGAGACTGCCATTTCAGGAAAAGTGTGCTTCAGCTGGGAAGAAACAGGGATAATCATTTTTCTTCACCATGAGGGTGGTGAAACAGTGGAATAGGTTGCCCAGAGAAGCTGTGGATGCTCCCTCCCTGGCAGTGTTCAAGGCCAGGTTGGATGGAGCTCTGAGAAACCTGCTCTAGTATAAGACGTCCCTGCTCATGGCAGTGTGGTTTGAACCAGATGATCTTTAAGGTCCATTCCAACCCAAACCATTCTATGATTCTATGCTTCTGCAATCAGAATTTGCACCCATCACCTATGCAAAAAGACTGAGGGATCACGCAGCCCACAGAAAGCTGAGCAGACTGAAGACAGTTTCTTTTCATACAACAACCTTTTATAAATAGGAAGGGAATAATCTGTTTTCCAAGTCTGCTGCAGACAGATGAGACTAACAGGTTTAAATTGCTTAGGGACACGGTGTAGATTTTAGCAGCTCCAAGCTCATTGCTGACAAGAGGCTGAAAACTCCTTCTCTTGCTCTTCCCCCCAAGCATCTCCTAGTCACTGGCCCCTCTCGTTCCTGTCCTCCTCTCAGCAGGACTGAAACCGAGCTCCAAGGCAACGCTGAAAGGAGCAGAAGAACAAGCCCCTTGGTTTCCTCTTCTCCAGCCCAAAAAGTGTCACGAGTTCCTGGCAGGAGCCCACCCAGCAGCAGCTCCTGGAAGAGGGATGGGGCCTGGCTCTACACATGCCTGACCTCTGCTTGCCTTCCTGAAAACCCACCCTGTGCTTCCTCCTCCATGCCCTAGTATCAAGTGGAGAACCGGGTCAAGCCCCCTTTGCAAGTCTCTTTTCCCTTCAGCATAAAAAGAAGGACATCATCGATTTTTTCAGATGAGCCCCTCTTGCACCCAGGGAGATTCCCCTCAGAGTCTTTCCCTCTATCACAGGGAAAGCTTTTAAGGTCTGCCCTTATCTAGACAGAGCAGAACAGCTCCCGTAGGGAAGCGAGTGAAGGCAAAGTGCTTCTGTCTTCCTGCATGCCCAGGAATTGAGGAAACACAGTGCAGGGTGAGCAGGGACGGGGTTTGGGATGTTTTGAGCAGCAATAACAGGGGCTAGGCTGAATGCTCCCATGGATGGCACAAGTTTCCAGAATGGGAGGCTTAGGGTAACATTAAGACAAATTTTCTAAATTGAAAGAGAGTTCAGTGTTGGAACTGTTTTCCAAGGGAGATGAAATACTAGAAGGTACTAAGAATAAAGTTAGACAAGCGTCAGTCACGAATGAGTTAGCTGTAGTGAATCTCATTTGGGAGCAGAAGTACAGTCCCAATAACTTCTTCAGATCTTTTCCAAGCCTGCTTTCTATTTTTGCCTATAGACCTGAACAGGACTCGAGCAAGCACATTCCTCTGGAGATGACAGGATTCACCGGAACTCGCCAGCAGCGTCTGACGGTGTCACACGTGCAGCACTTGTGTCATCCCGTGAGAGATACCACTTTCCATTATATTGCTCACAAGACTCCACACCACTCACATCAGCAAGTTTTGCATCATCTGGGCTTGCTGAGAAAAAAAGTATTTCAGAAAGCAGTAAAATCCCCAGTAAAAACAATGCTGTGTGTTAATGATAACAACCACATGAAAGTATTAATGCACTATAGCTAAACAACAGCTATTTTATGGCTCCATGCATTTCTTGATATTGGTAATTCAGAAGTTCATTAACCAATATCAAGACTAATTTTAAGACTTCCACCGGCATTATTAAGCTAACAGGACAACAGATCCTGTGGTGGATATGGTCCTAACATCCTTTGCCAATAAAGACAAGTTGTGGGATAGAGAGGTTTCTTGTGGATAGAAACATTCCTTCAAGAAAAATGGATCTGGATAGTTCTTTAGAATTTTAAAACAGATATTAATGTCACTTTTTCGACCCCACACTGAAAAATCAGATTGCCTTAACTACTTGATCTTAAGGTGTGGAGAACAACACTACATTTCAGACACAAATGTCTGAAATCTACTCTGAATCAAATTAATTCAAAAATCTCCATTTTTTAGAATAGCTTTTAGTACTAAGTGGTGATGTGACATAAATTTTAATCTGGCCTCTTAGCAATAACCTGCTCATTACATTGATGCTGCACAGCTTGTGAGTAATGCAGTGCCTCCAAAACGTCAGACCAGGACATATGATTAGCATTTTCTCATATACTTCTGTATATTTATGTACATATTCATGAACTAAACCTGAGCTACAAAACTGGAAACTGTGTGTCGAAATACTTGGATCTAACTTAGGTTTTTTCCTTATATGGATCAGCAATTGACATTGCTTATCCTGGTCAGTTGCCCTTGTGGACTCACCTGAGGAGAGCATGGGAATTTCTCTTAAGGCCTAGAAAAGCTAGTTAGGAATCAAGTACGTGGACGCTCTGCATTCCACCCTACGCTCTTGTCTGAGACCTGTCTAGCTCATGAACACTGGTATCCAGTTCTGGCATGCCAAAAGGAAATATTGGGACATTAAAACCATTTTGTTTTATGATTACTCTTAGGGAGTCAAATCAAATGGAACAGATTGGGAGGAACGCTTTCCTGAGCTCTGCAATTCTGATACAGATCAGTGGAGCAAAGGTGTTTGATTTAAGTAGGAGAATATATTCCATCATTGTCTGCAAATGCCAGAGGTTGTGGTGGGCAAGAAAGACTTTGCAGCAGCGTAAAGGTGTGATGGTGGCTGCAAGAGTGCAACGAAAACATGACGTATTGTCTTCTCCACCTTCTGAGCCTGTAAATGCTCTGCCATTTGCTAGCATGGTGGAGAGGACCATAAAAAATAAAATCCAACTTTTCAGGCATCAGAAAGAAGCTGTGTGAATATTTACACAGAGAGTTCCACCACCTATACACTGCTATAGTGAGACCCACTATGAAGTAAATAAGTGGCAAGCCTGGTTTTCAGAGAAAGCTCCGTTTGTTTTGTCAAAGTAAACTCACTGCTCATTGCAATGCTTAGTTACTACTTCCAAACCCATTTTAGGTGTGGGCAATACCACAGTATTAGTAACGTCTTTCTAAAAATTCCCATCCACATCATGGAATCATAGAATCATTAAGGTTGGAAAAGACCTCTAACATCATCAAGTCCAACTGTCAATCCAACACCACCATGCCTCCTGGACCATGTCCCGAAGTGCCACACCTACATGCTTCTTGAACACCTTCAGGGGTGGTGACTCCACCACCTCCCTGGGCAGCCTGTTCCAATACCTGACCACTCTTTCAGTAAAGAAATCTTTCCTAATATCCAATCTAAACCTCCCCTGACGCAGCTTGAGGCCATTGCCTGTCGTCCTATCGCTAGTTACCTGGCAGAAGAGACCAACACCTGCCTCACTACAACCTCCTTCCAGGTAGTTATAAAGAGTAATAAGATTTCCCCTCAGCCTCCTCTTCTCCAGACTAAACAGCCCCAGTTCCCTCAGACGCTCCTCATAACACTTGTTCTCCAGACCCTTCACCAGCTTTGGTGCTCTTCTCTGGACATGCTCCAGCAACTAAATGTCCTTCCTGTAGTGAGCGGCCCAAAACTGAACACAGTACTCCAGGTGTGTCCTCACCAGTACAAAGGCACCATCATCTCCCTACTCCTGCTGGCCACACTATTCCTGATACAAGCCAGGATGCTGTTGGCCTTCTTGGCCACCTGGGCACACTGCTGGCTCATGTTCAGCTGGCTGTCGACCAACATCCCCAGGTCCTTTTCCGCCGGGCAGCTTTCCAGCCACTCCTCCCCAAGCCTGTAGTATTGCATGGGGTTGTTGTGACCAAAGTGCAGGACCTGGCACTTGGCCTTGTTGAACCTCATACTGCTGACCTCGGCCCATCGATCCAGCCTGTCCAGATCCCTCTGCAGACCCTTCCTACCCTCCAGCAGATCAACACTCCTGCCCAACTTGGTGTCATCTGCAGACTTACTGAGGGAACACCCAATTCCCTCATCCAGATCATTGATAAAGATGTTAACCAAGACTGGCCCTAAAACTGAGCCCTGGGGAACACTGCTTGTGACTGGCCACCATCTGGATTTAACTCCATTCACCACCACTCTCTGGGCTTGGCCATTCAGCCAGTTTTTTACCCAGTGAAGTGTAAACCCACCCAAACCAAATAATTAAATCTGCACAGACCACCTGGAATTAATGGGGAGGTACCATCTGACATGCCTCTGGGAGAAATGCATTCCTGAAATGAAATGAAATTATATTCCAGAAATGAAACCTCCAGAAATTTTAGCCATCTCCTGCAAACTCTTCACAAAGGAATAAAATAATCTGCATGGAACAGCTAGAGGACTGGGAAATCTATCAGCTATGCACATACTTCTCACACCACAGAGCTGAGCACTGCGCACTGGTAGCAGGCAAATGCTGGTAAATTTATCATTAAGAAGATCTATGGGACACTGTTCATCATGAAGAAGAATGCAAGCTCTTTTGCACTTTCAAACTTCTGTGTTTCCAGGCGGATTGTCAATCCACATTACCTATTCCGTATGCCTGTACTGCATCTCCATTCTGTGTTCTTGCCCAGGCAAAACCTCATACATATCAATGGGCAACAGTGGCAATAGTCAGATGCCTTCAGAAACTGTGAGCTAGACCACAAAAACAATACATGCTCAGCTTCACCATCATATTATTTTTAAAGTAAACATAAAATTGTGGTTATTTTTTTTACTTTAATTTTGGGTTTTGCACTTTTGTGGCAGTATTCTTTCATGCTTTCAAGATTTTCTGCACAAATTCATGGTATATAGGGCTTGTCACAGTGGGTAAGGCAAAGGGAGAGGCGGGACTTTACCCACCACTCTTTGCTGCTCAGGGTAGTACATTCCCATGATACAGCACTTACAAAGCACCCTAGAAATGTTATCATCATGTCTGGCTTTGGCTATGACCTGCTTACAAATCAGATAAAGTGAGATTCTTGCCTAATCACATGATTTGGTAATCCAAAGCATTAGGGAAAAATAGTACAAGAAGTGCCTAAACTGACAGTGCACTGCATGAAGCTAAAACTCATTATTGTGAACTACTGAGCCTCAAAATAATAAAGAATGTTATGACCAAAAGACAGTTTATAAGTGAATTATAAGGCACTGATTCTGTAATAGGAAATTTTTACCAGGCATATTCTTATACACCTTATTTTTAGTCACCTGTTTTCCCAAATAAAGGATTTGAAAACATAGCTAAAATTTTTATCTACATCTTGAAATAAAAATCTTAGATCAGTTCAAAACTGAGATTTTCACCATTACATTTACTGCTTCTTTTATCCCCTAAATCAAAAGCTTCATTGACAAAAACCCTCTTTTCATTACCATATAAAAAATAACAGTCCTGTTCTTAACACCATTTTGTTAAAATAAATATGCTCTACAAACTAAATTAGGCAAAATACAACATCTAGGCAGAACGAGTGCTACTGTAAATAAACGTGCTGAGGTTGGACAAAGGGAAGAGAAAGTACAAATAAAATAGGTTTGGACAGATTATCTTAATGAGAACTAATTAATGACTTTTCATTGTTGTGGTTGGATTTTTTAAGCTTATAGGTATTTAAATATAAACATTCTGTGTTAACATTTGTGTACTTTACTGGCTGAGCGGCATTTAAACAGAAGTATCTGAGGAATTCAGGGACAAGTTCTGACTGATTCTTACAAGCCTGATACCACCGATGCTGGACGGTAGCATTATCAGTAAAGTAGACGAAGGAGACTCAGAAAGGGTGGCTTTTGTGCTCTGCAGAAATATTTAAATTATAAAACAAGATACTCTACATTTAAATGTATCACCAGATGAGAAAATAGCACCAAGAACCAACAAGAGATCAGAACCAAAAACTCAGATAATGTTGGATGAGAATTAGCTTTACAGAATGGAAACACACAATAGCAAATAAAGGGTTGTGTTAAAAGCAGCTGCAGAACGTAAGAGTGTTTGTCCTAAGCTGTTAGATATGCTGATAGATATTGTCAATTCATGTTATTGATGTAGTCAATTCCAAGTTGAGAACATTCTATTTTGAGCCTGATCTGACAGAAAATAAAATCTAAATAGTTCTTGTTTTTATCTTTTTCCCCAAATGAGGAGATACACTGAGAAAAGACGAGGCCTGAAAGCAAAGTACAAGACTTTTGCTGCCTTGCTAGATGTCCTTTGCATACAGCTCTAGGGAAGACATTTTAAATCGATGTTTTAAGTGGTGGGGAAAAAAGCAAACAGTGCTCTTCATCAAGGGTAAGAAAAAAGAACCACAGGCCAGTCAACCTCAGCTTGATCCCTTGGAAAGTGGTGGAGCAAAGAATCCTGGAAAAAAATTTCCAAACGTACTCAAAGTGAGAAAATGACTGGGAGTAGCCAGCATGGATCCATGGAGGAGAAATCATGCCTGACCAGCCTGATCGGCTTCTATGACCAAATGACTGGCTTGGTGGATGACAGGAGAGCAGGGGATGTCGTTTACCTTGACTTCCACCAGGCTTTCAACACTGTCTCCCATAACATCCTCACAGACAAATCGATGAAGTGCAGGCTAGATAAGTGGGCAGCAAAGTGCAGTGAAAACTGATTGAACTGTCTGGCTGGGAGAGCTGTGATCAGCAGCGCAGGGATCACCTGGAGGCCAGTCAGTAGTGCTGTACCCAGGGACTGGTACTGGAACCAATACCATTCCACATCTCCGTTAATGACCTGGACAAAGAGCACACCCTTTGACAGTTTGCAGACACCATGAACTTGGGAGGAGTGGCTGATACAGCACATGGTTGTGTGACTGTTCAGAGGGACCTCGACAGGCTGGAGAAAATGGCAAACAGGGATCTCAAGAAGTTCAGCAAAGGGAATTGCAAAATCCCGCACCTGAGGATGACAACCCCCATGCACCAGTACAGACTGGGGGCTGACTGACAGGAAGCAGCTTTGCAGAAAGATTTAGATGCTGGTGGACACCAAGCCAAACACAAGTCAGCGATGTGCTCGTGCAGCAATGAAGGCCGACAGCCTCCTAGGCTGCATTAGTTTGAGTGTTGCCAGCAGGTCACGGGTGTGATCCTTCCTGTCAGCACTGGTGAGGCCACATCTGGAGTGCTGGGTGCAGTCCTGGCTCCGCAGTATAAGAGGATGCCGTGGTTTAGCCTGGCTGGTCACCAGGTGCCCACCAAAGCTGCTCTATCACTCCCCCTCCTCATCTGGACAGGGAGAGAGGAAATATGATGACAGGCTCGAGGGTCGAGACAAGGACAGAGAGAGATCACTCACCAATTACTGTCACGGGCAAAAGAGTCGCAACTTCAGGAAATTAGTTTAATTTATCACCAATCAAATTGGAGTAGGATAATAAGAAAACAAAAACAAACCTTAAAAACACCTTCCCTCCACCCCTGTCTTCTTCCCAGGCTCAACTTCTCTCCTGAATTCTCTACCTCCTTCTGCCTAGTGGCATGGGAGGATGGGGAATGGGGGTTACAGTCACCACACGTTGTCTCTGCTGCTCCTTCTTCCTCAGGGGGAGGACTCCTCACACTCTGCCCCTGCTCCAGCATGAGGTCCCTCTCACGGGAGATAGTCCTCCATGAACTTCTCCAACATAAGTCCTTCCCATGGGCTGCAGTTCACGAACTGCCCCAGTGTGGGTCCTTCCCACGGCGTGCAGTCCTTCAGGAACAGGCTGCCCCAGCGTGGGTCCCCCACGGGGTCACAAGCCCTGCCAGCAAACCTGCTCCAGCGTGGGCTTCTCTCTCCATGGGTCCACAGGTCCTGCCAGAAGCATGCTCCAGCACGGGCTCTCCACAGGGTCACAGCTTCCTTCGGGTGCATCCACCTGCACCAGCGTGGGGTCCTCCATGGGCTGCAGAGGGATATCTTCTTCTCCGTGCTCCTCCACGGGCTGCAGGGAGACAGCCTGCCTCACCATGGTCTTCATCACAGACTGCAGGGGAATCTCTGCTGTGGTCCCTGGAGCACCTCCTCCTCCTCCTTCACTGACCTTAGTGACTGCAGAGTTGTTTCTCTCACATATTCTCACTCCCCTCTCCTGCTGCATATTGCCATTATGCAGGTTTTTAAATTTTTTTTCCCCCCTTCTTAAAAACGTTATCCCAGAGGCGCTACCATCATTGCTGATGGGCTCGGCCTTGGCCAGCAGTGGGTCCGTCTTGGAGCTGGTTGGCATCAGCTCTGTTGGACATAGAGGGAAGCTTCTAGCAGTTTCTCACAGAAGCTACTCTGGTCGTCCCTGCTGCTGTGCCAAAACCTTGCCACACAAACCCAGTAAAGAGGGACACGGACATACTGGAGCAAGCGAAAGGTCAGGGAGGTGATTAATGGCTCGGAGCATGTGAGATATGTGGAGAGGCTGAGCGAGTTGGGATTGTTCAACCTGGAGAAGAGAAGGCTCAGGGGAATCTTATCAAAGTATATCAACAGCAGACGGAGAGCAGTAAAGAACACAGCCAGACTCTTCTCAGTGGTACTCAGGGAAGGACAAGAAGTAATAGGCACAAAATGAAATACAGGAAATTAATTCCTTTTAAACATAAGTAAAAGCTTTCTTATTGTGAGAGTGGTCAAACACTGGCGCAGGTTGCTCCTCTCGGTGGTGGAGTATCCATCCTTGCAGATATTCAAAATCTGCCTAGACTTAGCTCTGGGCAAGCTGCTCAAGGTGACTCTGCTCTGCGGGCTGGACTAGATGATCTCAGGAGGTCCCTGCCAGTCTCAACAGCTCTGCAATTCCGATATGAAGCATGAAGGAAAATAAGAGATATCGTCCCTCCAAAAGGTGCAGGCAGTTAGCGGAGCAAATATTATCTTTTCTACACAGGAGATTTGTGTAATCTTATGTATGATAACATGATCACCCTGGCCTTAATGCAGCAGTAGTTGTGAGATGACACTGCTGGACTGAGTCATTACATTTAAAAATGTTTGGGACCTGACTTTTGAATTTTCAGAGTTTGTATCCCAATTGGTGCTTTGCATATCTTTGGTGGCAAGCTTTTTGTAATGTTCTGTTAATTTTTTTTTTGCCATTAGAATGAGAACAAGTTATTGCAAAAGGCACCCACAAATCTGAGTGCATATTGTATTCCTCTTCGTGAAAAAGTATCTTAGAGTAACCAGTTCCATGTTTTTTATGGAACTACCTCTTATCTGCTACAGGACTAGCACTACTTGCAGTGATGCACCGGGAACACAGACACTGACACATGACTGGTGATGGTGGTACCCACGAAAAGTGGCCTTAGCAATTCCTGCACTAAGGAAGCGTGACCAGAGATATTCAATAGGTTGACACTCGCTTTCCTGTGTTTCACAAGTTTTGCCCACTATTATCAGTTCATGTTAAGAACACGAGCCCACCGTATAAATAACCCACTTATTTTTATACAACTGCCAGACCGTCCCGCCAGCCGTGGTCCTCCTCACCCATCCCCGCTCGGTAGCTCCCACGTCCCCCCTGGTACCGGCACCACCGGGCACGGCGTGCGGGGAGCGAAGGAGGACTCGCTGATCCACACGAAACCCGACATGCCTTCCCTCCCCGGGGCTGCCCTGCCGCGGCGCCCTGGTCGCACTCCAGAGATTTAGCTTTCGCATGGTGAAGCCTTTTTTTATTCCGTTTTAGAGAGTGATGGCACCGGGCTGTCGTACGTTTCTCACAGCCTCACCTGTGAAGGCAACCGCTGCGGACACGACCCCGGCGGGATCCGCAGACAGCCGGGAACAACGGCTCCGGAGAGCCGGGAACTGCCCGTGCGCGGCCGCGGGCTGGCAGCGGGGCCGGTCCGAGGGGGCCGCGCACGCCCCAGCGCCGGCTCGCTCCCCCCTCAGCACGGCACGGCCGCGGCGGCGGCTGCCTCGGCGGGCATTCGAGAGGCCTCTCGTTTCCTCCCTCACGGCGCGGCAGAGGATGCCAGCGAGCCCGGGGTCAGCAGCCAGCCCGGCCAGCCCAGCCGAGCGGGACGGAGGGCACAGCCAGCCGCCAGCCGGGCCGGGCCGGGCCGGGCCGTGTGCCGCCCGGCCACCTGCGGACCGCTGCCCCCCGCCGGGGCGGGCGGAGGTGCCGGCCCATCCCCGGCCCCGCCTCCGCCGGGAGCCGCCCGGAGCAATTCCCACGGCAACCCAGGCTCGACCCCCTTCCCAAACCCCGCCTCCCCTCCCCGCCCCTCCGCTCCCGCCCACCGCCCGCCGCCGGTCGGGAACGCTCCGTCTGCAAACTCGACGTGTCCGGGAAGGTGCGCGCCGCTCCCCGCCTCGCCCCGCGCCCGGCCGAGCGCGATGCTGGACCCTTCCTCCAGCGAGGAGGAGTCCGATGAGCTGCTGGAAGAGGAGCGGCGGGACGCGCTGCTGTTGGCGGCGGCGGCGGGCGGCGGCGGCTCTCTGCGCTCGCTGCCGCCGCCGCCGCCTCGGGACCCGCGGGGCAGGGAGGCCGGCGCGGCGCGGGCGGCCAGCCCCAGCCCCTCGGCGCTGAGCGAGGGCCGGGAGGAGCAGGAGCGGCTGCAGCGAGAGGAGCGGGAGAAGCGGCTCCGGCTGCAGCTCTACGTGTTCATCGCGCGGTGCATCGCGCACCCCTTCAACGCCAGGCAGCCCACGGACATGGCCCGCCGGCAGCAGAAGGTGAGCACCGGCCTCCCCGCCGCCGCGCTCCCCCGCCCGCCCGCCGCGCTCCGGCCCGCAACAGGTTGAGGCGGGGCGGGGGGGGCCGTCGGCGCGGCGGGCGAGGAGGTGTCGGAGCGTGGCGTTGCGGGGCCGGGCTCCTCCGGCACCGAGCGGAGCGGAGCGGCCCGTCAGCCGGCGGGGGTGGAGGCCGTGGAGTTCTGGGGGCCGCGCTCCGAGTCGCCCGGGGCCGCTCGGCGCTGGGAGAGGGGGTTCCGCGGCTCGGCGCGGGGTGAGGGACGGAACCGGGGCTGCCAGAGTTGCCGGTCGCGGTCCGACCTCCCGTCCCCGACTCGAGCGAACTCGGCCACAGTGCGGAGGCGGACGGGGAAACCGTTGCGGTTCGTTGACTGCGAAGCGCGGCCGCTGCGTGCGGAGAAGGTGACGAGAGCGGCCTGCTGGGGCCGGCGGACCGGCGTCGGTCTCCGCGCCGGGGGGCCGGCGGGTACCGGCGCTCCCTCGCTGCGACTTGTGAGCTGCTGGAGAGGCGGAGTACTTCAAGTTTGGAAACAAGGCACTCTCTTTCCAGATAACCGCTTAAAAGCTCAGTGCTTGAAATGTTTGTGTATTTTTCTTTTTTTTACTTTCATTTCTGTAAAACAAACAGACCCACCCAAATCAAAACAGAAAAGAAACCAAAAACCCGCCGTTCACGTCAGTTTCCAGAGGGGAAGAATTCGGTTCCACTTGGCTTTTTATGATCTTGGTACTTCCATATCTCTAAGGGTTTGTAAAATCCATCTCTGAGGGTTTGTTTTTGGGGTGTCTGAATTATGCCTGCTATAGATAATTTGAGCTTAGTGAATTCCCTGACAAGTTAACGTGGCGGTAATAATAAGATTATTTCTGGAAGAACGTTTTGTTTTTATTAAGTGTTAGGTACTTAAACTGTGAAGCCTGTGTAAAGACGTCTTGTAAGCAGGAAGCCAAAGAAAGTCTGGCAAAATGAGAGTTTTCACCACCCCGCTGAGGACTCCCCACCCCAAACCAGAGTCGTCAGAGAAATTATATTTTGAGAGGACACCTGGAGGTCTTCCCACTGGCCAAAGCCAAAGCTGACCTGATGCAGTGTTGGTATCAGTCTAGGTTCAAGCAGCAGGCTCAGAAGCCTTCAGAGGTGAGATCCCACAGCTCATCTGTGTGACCTGCTCTGGTGCTGCATTGCCTGTCTCGTGATGAGATTTCCTTGATCATCTTCCAAGTTACAACTTGTGGGCATCAGCTGCAGAAGATACTGAACATTTAGAAGTTCTCACTGATCTCAGTCACTAAGTATAGGAACTGCTGTTTAAAAATAACTACAGTATTAATTATTTTTGTTAATAAGATATGTGAAAAGACATTACTGATGTGCAGCGAATACAGAAATACAACAGCTGTGGATTTAATATATGAGCAATGAACAGTCCGATTGACAGAAATGACTTGATACCCAAAATGAAATGTTACTCTTGCTAATTACTGTTTTTAAATGAACTCTGACTTTTGGTTTAACTGCTATATGTAGAAGGATTCTTGTCATGCTTAGGAATTTAGCTGCAGAACGAGGATGATTTGTCTCTTGCTGCTCAGGAACTAGTGCTTTTAAATAAGACATAACACAAACAAAAAATCTTTCTAGGAGTTGCATTGCTCTCTAGAAATGATGAAATGCACATAAACATCCTTCCTCTTATTTGACAGTTTGACCTATTACCCAACAAATTACTCAGTCTAGGGTAGCAGCACTGGCCCTGAGTTGTGACAGTTCAGAAGACCTGCTTTGATCGTTCCAGGTCGCTGAGAGCAGAGCGAAGGAGCCCCTTTCTGAGCTCTGATTTTTGCACGCTGTGCTGCACCCTGGCCCTGTGTCAGCCTGAGGAATGAGAGTACAAGCACCTGTCTTGCGCTGTGCCCTGTAGAAAGGCGCTTCTGGGTGCGTGGTAGCTGGACTCGTACTACATAGGGTAAAAGTCTGTCTTACGTCCTGAATGAATTTTCTCACTGCCAAAGTATGATATAGGTGTGGGCTGTCCTTAATCTCTTGCTCTTTTGCTTCACATCTGCCTTCTGTTATGTGGCTGGCTGTCCGCTGCTGGCTGGACTGCGATTCCTCACCTGTGGTGTTCAGCTGGAGCCATTAACTACCGCACGCCCTGCCCATCATCAGTGGATAAGTGACCCAAGGTATGGTTTCGAACCGGAACCTGTGATGCTCTGTGGTTCCAGCTCCCAGCCCAGTCTGCCAGTCTCTGGTTGTGCACTCCTCGTCATGCTTTTGCACCAGCAGTCTTTCCGATAACCTAAGAATAGTATCCACCCTGCTTGAGAGCAGCAGTAATTTGTTCTTGCTGGTGGTTCATTTGGCATATTGCTGAGCAAATATTGCAGAATGCAGTTTGCTGCTTTTTTAATGTGGAACATATTATCCAGTAAGGGAATGAGTTGGAATTCACATATCAGATATCCTCACTTGCATTGTAATATCAGTGAGGAAATAGTTTACAATATGGCTGGCTTCTTATGTTCTTGCCTCAGTATCAGATTAAAATGTACTGTATGGTTTCTTGAAACCATCATACTTAATGGACTGAGTTGTACTAATTAACATAAAGAATTTTAAATGCAGGCAGTGTTTCACTCCTCTGTTGTCCTTTCTCATCCTTCTTTCTTCTCACCGAGTAAAATTAGCTCAGCTCTACTGTGATAGATAAGATTAATTAAAAAAAAAGAAGAAATCAAACTTTTTAAAAAATCATAATTCACCAGAGTCCATGAGCTCCGCTAACTTGTTTTTAATGCCAAATTCAAGATAATTTAGCCCAGACTCTGCTGAAACACATACTTTTATCATCTGGCTGCAGTTCTTTTTTAATCTGCAGGATATGTGGTAGAAATACTCTTTTGTTAATTGTTCAGTTAGTTGGTGGCCTACTATTACATCCTGTCTTACTTTGGCTACTGGTAGATTTGTGGTGGAGAAGGAAGAACAAGCTAGTATTGGGGGTGTGGAACTGAAACATGATGTGATTTTTCAAGGTGGGTTAGCAAGTCCTGACAAAAACGGAGTTAGTTCTACGGAGCAGAACTAATATGTACTAAGTAACATATTTTCAGTAGATATTTATGGACGTTTGGTCGTGTGTTTTCCAAACTTCTAGAGAAATATTAATGCATCAGTGCATTACATGTCATGTTTTTATCAACCAAGGTTTGTCTGTCCCTGATTTAAAGAGACTTTTTTGTAGTTTCTACTTCTTTTAAGGAGTCCTCTGGAATATATTTCAGCATCTTTCTTTTTCTGCCTCTCCACTGCTCTTCCTTTCTAGTCCAACAAAACAGAAGAAGAAAATAATTAACTAATCCCATTCCTTTTTCTTCTTCTGTCCTACCCCAGCCAAACTGAATCTCAAACCAGCAGACTGAATTTGTCCATAGAATGGGAGTTAGGTGGTGGAAAGAAATGTGTTCCCTGTGTGGCTGTCTTCAATCAAGGGAAAGTGGTGTATGTGAACGTACATAGAGTCAGTAATTAGATGATGACCCTGGTAACTGTGGTTTGTACTCATCAGTTGTATGTACGTACGTACTCAGGTTTACTCGGGGAGTGTATGCCAAAGGTGGGTTCTGTATCTGGAAGATGAATCAGAGTTAAAGTTCCTGGTGAAGGAAGGAACAGTGAAATGCTACAACTAACACAAAAGGTGTTCTTCCAGTGTTTTTCTTCCTTGACATTTTGAAATTTGCTCTAGTCATCAAGTGGTCACACAGAAACACAAAACTGGGGGAAGAGTAACACTCCTATGCCAAACAAGATTCCTCATGCATGAAAAGCTTGGTACATCAGAGGTAATAAGTAGCAGAAGACCTGGCTGTTTAGAAATCATAACTAAATGACTTCACTTTCTGAATACATGACGACCTGTTTTTCTTCCGTTTCTTCTCTTCTGTCCACCTGCTCAATCGTGAGTAGATCAAAAACATTGACTTCTCAATTCTCAAAAGTAGGAGTGGTATTAATCAGTAATTTATTTTGATCTGAACTCCATAAGTTTGTTCCTTGCTGTTGCTTGGACGTTACCTCCAAAGGAGAGGTTTGTAATGATACTTGTCCGCTAAGTAACTTCATCAGGAAAATGTTGGTTACGGGGATAGACTTCATTCTCTGGATCACAGTTTTATTCTCAATGTCTTTATTTTTCTTGGTTCAAGCCCCACTTTTCCTTGCTTTTGAGCTGGTGATGTGTATCTACTTATTTATTGGCTGAGCCTGCTTTGGGAAAGAAAAATCATCTCTAGGCTTCTGAGCCTTCTTCGTAAGATGCTCTTTTCCCCACTGCAAAGGTAACAAGGAGAGTACATCCAAAGCCGTTGTTGCCAGAAACTCTAGACACGCTTCAGAGGAAGAGCTTAGCTATAAAACTTGGCTGAGTGGTCAAAATTCCGTTAAAGAGCTTTCTAGGGAGATGTCTTCCATTCCTACATTCAACATTTCCTTTACAAATTTATTTTTTTTTGTGAAGTGCCTCAAAAAGTAATTTTAAATCAAGTTTATTTGACTCTTCTTCCCCCTGCCTCCCCATCACAAACACCTTGATGACACCTTGTCATGATGCTCTAAGCTGTGCGTATTTTGTCTTCAATCAAGGGAATATAGAGTGCTTTGGTAAATCCTGTCAGAGGCCGTTAAGGTGGTGGCCTACACAGCTCTACACATGTTGAGACAAGATTATTCACACATAGAACCACAGAATCATAGAATGGTTTGGTTTGGAAGGGGCTTAAATCTTTTTACCCCAGTCAGAACTTGCTCTTCAGGGAAGAGATTGTTCTTGCCTGCAGTAGGAAGGTTGCTCTCGATGGGCAATTGAGTCAGCCAGGGCTGAAGAAATACTGAAGGGTGGTGAGAGCAGCAGAGCCTTCTGGTTACCAACGCCACTTCAGAAATGACAATCCATCAGAGTTTTGTTTTAATCTTAAATTCTTCTGCTCCCTCGCCAGCTCAGCATTGATCGGTGTGGCTTGGCCGAAAGCTGGGCAACATGCTGGGGGAACAAGGCTTTGGTCAGCAGCTGTGCGGTGAAGTGGCACGTAGGGACAGCCTGCAAATGAAGTTCACTGTGCTGAGAAAATCATCAGTCTCTTCTTTTGCTTGTTTTGTTTTCCCTGCCTGTTTTACCCATACTTGCCTTTGAAATGTGATTATTTTTTAATTATTATTATTTGAGGGGACAGTTTTAATTTTTTTTTCCTGAATGTGTGACCTCAGGTTGTTTCTTTCTGTCACCCACACAGTTTGACAAGTGTGTTAACTCTCTGGGCAAATAATCCATTTAAAGTGCTTGAGGAAGGCTACTTATTAGATTTTTCTACAGGGGAGCTGGCAGGGAGAGAGCTTGAAGGATCAGCTGACTGTCGCCATCTCTGCAGGACCAGTGTGTGGGAACTGGCTGGCTGGGCTGCCTTGCATTTCTCACCCTTTGCGATCAGTTGTTCTTCTCACGTTATATTTTGTGTATCTGAACAGTTGGTAATTGGTGACAGAGAAGCAGAAATGCCAAATCAGCTCATCTTGTCCTTATAACTTTCTCTGACATCATCTGAGAAACATTGCTGCCATGGAAGAACAAAGCTGGTAAAAATATTCTTTTGCCCTCCGAACCATGCTCCTTTCCCTGTATCTGGAGAGGGGCAGTGTATCAAAGTATTGGTTGCCATGTGCTGTTTTTAACCAGTAGAATATTGCCAGAGCAGAAAATAAATGTTGGCTGCTAGTTGACTATTGATTGAATGATGTATTTCTATTAAAGCAAATTCACTGTTTTCCTCCTCTCGTCCCCCAAGCACAAGTGTTGTCACCGGTTCATGTTTGGGGACACTACTAACCAGTCACCTCTCCATTTGCATGCTGCTTATTAGACTTGTTTTTTCTCTTTCTGGCTTTTACCACTTCTTGTTAGTATTGGTGAATATAATCCTGAAATTGCTTTTGATATATATCATTTTGCTTTTTTAATGTACCTCTGTGTTGGTGTTCTACTTTCTTGTTATCCTTGTTTCTTTTTTGTGTGTAGATGTCTCCTACTTTGCTAGCTGAACACATCCCTGTCTCCTGCTGCTTCCCTTTTATTCATTTGCTTGCCATAAGTGGAAAGCTAATAGCTCAGAGACAAAACTTGCTTCCCATTTATCAACCCAAGAGGTGTCTGGGGGGGAAGATGGGATGATGCGTTGTCTTCTAGGCAAGTGCTTGGCTCTCCTCCATCGAGGATGAAGGATGTGTGTTGGGGTGCTAGTCTTTGTGCCTTGACTCTGGTCCTGTATTCAGTTGTATGGAGCCCCAGTTAGTATATTACTCTGTCTGAACTGGGTGCCAGCCTCTGAGATTTTTAAACTTTCTAATCTTTTAAGTCTCGTTTCATATTTTTCTTGTCACAGGGCTGCCAAGATGCCTCCTATATTTCTTTCCAACTTACTCCTCTTGCTGCTTGTCGATGGCTGTGGCGTGCACAGGTCTGGTACTCAAACTCCTCCTCGGTTTCTGGCTGTTGCTGTTGCGGAGGGGAGTCAGGGAGAGGATCAGCGTCTGCTGGACTCCTGTTCCCTCTGCCTGGTGTCTTCCTCCAGTGCCTGCTCCTGCCTAGAAGTGCCGGCGCCGAACTGAAAGCAGCCCAGTTCTTGTGCGTTGCAGCCGATTCCCCCAGGTTTCAGAATAGCAGCTGTGAAAAGGCAGTTTGCAGTTTGTTGCTGTGTGGGGGAAACTCTGAGCAGCAGGAGAGGCAGAGTGTTTGCGTGTGGGTACCAGGCAGCATCAGCTTAGGTTTGTGTTTTGAAGGTTATTTTCACAGCCATAAGCGTTGAAGGCTTTTCATTTTTTTGTTTAACACTCTCTCGAATTTGATGGTACTTGCCCAAAAGAATTTATTTCTGGTTCTTGTTTGTTTTACAGCAAGGAGATAAAGCATATGCTTCTCTTCAAGCGTGATTACTTGTATGCATAAGTTTAAGAATGTTCTTGAGTGGTTTTCCCGTCAGGAAGGGGAAAAGCATTAATTAACAGCATCGTGAAGAATGAACAGAGCTACAGTGAGTACTTCTTTAACTACATGACCTGGTGAAGAAAAATTAGAAGAGGAGAAGGTGATTGTACAAGAATTTTTCTCCAGCTGTTTCCATTTCTCTCATGCATTAATTATTCATTTACGTTTAACTGTCTTGGCTGTGGGTTTTTGGTAATAGAGGCCGGCAGCTTCTGTTTAATGAAAATGCTGGAGGGATACTCTGAGTGATAGCAAAGACACACAAAAAATATCCATAGAGTAGTACTTTGAATAGACCTGTTAGGGCCACAGGTAAGGACATGGAAGAAAGGACAAAGCTCAGACAGTGTGTAAATGAGATCTCCAAAGAGATGATGTACATCTGCAAAGATTAGGGGAGAAATGGAAATCAGTGATGGAGAGTTTCGTGGACTGAGTTGAAGGTATTAAGGAAGTACATGGAACTGAACTAATTTTGGAGTAGAGGAACTGTTCAGCAAGGACAGTGACAGAGTTAAGAGGAATGAATTTATAGCAGAGAAATCCACTGGCTGTGAGAGTTATGCTTTTCAGTATGAAAGAAATTAAGAATATCTTGGGGGTAAGAGTTTTTGCAAGAAAGATACTGGGCTAGGAAAAAGAGATAAGGATTAAGCTGGAAAAAAGTGAATAGTCTCAATGTCCATGTCAGTGTAATACAGGATAGCAAGGGCAAAGGGTTGATGAGAAACTTGGTGCTCAGAACTTGGAGTCCATGGAAATCAGAGTGGTAGGGTATAGTACATTGGGGAAAATGGTGTTTTCATTGGCCCAGATTTTTTTCTGCAGAAGGTTGCAGTTGTTTTATGTGTTTAGGTTTTTCTTATGGTGAATTCATGAGCTTTCTTTTTAAAATAAATAAAAAAATCCACCTCCAGGCAGTCTGCACCAAATATTTATCTTGCTGGCTTTTGCTGGGGAGCGTCCCCAGTTAGTGCCTATTGCTCATACGTTCCTTCATTTATTTCTAAATTATGTATTCTGAGGCCTTGTGGCAAGGTACTGGTGTCTGTTTCTTGTTCAAAAGTATGCTACCAATGTTTCACCTTTCCAACTGTTTAATACATCAAATATGCATAAGTGTTGAAATATTAATATTGACCTTTTATTTTTTTATTTTAATCTTGTTATGGATGAAGCATAAAAATAAAGAAGTGGTTGATTGGTATAGATCTGATATTAAATCTTCTTAGCAATCAGGTCCCATCTGACTCTCTCCCTTCCTATAGTGTCATTAATAGGCAGAGGATTTTCCAATTTCTTACCAATGAAGACTGAAGAGCAACAAATAGCGACATTATTTGGAGGTGGAAGTTAACAAACTCCATTTGCTCCCATACTATAAAAATCTATTTCTAAATCTGACTGCTGTATTTTGCTAATCCATGCCTGATGGTGTTGGGCTGGTGTGTGGTGGTAATGGCCACTGTCCAGTAGCTGTGGAAGGATCATCTGCCCAGATAATTGAGACACTTTTTAAGAGACCATCCTGAAAGGTCGCACACTTGATTAGTGACAATATTGGCATCTGCATCACTGTTTTACCTCGGCTCAGGAGCGTGCCATAAGTCACCCTCCTTGTCCTGCTTGCAGAGTTCTTGTTTGGACTGTGTGAGGGATCTGGACAGGCTGGATCAATGGGCTGAGGTGAATTATATGAGACTCAGCAAGGCCAAGTGCCAGGTCCTGCACTTCGGTCACAACAGCCCCATGCAATGCTATAGGCTTGGGGAGGAGTGGCTGGAAAACTGCCTGGAGGAAAAGGACCTGGGGATGTTGGTCAGCAGCCAGCTGAACATGTGCCAGCAGTGTGCCCAAGTGGCCAAGAAGGCCAACAGCATCCTGGCTCATATCAGGAATAGTGTGGCCAGCAGGAGTAGGGAGATGATGGTGCGCTTGTACTGGTGAGGCCACACCTGGAGTACTGTGTTCAGTTTTGGACCCCTCACTACAGGAAGGACATTGAGTTGCTGGAGCATGTCCAGAGAAAGGCAACGAGGCTGGTGAGGGGTCTGGAGAACAAGTCTTATGAGGAATGGCTGAGGGAACTGGGGCTGTTTAGTCTGGAGAAGAGGAGGCTGAGAGGGGACCTTATTGCTCTCTACAGCTACCTGGAAGGAGGTTGTAGTGAGGCAGGTGTTGGTCTCTTTTCCCAAGTAGCAAGTGGTAGGGTGAGAGGCAATGGCCTCAAGTTGCATCAGGGGAGGTTTAAATTGGATATTAGGAAAGATTTCTTTACTGAAAGAGTGGTCAGGCGTTGGAACAGGCTGCCCAGGGCAGCAGTGGAGTCACCGTCCGTGGAGGTGTTCAAAAATCTCACCGTCCGTGGAGGTGTTCAAAAATCATGTACCTGTGGTACTTCAGGACGTGGTTTAGCAGGCATGGTGGTGTTGGGTTGACAGTTGGACTTGATGATGTTAGAGGTCTTTTCCAACCTTAATGATTCTGTGATTCTATGATAATATCACTGTGTGTTGGCAAAGCTAAACTAGGAGTTCCATTCTGGGAGCATGTTAAATCCATGCAACCAGATTGAGATAAGGCTTCCTGGTACACATTTAGGGTGGGTGTTAGCTCCTCAGCATGAACTGCTTCACTGGACAGATGCGCTTTTCTGGTGTCACACTGCTTGCCAGGGTAGACATGACTTCGGAGAGAGTCAGAGGGATTTAAAATACAGCAAGTAACAGAGTCGAGGAAGAGAGATGGAACCTAAATGATATAAATAGTACAACAGGGCACTCTCTGAGCCAGTAAAGCAGGACAGAATATGCAAGGCAAACAGAAAAACAGCTGAAGTAACAAAGTAATAGAGTCTTGGTATGTCTGAAGTTAATGAGGGGCAACAAACTGCCCCTAATTACTAAAAGTGTGGTATCCTCAGCAAAGCTGCCTGGGCTACTAATTAAAAGAACTGATTGTAAGAAATAGAATGCATAATTAATGGACAAGAAATCATTTTGAAATGTATCTTCAGACAGCAAATAAAGTACTCTTGGAGAAAATTGCAACACCCTGAGCCATCCACTGAATCTAATCCCACAGATAGACCTGAACTGATTTGCAAGAGGTCACTGTGCTTATACTTTCTAGTGCTGAGGTAGGGATTAATGGGGGCAGAATGACAGGTAGAATAGGAATAGTATTTCCATTTTAATGTCAAATGCTCTCTTCCATTTTTTTATGTATGACTTCAGTAGAACCCACTTATGAAATATGCTGACATACTGTATTTTTTTTTAATAGTTGCATTTGCAATTGTCTGCTGCTTGTACAGTTGAGTGAGGTCTTTCATGCTTGGAGAGGGCCTTTGGGTAGCATCCTCTCTGTGTTGATTAGTAGCATGTGTATGTGTGGCAAGTGTTGGCTGTCAAGTGTGCAGGTCACCAAATGGACTGTGATTTCTTTTTTCTAGGTTCTTGGAAAAAATAGTCTGAAAATTATGTCTGACAGAACAAAAAATGGAAAGTTTAAAGGTTTATCTTCCTTGAAAAAAAAAGTTTGGTTTTTTTTTGGTTGTTTTTTTTTTTTTTTTAATCCTAAGCAGTTCTTTAAAGGCGCTAATCGGGGTGAAGTTTTATCCAGGCACCGGTTTGGGTGTTCCTGCCTAATTCAGCACTCCTGAATTTATAAACTTGAAATGTTTTAAAGAGCTCTAGTCCTCAGTTACTTTGACATGATTATAGAAACTTAAGATTAGGAAACAAAGCTATAAATGCTTGGAAGTATCGAACCCAAGGCGCAACTTCTTATGCTGCTTCTAAGCATCGGCCGGAGGCTGAGGTGGGAGGCTGGAGGTTCCCTGAAGTGCTGGGGTGTGCATGGAGCCAGCCAAGAGGGACCCGGGTGCCTTTGAGTAATTAGGCTGTGAGACCAACCCACTGCTGTCCGATGTCCCTCCAGCACAGATCTTGCTGATCGATCTGTGACCATTCTAGTGAGCCCCCCTTTACGTGGGATTTGTGTGCAGAGAGGGAGCAGACTCAGAACTGAGATATCCATATCCTCCATAGTGTCTTTTACTTGCTCTGGGATTCAGTAAATTGATCCGTATCTCTTTGGTCCCATGAGGCTGTGTTTTGTGACTCCTGATGTGATGTCTTCATGTACTGGAAAAGGGGAAGCAATCGACTCCTGTGTGCCTGAAGGGAGACTGTGACCGAGGCAAGGTGGTGCATCCCCGCTTCCCTTGCACGCTGTGGTTCTGCCACATTCCCTATGTGACGTGAAAAATACGCATGTGTATGGTTATATATAAAAGGAGGGAGAGAATGTGTGTGTATGATGTGAAAAATATCCGTATGTATGGTTATGCATAAAAGGAGGGATAGTGTGTGTGTGTGTGTGCATGAGAGAGGCAGGGAAGAAGGCTATAGATGCTGATATGAGGGGAGCAGAATGAGTGCTCCGTAGCATGTTATGATCTAATCTGTTTTAAAGAGATTACACATTCAGCGTAAAATACTGAATACAAGTCACTTAATACTGCTGCTTTTTCAGAAATATCTTTTTCTGTTTGTTGTAAAAATTGTAAATTGCCATTTACTTTTTTGAAAAACGAACAACACCCACCCCCAACCTCCCCAGGCCAAACCAACAAAACCCAACACCCCAAACCCTGCAGATCTGTATTTCTGTCTTGGCTCGGGTTGGTAGGTACTTCATGTAAAATGAAACTCCTAACTTTGTGATAAGGAAGCAAAGATGTTCCTATGGCTTCTGTTCACAGTAGAGGTTTTATTTTCTGTGAATATTGAGCTTTAAGAGTTGATCTGATTCCTTAGCGCTAGCTCAGAGTGTGCCCTGTTGAATGAAGTGCACTGAACATATACTTTTCTGTTGCTGGTCTTTAAGTCTTACAGGCATGACAGTTAAATACCTGATTTGTTTGAGGGTGGATTTATACCTTGGCTGCAGACACTTGCTCTGGGTTGAAACATAGCACAGGCGTGGTCAGTATGAAGGGTAATTTATTTTCCTAATTTGATTTAATTTTTATTTTTTTTCCTACAGTGGAAAAAGAATTAGTTCCAACATTAGAACAGCTGTCCTGATAGTGTGATTTAAAAAAATAAAAAGGCAAAAAAAAAAAATTACCCCCCCTGCACTGCGTGACTGTGTGGGTAGCTCTCACTTTTTTCTCACTCTGACTTTAGCGAGGCTACAGAGCAACTGGCACAGCTGTTGTAAGCCACTCTTTGAGGGGGGGGGGGAAGAAGTTGGCCTGTTTTGTTCTCAATAGTGATGTAGTTAGAGTGGAAAAGCTTCTTCATATCAGTGATCAGAATCACACTGCCCCAGTGCTAAAAAGATAAATGGGGTAATGCATGCTGATTGTAATAGCTGGAGTGATATGTAGACTGAGAAATCAAGTAAAGAGGTGTGAGATGTTGAAGCTCTGAGCAATACAGATGATCAGCGATGCAAATCCATTTCAATCTATAATGCTGGAGAGCCTGGAAAATGGACAGAATTGCATAATAACATCAGAAGAAGATAGGTAGCCTCTAACCTTTTCTTTCAATGAGGGTGAAGGATTCAGAATGAGAAACTAGATAGTTTTGTCAATGAAGTGAACTGATTCTTGGACAGTAGGTGCATTTGAGTGTTTAAGCCAGGTGTCAGGGAATATTTATTCACTATAGCCATTCGTATGAGTAAGTGAGAAAAATAGAACTTAGTGTACTATCAAAATTGTAGAACTGTGTCAAAGTGCCTGTAAATTGGTTGCTAATTTAAAAACTAATAATTTTAAGTCCAATCCAGCATTGAAATAATTTGATTTTTTTTCTATAGCAAGTAAATACATTTGTGCAACCGGTGCAGATGAGTGAGAAAGATCAGAATGGACTAAACTAATACAGTTTAAAGAGTGATGGCTTTTAATGCAGGAGAGTTTGTTTTTTTAAGGGGACTCAGAAACTTGTGTATGCTTTGAGACAGGCTGAGTTGGGGACACACTGATGAAGTAGCTTCTAAGGAGTTTCATGTGTATGTTTGCAAATTGTGTGCATACAACTTAGGGAACCAAAGTAAGGGCTTTTTCTGAAAGGTGGTACAAGTAGGATACTGTAGGTTTTCCCTCAATAGTTTTTGTGTTACAGCAGGTATTTTATCCACCTGCCAGTTCAGAAGATTCTTTCTGAATCACTGAATAGTTACCAGGGAATAGCACCACTACTGCCAGAGGACTCTGCTACCATATTTATGCCTTCAGTGATGCTAGTTTAATTAAATGCTTTGCTTTTGACAGAATGTGTGGTAAGCTAGGCTAACGAAGGTATCGTGCCTCAGGAACACCTTGTAAACAACCTAGCATGTATCGTGGCTGAATGAAATTATTTGCTTTGCTGTGGGATGGAGAGTTTATCTTGCAAAATTACTGCAAAGCTGGTGAATGTCTTCAGCACACAAACAAGTTACCATGCATCGTAGTTTTACACCAAATGGACCCATTGGGTTGAGGCAGTCTCATGTCGAAAAAAGAGACCTCTTGGTAAAACTTGAGTTAGTAGCGTATCCCCACTGTTTTACATTGCTGTAATGGTTGTGAGACTTCTGTTTCCCAACTGAATGCATTTGCAGCTTGTTTTATACCCACTTACTGTCCTGTCAGCTCTGCCCTTCAGTTAAAATAACAGCTTTTTCCTCGTGAACGATTTAATAGAGGATGGTGTCTCGTTCTGCCAGATGAAACACTCCAAGCTCTGAACCATCCCTCGGGCAGTAGTCTCTGTCCTTCTCTGATGATCCAAACAGCCTTTCTCTGTACAGTTTGCAGCTGGAGTTGAGGCTCCCTCCTTCTCATGACGCCTTTCGTGGTGTCTGGGCTGCACTGAGGCAGCACATCTGAGCCTTCAACTCAGAGCAGCCAAGGAGAATGAAGACCTCACACAAGTTCTTCTGAGTCTTGGCCCGGACTGTGGGATGCTGCATTTCACCCCATTTCTATTACCACAACTCCCACGCTGGCCATGTATTCCGATACAGTTTTCTTACCTATTCTGTGTGCTAGTGCATCCCAGCCGTGAATTTCAGTATCAGTCTTCTAAATCAGAAGATTACAACACAATGTTCCTGTTCTCTCTGTCACGACAAGTATGGAAATACTGCGTTTATGTTTAACTTGCAGGTACAGCCCTCGGGAACTTTGCAGCTAGCTTTCCGGAGGCCTGCTGTTTCTGCTTTAACCCTTACCCTCACGTTTTTATGGATTTTTTTTCCCCCCTTTGTGGCAGTATCTCCGCTGCTTAACTGCTGTCTAGATAAGATCTACAGCATTCTTTTAGCCAGAAAGCAAGAATAAAAAGCAAACGGATTACTTGATTTTATCATGTTTTAAATAATTGTGGCAAATCTGTGACTTTGTAGGACTAATCCTTCCTATTCTGGATCAGACGTTGCCCTGACCCTGATTCTAACCTTATTTTTATATCCTTTTCCTGAGGAGTCTATGCTCCTCCAAATATGGAGACCTGTTGCCTTCCTTTGGGAAGGAGGTTTCTTTGGGTGGTGCTGGACAACTTTCAGACTCTTGTTCTAAAGAACTTCCCCGCCACCTCGTTCTTTTTAGTCTAGATGACTGAACCGACTAACTCCTCTTAATTCTTTGATGCAGAGAATAAATTATCACTTCTCAGTTTCTGGGCTAGAAAGATCTTTTTGACAAAATACAAACTGCTGAGACTGGATTCATGTTCAATTGCCACGCATATCAGCAAGCTCTCAAAATAATTAAGTACTGCAGTGATAAAGAACAAAGACCGTTCAGTAGCACAATTCATATGCATTCAGTCGCACCATTGCTGTGTGCCTTCCTTTTAATTCGTTCTTAGCCCAACACCTAGCAAAAGTCCTGAGTTCCAGGTTGTCCAATAACCTTCTAAAAAGGCTGTTTCTGGCATTCTGCCCTGGCCACATTTGGCACGCTGCAAAGCAGAGTTTAACAAACATCTGTTGGGTCAAGCTTTTCGTGAACCACAGGAGGTTAAATGGTCAGGATGTCCTGATTTCTCTACGGAATGCGTCTAGACTTGTGAATTTTTACTGTACTTTTGCATATGGCTTGAATGGCTGTAGCAGGCAACGTATATAGCGGTGCTGTTATGCCACAACATTTGGAGTTAATTCTCCCCCCTAAAATGTTATCCAGTGTTCCTGAGCCAATGTTTTTGTTTTCGAACCTACTGGCATGTATATACTGGTTTTCTGTGCAACAAAAGCCATAGATTCCTGCTTCCTTCCCAACTTTCTTTGACACCACAACTTTGTGGCTGAATAGAGCACAACAATGAGTGACTTCTGGGTCTACCTCATCTCTTATCGTGCCTCTAGTGCTATAATTCAGGCATCTCCCAATGCCAGAAAGTTGCAAGGAGCCTTAGCCTGTCTGCCGTACTCCTACTCAGCACTTCTAAGTAATTATAATTTTTGGAAAAGCTGGTACCAAGAATATGCTGTGGATTATTCTGAAGATCAGTCATTATTTCTGTGCTTCTGGGGAAGAGTGCTCACACTTGTGCTAGGGACTGAGTGAATCACTTGGAAACTCTGGTGCGTGTTCCTGTGAGGTTTACTTGCACGATGTTAAGCAAACTGCATTCACCATGACTCTTTTCCACTTGTTACACTCCTCCACTATACTGGGTTTCACAGAACAGCATGTGTGTGTCTTGGTACGGGATTGTGTTGTCTGGTCCTTTGCACCAAAGGGAAGAAAAGCTTTAGAAAGGGGGAAAAGGCATCTTGTCAAATTAACTTGGTCATCTCGGTAGAAGAGTGCAGACCTGGGAGCTGGAGGAAGGAATAGGCTCAGTCTCTCCCTCTGAAAGCTCCGGTTTCTGTATGCTTCAGTCCTTCATTGTTATGCCCTCTGCACAAAAACATGAAGGATAGCTAAGTATTGGTCCTCTGCTGTCACTCTGCAAATAATAGAACTACTGAAAGTTGATTTTTATCTGAAGTTTGGAAAGGAAATTGCATCTCCAGAATAGCAGACAGCCCCCACCCCTCCCAGCATCCCCAGTTCACTATGCAATAGCTATGCAACAGTGTCAGCTCTGTTTCTTGGGCATGCTCCTAATCACTGTGCCATTTTTTTTTCTGTGACGGTGGAAGAGACAGAGATCAGCAATCGTGTTCTGTTGCTTTTGGTTAGATACATAAATTACCAGCACAGTGTATACTGAAATCTTCTTAAGCAGCTTTTGCAGGATAAAAGATAAGAATTTACTCCTGACTTAAACGAGAAAGGCCTGTGCTGAGCATCTAAAGATCCGTCGCTCAGCCCCTCCTGGTGATCCGAGAGGGAAGGATAGTTGGTAATTGTATGCGACGAGGTTAGTCCAATTTCTTTTTTCCAAAACTGAATTGTTACTGTTTGAAAAACTGCCTTTAAAGCAATTACATGTTATAAAAAACAACAATCAAAAACTCAACCTCTAGATTATGTGGTGTTCTTTTTTTGGGGGAAAATACGTGTTTTCCACTCCTAGTTTGAATAAGCCTTTGCGTCACTTCAGACACTGGTGGGTTGGCTGGGTACCTCACTTGACTTAACTCATCAGAGGTTTAAAAAGACATCTGGAGATGCTGCATTTTCCTCCTACAGCTTACTGTCCATTTATAAGCAGAAGGCTGCAGTTCAGCTGTCTCCTAAACTTGTTGTAAAACCACCTGCAAAGAAGTTAGCGGTCAGTTTATTTCAATGTAAAGCAGTGTTTTTAATTCTGTGTGAACTTAAAGGAAAGACCTGAGGACAGAAAACAAACCCTGAACATAAACTGCAGCCGATCAGTGAGTTCTCTTTGGATTAAAATGGGAAATGAAGCTGTCTGGAGCAGAAAGCTGTGGCTTCCCCCCGTGTTTAAATATGGCAGAAGGAAAGTCACTGTCACTCACTCGTGCATCCGAGAGGGAGAGTGGTTGATTACTTTTTCTTGGCAATAGACTGGAGGTGAACAGGGTATGTTCACTGGGACGTGAAGCATATTAATTTACCAGTTTGGGATTTTGTCCTTGCTTGCCTTTACCTTTGTATTCCGGCTTTATGGTGCCGAGGTGACATGCCAGTCTCTTTCCCCAGGCTCCCTGGAAGCACTCCCCATCACCTGCAGGGACTGCTCTGTCAATGCAGACCTGCAGTAGTCCGTGTTTGAAAGTGTCTTTATTCTCCCTTGGGTTTG
Organism: Opisthocomus hoazin; assembly: GCF_030867145.1. Lineage (NCBI taxonomy): Eukaryota > Metazoa > Chordata > Aves > Opisthocomiformes > Opisthocomidae > Opisthocomus > Opisthocomus hoazin. Next base: position 48,867,731 of record NC_134421.1, on the reverse strand, counting down.
GATTTTACAGCTTTCGTTCTACTCCGGTAATTCCCCTGTTGGCCCGTTGTTGTGAGGCTTGTCTTTGAGCGCGGTTGTTGTCAGCGGGGACGGCTGGGAGGCTTTCGGCTGACTTCCTTGCATTGTTTCTTTCAAACATCTGATGTTATCGCACCTGCCTGCGTGTTATTAAATACGTGTGCTGTCCTGGAATCACTTAACCTCTTCCCATTCACATGCCTGCAATGCCCTGCTCAGATCCTGGCCTTCAGGCAACGCGAGCAAGTGAACTTTCTTCATTTCAGTGGGATTTTGCACAAGTAGATGCTCTGCGAGTATATTGTGGAGTTGTATCTAAGCATTTACAGAGAGTAATAGCTTTAAGAACGTGTTTTTCTTTTCTTTTTTTTCTTTTTCTCCTTAAGAAGGGAACAAAAAATGGTCACACTGCTAAGCTCTAATTACAGTAGCCTCAGAGAGACCTGCTTGATTTGCCTTTTGAGCTCTGCGCTGTGTCAGGTAGGTTTTGATCAAATGCGTTCCTGCCAGCATTCGGTCGTTAGCATTCAGTCTGAGTTAGTCACCAGTGAATTATGGTCTGTGATATGGTCCAGGTCCCATTGCTCTAGTTCTTTTTCTCTTTATTGATTTCCATTCTTGTTTTCATTATTGCCCTGGTCTCTCACTGCATGCTTCCTAGTGCTTTTATTTTATAGCTTTTCAGAATGAATATCCATGAGTCACAATTTGAAGTAAAATGCTAATAATGACATTGTGCAACACTTTGAAATAAACATTTCTGAGATTGTTCCTTAAGCTTTTTAAGTGGTAGACTTTGAGAAAAATCATACCACTCTGCAATGATAAGGCAGTGGGGAGGCGGGGGGGGAGGGAGGAAGAGGGCTGATAAACTTTACCATTTTAGTTTAAATACCTCATTCTTTAATAGATTTGCCAGCATCAGGCAGAGAGAGAAAATTTTCTTGGCCATTTCCTTTAAACAGAAATCAAGTAATTAAATCATAACTGATGCAGAATTAAAAATACAGTATAATTGTATGCTTTTTTCCTAATCTACGCAGATCTGAAAAATGACTAGATAGTGTTGTGCACCCCCCCCCCCCCGTTCCTGTCTTTGTAAGTGTGCAAAAGTCAAATGTTGGCTTCTCTGAGTTGTCCAGAGAAATGTAACATGGTATAGCTATGGAGCTAGCTGTTGTATTAAAACAGGGAAGTAAGAGCACGGACTATTATGATGCTCAAAACTTACTAGTTTTTCACCGTCTCTAGTCAGATGTTGGGTCTACCTTCCTGGGTTTGTTTCTAGACTGAGACTTCCCCACTCACCTTTGTTTCACTGGTTTGTTTCTCCTTGGAAGCGATATTTTAAAGACCTGCTGATGGAAGCGGGGAGCACTTCTGGTAAAAATTTGTGTGTCCATTGTCTTAATTTTCTTTAGAACAGCTGTCTTGAAACTCAATGAGATCGTGGGATGCAGCTGCCAGTGTTTCATGATACGCTTTGCAGCAGTGCAAATCCTATCCTCAATTCTGATTTTTAATGAAATAATTGAGATAATATAATCTGAATATTATAATTTTGATAATTAGTTTCCAGGAGGGAAGTCTTCTCAGCCGTGCTTGCTGTCATTGAGGTATAGCCAATCTGGCAGCAAATAACTTGCTGGATTTGGTGACTAAAACTTGGGGTAATTTGTCTTTAAAACAAAAAAACCCAAACTAAACAGATCCTGCAAGAGGAGAAAACTGTCTCTCATCACTCTTATGTCATGGTGTTTTCATTTATTTGTTAATATTTTTGCAGTGGGATTGGTATATCAGACACTTTCTGAGCTTTGTTCCTTTGGTTGATGTATTTTGAAGGGGTTTTGTCTGTGCAGTTTGTTCTCTGCGATGCACCTCGGTGTGAAACATGGGATTGCTCGGACAGAAGCCCTCTGCTCACACTGCAGTGTCTGCCGGCAGGATCTTTCCTGCCTGTTGTTCTCAGCGAGGCTGTAGGACAAGAATTAGAGAGAGAGAAATTTAGGACTAAAGGAGTTTATCTTTTTTCTAAACTTCTTCCCACATTCAAAAAACCTGAATAGTCGAAACTAGCCTATCCTCATTCTGAATTACTCTCAAAACACATTTTAAGGCCCTTGAACTTTATGGGTCAAGGTCTAAGCTTATCTGTTTATTACATGATGAAACTTTTATTTAAGGCAAATCGCTTCCAGTCTATCATGAGGATCTTGCATCTTCCACTGGAGAACCTGGTGCTAGCCTTTGTCACAGGCTGACTACTGGGCTAAATGGCTTAGTCTGAAACAGAGTGAAATGCTTTTGACCCCTTAAGTGTCATGGTTGAAGGAAATAAGTAAATCTTGAATTTTAAGAAGTACTGTGAGATTCTGTAAAGGTGCCTTTGAAATAAATGTAAGATGTACAGGAAAACAGGCAGAAACTGTGAAATGGCTGGCATGTGAGTTTCTGCATGGTCCCCAGCAGTAATAGGAATGAGAAATTTTGGAGGCATGTGCAAGATGATGATACACTAGTTGTCTCTATTTTCGGGAGGATGTGTAGAATATACTTTCTTAACTGTCATTGCAAGAGAGAAGTAATGTCTTCAGGAAAAGGGAGAGGCTGGAGGTGCCTCAGTTTTGGCTAGAGGTTCAGTTATCCTTTGCTAGAAAGTTGGTGAAACTGCTAACCTGATTGCTTCGCAGACAGAAAGCCCACTGAAGATTGAAGGTTCCAGCTCTTCTGTCCTGCTCAGGTGGGGAGCTCCGGGCGTGCGAGTGGAGCCTGCAGATCTCCCGATCGGGGTGCCTGAGTGAGGAGCAGACGGAGGATTGGCGGAGGAGCCAACACATGGCGTAAGGACAGGCAGGAGAAAAGGCAAATAATTTGTTCTGGTTGAGGCAGTCTGGTAGTGACGGACACTCTTGCTTGAAGGTTTTGACTTAAAACTGCAGGACAGTTAGCAAAGGAAAATGTCAGATATTTTTTTCGCGTAATTGTTCAGAACTCATTGTACTTCAGTTTGGATAGTATAGTGTTTCCTAGAAATTTATATTTTTTCAAAAATGAATTTAATTGGTTTTACCTATTTTGTCAATAGTGCCTCTGAAGGGCAAGCATGATTTAGAAAAAAATAAACACCAAGACCTGTCTCTTTTCTCCCCCCCCCCCCCCCCCGATGCTTTGAGGACATTCATTTAGTCAAATTAATAGGCATTACAGAACTGTTGGTGGATGGGAGCCTTCTGTATATGACTGAAGATAAAAAGCAAGATTAGAGAAAGGACAAGCATTGAAAGACTTCGATGATCTGAACAGTGGTATCAGACGTTAGTTGTCTGAGGCAAATCTAATTTAAAATGCCTGTTGAGCTAATATACAGCTGAGCAGTTACTAATTGGCCTGTGACATAAGAGCAGTGGGATAACCTGGAAGTAATGAAAGGAATTCGGTGGTGGTTGCGTGAGCCCATACCACTGTGAATGGGAACTACTGCACTGAAAATTAGGCATGTGGTAATAGCAGCCCATGAACGGATTCTAAAATATCTTTTTTTCTGTTTTGTTTTTATTTCTTTCAGCCTCCTATCCAGACATACCTTTCTTTTCTGACTACTGTCAGAAATGGACAGGCTGCAAATTTGTCCTTATAAAATGTGTTTGTGAAGCTGGCTGAGAGGGAGTTGTTGGTTTTTGCTAGGTGTGTTCCTCTTGAAAGAACAGTAATGTACTATTCTTATGTTTATACAAGATTTCTGGGTGGAGAAGAGAAATACTTGACTTTAAACCAGATGGCTCATGGAGAGTGTGAATTTATTCTTTCGCATGTGACTCTGGGACATCATTGTATATAAGCAACAAGAAGCAACAAAGTCATCGTGTTTTGTTTTTTTTTTTTTAAATTCTTTTGTAGTAGTTGTTCACAAGAGGAATATGATGTGGCTAAACATGCCTGAAAGTCCTGCATCTGGTTGTCAGAGGTTGGGAATTTAAGCTGGATGTGCATTATTTCCATAGCTCTGAAAGTTAGCAGAAACGGAGATCAAAGACTGGGGAGAAATTCCCTTCTTGAAAGGTGAATTGATATCTACAGAAGGCTCACAGAATCTTGGTTCCTTTTACTTATTTTTCTGTTGTTTGATACTGTTTGTGATTAAATAATTAATGATATACTGTTACAAAAAACTCCAATTTTTGGTTTACACAGAAGATGTTTTCTAAAGTAAGAAAGGCGTTGGTCCTTAAGTGTTATCCCACGTAAGTGTGGGTTTTCTACAGGTTGTAGATTATTGTAGATGTTGTGACCGTGCTGCTGTCTTGGCAAGATGCCAGAAACATTTGATATTTGGGAGTAATAAAATGCTTCACTTTCAGAGTATCTTGTAACCTGTGATGCTGCATCCAGATAGAAACCGAGAGATGTAATGTTTTGTTTTAGCCTTTTTAGTGATTGTACAACATTTGTATCCATCATGCTTTGAATGAATCTGTGTTCCTTATGCTACCGCACACTGCAACTACCCTTCACATATTTTACAAATAAAAGAATGGAAAATTTTCAGGGAATGTACCTAATTATTGTAAATGACAGAATTGTCCATGCAGTAGGGTTATTTCTCTCACTTGATACATGAAGAGGCTTTATTACTTCTCAAGCGCTGTCATGCTGAAGTAGCAGATAGTATCATGGATGTAAGCAGTCATTCAGAAGTGAGCTCGATTTAGTGTTTTTATTTAACTGGTGAGATTGGTTTGCTCACGCAAGAAGAAAAGCTTGGGAAGGGGGCAGGTTCAGTAAGATCTGTAAATTTGGGCACAATTGTCTGGACTTCCCTTTAGTTAGTGGTGGTCTGGTCAGCAGAGGCTAGTTTGCATCAGTTCATTGATTAGGTCACTGGGTCATTTATAAGGTGTCTACAGTAGAGTGAGGTGACTTGCCCGCTTGGCTGCATTGACTGCATGGGTAAGATCTCCACTGAGTGTCCAGAGAAATTTGAACATCTCCAGGAATGAATACTGTGACCCTTCTGGACATCTGTTTAGGAGTTTGACCACTCTTATGGGGAAGAAAGAAAATGTAAAAAAATTCTATAGGTCTAGAGAAGAATTTCCCACACTGAGTTCTCCATTTGTAGGCATTGTGGGTGGGACAATGGCATGGGTCTCTGGCTAGTGGGAAGTGCTGGGTTGGTGTGTGATGGCCACAACTCCAGTCATGGTAAGGACTATCCGTGTGACTCTGTCAGGAGGAAGTATATCCTGCATCCCAAAGTGTTGCCGAACTGTTTACAGTATAAACTGTATCTAGAGTTGAATTTGGATGTTGTGTTCGTTTTGCTGGTCTGCTACATTTTTACCACGTTGTGTGTTTTCATGGAATCTCTTCCTTCAAGACCAGAGTTCATCCAAAGTGATTACCACTCACACAACATTATTTTCTTGCACGTAAGGGAGAGGAGGGGGGAGGCCCTGAGAAACCTCTGCTTTCTCTTAAGAAAAAAAACATCACTTCCCAAAATGATGTCCCCCTATTTACTGGGACAAGCAGCAGAATGAAACTACGCTATTTAATTTTGTCCAGGTGATGGGATTTAAAAGTTTCTGATCTAATGGGAGTTCAAGAACTTCTCTGTGAAGATAAATCTATCTCTGTCAACATGAATCTTTGTTTCCAGGCATACCTCAGCATTGCTGTAGGACACTGCTATAGACAAGCACTGCGCAGCTGCTGGGCTGGGATGCACAAGGGTCATGAAATACAGTTAAGCGTTAAGTTGAAGGCATACCATGCTATCTGAAGTCAAGACAATTTTACTCCAGTACGCTTGCCTAATAAAGGCACACCCTTTTCTGTGATAGAATAGTTAGAATTAGAAAGTACATTTATTTGATGAAAAAATATGATTTTTTTTTTAGCTTGTTTTGTGTTTAATATTGATAATTTTCTGTCCCAATTAGTATTTTTTTTCCCTGTACCTCTTATATACCCCTTGCAACTCGGTTATCTTGAAGAGCAGTTGTGTTTTTAATGTGATTTTAAATTATATTAGACCTTATTTAGCAAAACACATTTACTTTTGTTTTAATAAACAATTGTTTGACAATTATTTTCCCTTGAAATAGGGCCTTATTCTATGGCAGCTAGCTTATTGGTTTGGGTTTTTTTGTTTGTTTCATTGGGTTTTTTGTTGTTTGCTTATTCATTGCTGGTTGCCTGCCTGTTCCTGGTTTTAGGGTTTTAGAAACACCACTTTGAAGGAAGAAGTAAGCTCTCATGATGAGTTTCTCTTCCTTTTTTTCTCCTGCTGGATTGAGTGGTCCTAGAAAAGATATTTCTCCGTAATATCTTCTATCTGTAGGGAAGTGGCTACCACAGCACTTCTGTTTTAGCTTTGGCAGTACGTATTAGTCTGTCCAGTTCTTAACTTTATGAGGAGGTGATACTGCTTGTTCTACCTACAGTAATTCATCCTCTTGAAAACAGAATCTCATTCTCTATATGATTTGTTTGCTTTCTGCTTTCTCAAGAGTATTAATCTTATTTTCAGTCATTCCCCTGAAAGAAAATCCTTTCAGGGTAGCTTGCTGCCTCTGAAACCTTTTATAATAACTTCATGCTACAGCTCCTATTGCTTCACAACATGCTATCGCATGTTTGTCTTTAAAAGAAGAACAGAAGCTCTATCTCCTTTTTGCACTTTTTGAAAGAAAACTTTCTTGGGATGTGGGCTTTTGAAAATTAAACTTGCAAGTTTCAAGTTCTATTTCAAAGGAAGACATAGCGCCTTTATGAGAATGCTTTGCTTCCCGGCAAGCTTCGACTTCTTACACATCAGAGGCGATTCCTTGGGGAATCAGTGTTCCATTCAAAGAAGCAGACGTGCTGATTACAATGCATTCTAATATCAGGAAAGACTGTGAGGTTGGATTTCTGTATCTCCGTAGTGTTAGAGCAGAATTGTCATTAAAAACTTACTCGTTTCTAGTAATTTTTGTCTTGATTTGTTTTCAGCTGGCTAGCTTGTAAAGCCAGGTTGGATTACCAAGGAGTTTTGACATGTTATGAGAAAGATGTCTGTAAAGTGAATTATTTAATGAATATAGATGAAGGTGCATATGAAGTAACTAAAAAGATGACAACTGAAATACAAAGTTAAGTAATGTACTGCCTTTAGAGAAGAGGAACATAATCTGCAAGACCCAAAAAAGGATGGAATATACTTTCAATATTCTTCATCCGTGAATATGAAGTAATACTTCATAAAAGCTGTGATAGCTTGCTGTAGATGGTTCCTTCCATGACCAGTTCTGGTCTATTTTGTGCTGCTGTGGAGCTCACAATCCCTGTTTTCCTCTTGTCTGGGAACTACTTCACTTGTATTGCCCACTGTAACAGGTATGTACCGTTCTGCTGGAATTTCTGGTCAGAAAAGCTTTGGAAGGTTTTTGTATTGAGTCCTTTTGACTGACTTATTCCTGTGTTCATAGAAGACTGTCTTCCATTGCCGAATCTAAATGTAGCTGAGGTCATGTAGCTTTTTATTTTTGAAATACACAGCTTTTTTTGGTCTGTTTGTTTTTTTCCTTTTTTAAATTATTGTTTCTCTCTTTACTGCGTACCACTATTGTTGCCAGTTGGTCAGCTTGACGAGCTTATTTTGGAGCCACAGTATAAAATATTGCTTTAAAAAAAGAACAGAAAAGTCAAAACTTAAATGCCTACATTTGTGAAATCTTAAGCTGTATTTATAGGTTTTCGTGTTGGCTTTTTGTTTAAAAATCAGAACAAAACCCTAATATTATTCACAGATCTTAGTGGGGAAAAAAATTTTTTAGTAATTTCTTCTAAACTGCCTTGACTATGGGGAAAAGTAATTTCGGCACTAGGTTTAATATTTCTCCCTGCTTGGTTTTGTTTTTGTTTTTTTGGGTTTTTTTGAGCCTTTTGTTGTCTTTTGTTTAGCTGGAATATGGACTGGGGATGTTAAGGCTGTGGCCCTGCCAGTGTGTTCACAGCCTGGTGACTGGAGCCACCTCCTGTTTCTTGCGATGTGATATCAGACTTCGCCTATGGAAGGGACTGAGTTACAGCTCTGTTTGCTTGAACTCGGGCTCATATCAATGGTCTGCCTTCAGCACAGGGATGCAGTCGCTTAGAGGAGGCTCTTATAAAGTGGGAACAAGCACGCCATAGGCATAATGTAGCATTTCTATTGATTTCTCTTTTCGTTTGCTGCAAATCTTGTGTTGAAGTGTAACATCCTTCTAAGATCTGGCACTCGAGAATTCACAAGAGCTCTCCCATCAGAGTTGTTACTTGTCTCTCAAGGGTAGAGATGCTTTCAACGTGCTGCCTAGTAGTAGTCTGCTGTGCAAACTCTCTGCTATCGAAGAGCTCACTCAGGTGTGGGATGGAAAAGAATAAGCTGTTTCAGAGGGATAAACAAAAGTATTGTGAAGATGTAGTCTTTCAAATAATTACTACTTGTAATACAGTGCTCTACAGCATTTCAGATGGTGTATAAATCTTACGTGTGACTTAAAGCACAAGAAGAAATTGGCACCAGAGTAGCGAAATTAGTATTTATTGGAGTCCAGGCTCACATCAGACCTGAATGCCAGTGAAAAAGCAGATGAGAAGCTTTATGAAGAGTTGTAGCTAAGAAGATGACGTTGCTGGCAAACATGGGCATCTAAGTGTATCAGAAGTTACAAGGGATGTGGCTGATGCTGAGCTGCGGTCTTGGGAAACTTGGTGTACGGTTTTTGGAGTCTTCTCTCTGCCTGGACCAGTGTGGAGCTGAGAGGCTGGGAAGCTGGGTCCAGGAAGAGACTTGGAAGGGCCATGGGACAGAAGGGGGAAACTTTCATTTAGGTAGCTGTTCAAAGGCCAGTAACCTTGCTGCAAGTGTCTTGCAGAGAATCGTGAATCTCTTTGTTCTGTGCGCTTTTCTCTTTTTTTGTACCATCATAGCCTCTCTTTTTTCTTTGACTACAGGGCAAAGTAAATTGCTTTGAAACCACAGTAAGCTCCTTTGAAAACAGGATATGAAGAAGCTGAAACTTTTTGGTGTTGCAGTCTTTTCACATGGATGGTACAGCAGTTATGTTGTCAGGAAGGCATTTTTTTGTGCAGTCACTTAATTTACTGCGTAGTGGGTTTGTTTTTTTTTTGCTGAGAAGCTCTTTATCTCTAGAGGACTCCATTTTAAAAAAAGAAGCAATTCTAGGGGATGAGAAAGATGCAGTATTTCAAAAATACATAAGTGATCATAGCCAACCAAAGGCCAAATGTAAGTAGTACTCAGCAGATAATGTCACTCGGTGATGAATAATCGAGTTACTTGAAACTCAAAGGTCACCTACCAAATGTCCTTTGTCAGTACATGTCCATGGAGTCTGAACGCATTAGAGGAGAAATGGAAGCAAGCAAAAACTGAAGAAAAAACTTGCACTTGATGTATCATCAAAAACCCCCACATAATTCATGGAGTTGGTTTCATTCATATTTTTGTGTTAATCATAAGATTTATTTGAATTAATAGAGGCTATCAAGGAATTTTTGTAAACAAATAATGTTCAAGGTAGTAACATTTCCATTGTGTTTACTGAATTGCACAATTTATGGTAAGCAGTTACAGATTTTTGTAGTGTCTGTTTGTGGTAGTGCGCAGCGAAAGATTTAATATTAATTAATGCAGAACTACAAACGGCAAAGGGAGGCATTTCAGCACTCTGCCATCCTGCCTGGTCACTCCCCATCAGAGGGGACGTAGCAGTACTAAGAGCACTGTGCAAAACATTGTCACTGCCTGCGTGGCTGGGGAGGGTTTGCTGCCGGTGAGAACGGGCTGGGTTTTGGCTTTGATTTAGCCATGGTGGACAGCCTGTCCCTTCTCCCAGGGCTTGCCACTTTTCCTGCACGTGTTGAAGCGTATGCTGTAGGGCAAGCATCACACACAGCAGCCCTCCTTATTTCACCAGATTGACTTGTGGGGGTTTTTGGACCCAGTTCTTGCTCATTTTCCAGATTAATTTTGCATTCCTACAAAGAATCATGCTGTAACAGAGCTGTGCTGCCTGTCTCGTCTCCTTTCATTGTCCTTTTTCAGCCTCCTGGTGCTACCTCCAGGTCCTGTCCCAGCCTTGTCGTGCAACCTGCCCCAGCTCTGCTTTCCTGTTTGCCCCAGGTGTCATCTCCCAACCTTTCACCATCCTCCCACTCTCTTTCCGTTCGTCATTCATCAGGTCACCTTCTATTTAACCATCTTTGAGTACCCAGTGTCAAGGATACCCTAAGCGGAAGAGGGTGGCTTCATTGATTTGAGAGAGGGTTGAAAAAGACTGGCAAAGGCAATGTTGCTGTTTGGAGTTTTCCTTACAACTTCTGTTAGCTTGTTAGCTGTGTCAGAGGGCAGCCCAGCACCTTGGGGTTTCGGCTGCAGAGGGAGGCTCTAGCTTCTGGAGGTTTTTCAGTGTACGCAGCTGCAAAGGACTCGACTGAGTAGACAGAAATGAGAGTTTTAGAGCTGCGCTGGGTTGACCTTGGCCAACTGCCAAACACCCACCCAGCCGCTCTCTCACTCCTCCTCCTTAACAGGACAGAGAAAATGAGGTGGAAAAGCTCATGTGTGGAGACAGACAGGGAGATCATTTACCAGTTACCATCACAGGAAAAACAAGCTTCACTTGGGGACAATTAATTTAATTTATTGTCAGTCAGAATGGAGTTGGATGGTGAGAAACAGATGAAAACTAAAATGTTTTCCGCCCCCCATCCCACCTTACCTTTTTCCCAGGCTCTTTGTCACTCCTTTGTTCCCAGCTTGTCTGCCTCTTTCCCCCACCCAAGTGATGCAGAAAGCCATCGGCCCTGGTAGCGGTGGCCATGGCCTGGGCTGCCCCTCTGGGCGTTGCTGAGTTGTCCTGGTTTGGGGTGGGATCACTGTAGATACATACAAAGTTGCAGCTTAAAAATTTGTTTGAAGTTTTTGCCCTGTGATCCAGTTAAGGGGGTTTCCAATATAGTGCTGCCAGTCTCATTTACCATAGGAAAACATCTCTGTGTTTAATCATGATTAATTTAAGAAGAGCCAGCTTTATTAACAAGTGAACTGTCTGTTTACACAACACAGTGATTGCTTATTTATATGTGGGTTTTGTTCTTCTCTATGCATTTGGGATATTTTCTGGCAGAGTAACAATCTTGATTACTTTCTGCTGATAACATTTAAAACCATCTCCCTTCCCCTTTTCTTATTTGAAAAGATGTAATTACCTTCTTGTTCGGGTTTTTTAGGTCTAGGTTGACTGGATATTTTTACTTTTTTTACTTATCTGCTGTGGCATCCAGAGAAGCGGTAGCGTTCAATCAAGAACTGTGTGGTCCTTTGCCATATTTCTGCTTTCCTTTGTTTAAAACAAAACAACTTGTAGAAATAATGCGTGAGGAAAAACCAGTAGGTCTTACAGAGATTTCGTTTTTATTCTGTCTACCAATAAAAGCTTGGGGGGGGGAGCTTTTCAGATAAATATAGTCACTTAAACCCCCTTTATTAAATGTTCTTGCTTTGCAGATTTTATTGCTGCTGTTCATGATTAATCTTTAATATTAAAAAAGAGAGGGAATGCGAATCGAACTTGGCCTCTCTGTGTGTGAGGCTGGACCCTCAGAGGTGCAAAGCAGGTGCTACTCCCTTTGCATGCCGGTGGCATTGGTGGGATTTTTTATTTTGCATTATCTGTGCCAAAAGTATTCATACCGAAACTGGATGTAATTTTGAGGCTGGAAAAAGAGAGCACTGTTTTAGTTGGAAGCATCTTGGGAGGCTACTTATTTTCTCTTTTTCTCTCTCCCGGGTTTTATCTATTACTTGAAGGAGACAAAGAAAACATGAATATAAAGGTTTCTGTCCATTATGGCTTTGATCGGTTCCGGGAGGGAAAATGAGCACTGCGTTGCAGCACCCCGTCTCTAAAGGCGACCCTGTACCGCTTGCTGTTGGAGATCAGAGATTGACTTTCATCCCTCCTAGCTTTTAATGTGTCAGGGAAGGAAGAACAGGGGACCAGACCTCCTGGCAAAAGCTGAGGGTTTTGGTGCGTTATTGCATAGCAGAAATTCTTGCTTTTTCTGTTCTTTCCTCTTGCACTTGATACACTGGAGGGAGTGCTTAGTTTTGGGCTGTGTTTTGGTTTGGTCTGGATAAATGCCAGGTGCCCACCAAAGCTGCTCTATCACTCCCCCTCCTCAGCTGGACAGGGGAGAGGAAATAAGATGAAAGGCTCAAGGGTCGAGATAAGGACAGGGAGAGATCACTCACCAATTGCTGTCATGGACAAAACAGACTGAACTTGGTCTTAAAACACCTTCCCCCACCCCTCCCTTCTTCCCAGGCTCAGCTTCACTCCTGTTTCTCTACCTCTTCCCATGAGCAGGACAGGGGGACGGGGAATGGGGGCTGCGGTCAGTTCATCACACGTAGTCTCTGCCACTCTTTCCTCCTCAGGGTGAGGACTCCTCACACTCTTCCCCTGCTCCAGCCTGAGGTCCCTCTCATGGGAGACAGTTCTCCACAAACTTCTCCAACATGAGTCCTTCCCACAGGCTGCAGCTCTTGACGAACTGCCCCAGCATGGGTCCTTCCCACGGGGTGCAGTCCTTCAGGAACAGGCTGCCCCAGCGTGGGTCCCCCACGGGGTCACAAGTCCTGCCAGCAAACCTGCTCCGGCATGGGCTCCTCTCTCCATGGTTGCATAGGTCATGGCAGGAGCCTGCTCCAGCACGGGCTCCCCATGGGGTCACAGCCTCCTTCAGGCATCCACCTGCACCAGCGTGGGGTCCCTTCCATGGGCTACAGGTGGAGATCTGCTCCACCATGGACCTCCGTGGACTGCAGGGGCACAGTCTGCCTCACCATGGTCTTCAGCACGAGCTGCAAGGGAAGACTTTCTGCTCCAGCATCTCGAGCACCTCCTCTCCCTCCTTCTTCACTGACCTTGGTGTCTGCAGAGTTGTTTCTTTCACATCGTCTCACTCCTCTCTCCTCACTGCCGTTTCACTGCCAAATTTTTTTTCTTCCCCTTCTTAAATATGACAGAGGCGCTACCACCGTTGCTGATTGTCTTGGCCTTGGCCAGCGGTGGTTCTGTCTTGGAGCTGGCTGGCATTGGCCTTATCAGACATGGGAGAACCTTTTCGCAGCTTCTTAGAGAAACCACCCCTGTAGCCCCCATGCTACCAAAACCTTGCCACGCACACCCGTAACAGGCTGACCTTGAGAACTAGTGGACAAATAAAGCTGGTGTGAAGGCTGGCTATTGGGGCTGTAGCAGGTAGGGCAGAGCTCCACACTCGAGACGTGAGAGAATCGGGGAAGGCTGGAGCTCCTGCCAGCACCTGGAGATCCACCTCTGTGTTACTTGTACAAGCACAAGGCAACATGAAATCCTACATCTGTCATGGGGTACACTGGCAACTAAGTTGTATTTATGGATTTCAAGACACCTTTTTATTGTTCGAAACAGTAGAGAATGCCAACTAGGTATATGCAATAGTCTGATATTCAAGGATACAGAATGATTTGGGTGTGAACCTGATTCTGTTCACGTTTAGATGCATTCTTGTACTTTCCTGCAGAAAGGAGGAATTAAATTCCTTGGATTAAAATCAGGCTGAAACCTTGTCGAAGAATGGAATTAGTGTTTTACAGTGTTATCTGAATAGTCCAGTTGACTTAGAGACTGTTGATACGCTTGAAAGTAAAGCTGTACTGAAGTACAAGTAATTTCGCTGTAAACTCCGTTTTATTAATAGCTCACTCTTTAGCAATGAGAAATCTTGTTCTGAAACAGCAATCTTAAAAAATAACTTCCTGCATAGTATGGAGTCCTTAAGAATTGGCTATGCATGCAGAAACAAATAAACAGAATAAAACCACCAGTCCTACAAATGCTAAAATCTGTATTTTCTGTATGTAGGTGTCTAATGGAGGAGACTTCAAAACTTCACATAATGTGGAAGCACAGGAGTTAATTCTTTCCAACAGTAACCACTGCTAGAGAATGTTTAATAGTCAGAATTTCTCAGGCTTTAACTGTTGTAGCACAGTGCATAGATGCATGATGTGAGTTTACATTGCTCCTCTTGCTGGAGAAATCACCTTGACTTTTCTAGTGTAGGTGATCACTTGAAACGTGAAACAAGGGCAAAAACATCTGTGAGAAGACTGCATCTCTAAAACCAAGTAAAATTTCTTCAGGAGGAATCAGGAAGCTAAAGAAATGCAATTACAAATGCACTAGTAACCTACAGCTAAAAACTAAGCAGCATCCAAATACATATAGGAGTGCAACATGATGTGAAGTTGAAATTGTTGATGAATGTTAACAAAAAAAATTTCAAATTACCTTTGTCTTTCTGAATCAGGAGTTGAATCATATTCCCATTATTGCGTACTAATGCAAATGATACTACAGATTCCTTTTTAGATGCAGTGGTTTCAGCTGGACCTTTGTATAAGAATAAAGGAAAAATCTTTTTTAGGATTTGGGTAAGATTTTATTTGATGCTTACAGTATGGTCATTTTTAATGGCTTCTTTAGTTGAAATATCTTTTAATACATTTCTGACAGTTTGTGAGCAGGAGAATGATTTTTATGTATGAATTACATTTACTTTTAAAATAATGGATTTATCTTGGTTTATTTTCTCAGTTTTAAGTTTTAGTAGTTATGGCAGGGATGAGAGAATTGGACCCTATATGGTGGAATAAGTGGAATTAATCCTACCAAGTGGAGATACCTGGCTGAGCGTGTATTGCAGGTCACTGTTCATCATCAGCAGAGGAGAAGCAGGCATTTGCGGGCTGCCGTTTGTCTTGTCTGTAGGTGTCTGCGTTGGGATGAGCAGATTGTGCGATGCCTGTTTGTCTCCACTGACTGGAAGGGGCCTAAGTTGACAGTTCAGCTGTGGACGTAAATATATATTCAAAGGCATCTCAGATTAGATGAATTATGCCCTTGCTATTGGCTGTGTATTTTGGATTGTGCTTTGGAAGGAGGGAAGGGGAGCATTACAGCACGCGCCCTCGCGATTGTGTTAAATTTTATGTAACTGGCTTTCCAAACAGCAGTCATGATGTGTGAGAAGGCTTGGGATTTCAGTCGTTTGAACTTCTTATTGTAAAAGCTTAGTCTGTATTTACTGAGAAAAAGTAGTATCTTACCGATAATGATTTTCATGCTCCTAGTTTGCATATAATGTTTTTGCAAATGCATTTGCTCTGTTGCAGTTTTTTTTCTACAACGCTTGTAGGAGTATTTAAAATCCTTCTGCAATCTGAAAAACCACCTTATAATGTATTTAAAGTCACTAATGTAAACACTTGGTTACTGTCTCCTTTTCCTGTTAATGCCTGTCTTATTTTTCATTACTTGGGTTGATCAAGGACTTTCTACTTGTGAATTTAAATAAGTTCCTGCACTTGTCTAGTCTGGCCTCAAGATTTTATGTTTTTCTTCCTACCTTTCTATCTCAATTTAAAAGACAGAGCCTAGAAAATTCCTAGGAAGTAGGTTGTCTATTTAAATCCCTGAAAGCTCTCCCTAATCTTTATAAACTTAGGAATCTGTGGCTTGACGTAACATATGCTCCTGAACCTGTGGAGGGAAGTTGTCACTGGGAAGGCTGTGAGCTGTAAGTTTATGGATTTCTGGCACAGGGATTTTATTGCCAGACAAGTTACTGTGTAATTAAGTGATGAGCTGGAATCACAAGCTCTTGTCAGGAAATGAACTACTGCATCACTCAGAATCAGTTTGTTTAAGAACAAAGTAAATTGTCCTGTGTTTCTGAATACTTACGGGCTTTTTTGTGGTTCTCTTTCTTTAGGAAATGGTTTTTCCTAAAAATCTGACTATTTGGATTATCTTCAGTAATTTACATTTAAATGCAAACTATGACTTTTGTCTTTTGAGCAAGTAGAATATAAAGAAATGCTGATAAAGACATAATTAGCTATCAATTTCTTTAAGATAATGGTTTGAGTCTTTATAACTGCTTACTGCTAAGGTGTGGGAGGGGAAAGGAAAGAAAATTGATAGCGTTGTGCTGTTCCTTCCATACACTCTTCTTCCATAATGCACCCATTGCATACCCTGAAGTTCAGACCAGAAATCTGCTCTGCTGGCACTCAAGAGTTTTAAAGGATAATTGACCTGCATACTTCTAGTCTATAAAAGAGGCAGCGGTAGTGTGTGAGACTGTGAATATGTAGGCATATAGAATGTATTGTTTAAGCAAGATAACATTTAGCAGATTGCTGGTTTTCCCGTTCCTCTACTGCCTTAGCTTTTCCATTATGTTAAGGCTTAGATTAGAAGTAAATGGTCATGTCCTCAAGTGCAGTTGGCATGAATAAGCAAAGGAGGGGGAGAAATGACTGTTGTCAGTCCCTTACATGCACTTGTAGAGTCACCCCAACAATATAAATGGTTTTGACACATATAGTGTAAGCGTATCCGTATATGTATGAATGAAACGGCAAAGAGTGTAGCTCTGAATACTTGAAATATTGTAATATTTATAAAATACTCTCCTTACATGCCCCACAGGAGCTCTGCTATGAAGTGTAGGTAAGTTTTGGAAGAGATGCATGGGGTAAAAAGAGGAGGCAAAAGAAATAGTGGAAGTATGTGTAGGAAGATAAGGTCACCACACACTGTCCTCTACCTTCGGGCAATCTTCTGTAAGCTGGGAGATCATGATTTTCTCTGTGGCATGTATGAACATCTTTGATACTTTCAGTAGAGTGAGTAGAAATAAACTAGAATCCTAGAGACCTTGTTTGCTGAAAGTTGCACTGGTAGTAAAAGTAGGATTATTTGCTTTTGAAGTAGCCAGTATGATACAGTGGGGCATTCTGGGGAAGAGTTTGGTTGGGTTTTGTCTTTTTTTTTTTTTAAAGACAACAATTCCTTGAAATGTCTCAGTATGTTGTAGTGGTATGCATTTATAGGGTAGTACGTATTTAGAGGGCAGTGAAAGCATTTGATAAGGAGCCTTTTCATGTCTAAACAGCCCAGATTTATATTTTCTTAAAACATTTGTAAAATCATTTGTGCTACAAGGTGGTTGAAAGTGATGTAAACACTGATACATTGAAGTTTCAGCTAGTAGAGTTTAGTTTCCTGATATTAAATGGAAGAATATAAGTAAATTAAGAAGTACTCTAAATGTAGGTTGTAAAAGAAGAAGAAATGAGTTGTTGGAATCATCTTCACACTGATAGCTCTTTGATCATAGTCTTTCAGTCCAAGAAGTTGAGAAATACGAAAGAAACAATAAATAGCTACGTTAGAATATCAAAAGTAGTAAATGTTTATCTACTCTGCTCAAAACAATCCAGCTCATTCAAAGACTGTAGCTATATTTCTGTGATTTTGGACACTTTCAAAATGGTTCAAGATTTTGTGTATTATTATTATCTTGTGCGATGCAGCTGTTAGTCACCCATTTTAAGTTGAGAACTGTAGGCTTACATGTGGCTTCACGCTGAGTTCTGAATAGAATTTAGCTCTGCATCTTACAGTGATCATCCAATATAGGAAGTGTGGAGGCTTCTCCACATCTTTCTGCACATCAGATAAAAAATGGTGGCAGGGTCAGAATTTATGATTCACGTTTGGATTTTGTAGTCACCAGTGGATCTTACCTAGAGATGACAAACAGCTTTGACTGTTGCAATAGTTCACTTACATGTTTTTCTGCCTGCTAACAGTTCTTTCTCAGAGCATTTTTTTCTTTTTTTTTTTGTTTGTTTTGTTTTTTATTAATTAGCTTCTGTCTAAATTAGGACAATACTAACAGTATTTCCCTGCTTGCCTTTTGTTTGCGTGTTTTAAGATCCTGAAGAATTGGTGGACATTGGATTTTAACTTCATTTTCTGTTTTATGTTTTGCATATTTACATGTGATACAAGTAGGATTTATCACCTTTTAAGGGAAGAATAGAAGATTATTATCATTTTCCTGTCTTAAGCAGTCAGTTTTCCCAAGCTCACTGGATCTTTTCTCAGCTGGTGGTTTCAAGCACTTTCTGTGCTAAGGACTGTCGGCAATTTTTCTGCTTTTTGGCCTGCTTGGAAAGGACTTGGGTAAACTCTTAACGTGTTATTTGATAATCACAGAATCACAGAATCACAGAATGTTTAGGATTGGAAGGGACCTCTGTGGGTCATCTAGTCCAACCCCCCTGCCAAAGCAGGGTCACCTACAGCAGGCTGCACAGGACCATGTCCAGGTGGGTCTTGAATATCTCCAGAGAAGGAGACTCCACAACCCCTCTGGGAAGCCTGTTCCAGGACTCTGTCACCCTCAGAGTGAAGAAGTTCGTGCCCTTTGCACCCTTGTCCTGTCACTGGGCACCACTGAAAAGAGTTTGACCCCATCCTCCTGACACCCACCCTTCAGATATTTATAAGCATTTATTAGGTCCCCTCGCAGCCTTCTCTTCTTCAGGCTGAACAAGCCCAAC
Source organism: Opisthocomus hoazin (assembly GCF_030867145.1). NCBI lineage: Eukaryota > Metazoa > Chordata > Aves > Opisthocomiformes > Opisthocomidae > Opisthocomus > Opisthocomus hoazin. Next base: position 48,849,190 of record NC_134421.1, on the reverse strand, counting down.
TCCCTCAGCCTTTCCTCGTAGGAGAAATGCTCCAGTCCCCTCATCATCCTCTTAGCCCTCCGCTGGACTCTCTCCAGTAGCTCCTTATCTTTCTTGAACTGGGGAGCCCTGAACTGGACACAGTACTCCAGATGGGGCCAATAATACACAAATTGTTGCTAATTGGCATAATTTTAAAATGTACCATGCATTATTTTCGTTTTATTTTTTCTTTTAATATATGTTGTCTTTTAGACAGAAAATGCTGGACTGCATTGCCTCTAAACTGAATTCATGCGAGGAGGCTTTGGCTGTATTAGTGTGCCTGTGTGTTTTAGCACATTTAGCTGTTTAGCATTCTAGTAGGGGATCATGCCTGTTGTCTTTCTGCAGATGACTCTAATGGCATATTTTATTGTAATTGGATATGCTGCCTGCCATCTTTAGACCACACTCTGTTCTTGGAGCCACCTATAAACATCTCTTACCCTGAAAATTCTGCTGCTGTCACAAAGTTAGTGGTTTCCTGGTGGAGCATATGTTGCCCATATGGGCTGCTCTAGATGCTGCTTCCCCTCCAGTCATTCCTATCAACTGTGTTGTGTATCTGAGAGTTTTAAGTTCCAACACTGGATGACCTACATAAGGCTAAAAAGTAGACTTATCTTTTTTTTTTTTTTGTAAGCTACTATAATTATTTTGGAGTAACTGTTTAAAGCGTTTAGGAGAAGTCATATTTAGAAGTAAATACGTCATGCTTGCTAGCATTGTGTGCTTTTGGTTGATGATGTTTGTTTGCTCAGAGCAGGGAGGTGTGCTTTATGGTCCTGGCAGCTGGCAGAAGGACATGGAAGAGCCACCGGTGTGCCAGGTGCCTCTGTGAGGAGCAACGGGTGGTTTTACACCAGCACTCCACTCCTGCATTCGACTTGTGCACCAGCTTCATGCTGCACAGCGAGATGGAGCGGCACGGGAGCTTAGAAGCATGCGAGAAGCCAGGCTGGCAGCTGTCCCGGAGCCTGGTGGCTGGCAGGGAGTCTGTCACCGGTGCTGACCAGAGGAAGGGACATGAGCCATGGCACAGACTGAAATGTGAGCTGAGCTGGATGCTGAATCCACTCCGAACACTGAAAGGACAGGAAAATGAGTTGACGGCAAGAACATTACATGGGAAAACCATCAGTTCAGGTTGATGAGAAGGGAGTGGTAGCAGAGGACTGATAGCAGGGGGAAAAGATAAAGAGATTTCTTCAACAACAAAACGTAAATTAAATGAGTAACTGCCTAAGCAGTTTGTGTTACCAGGCTCTGAGATAATTCACCAATGTAGTAAAATCAATTACATTCTGCAGTTCCTGTAGCCAAATATTTTTGGGCAAAACAAACTAATAAAACACAGCACTGAAGGGCCATCTGCTAACATGAGACACTATATTAAAACCTGTCGCATTACCATTAGCATCTATGCATAGATGTAAGATGGGGTCCTACAGTTCTTTAAAAGGGACAAAAAGAGTAATACTACTTGTATCTATTGAAACAGATATTAAAATACAATAATTCTAAAAATATTTTTAATTCCCCTTGTTGATGTATGTATTAGCAATCGTGTGGGATGTTTTTAAGTGGGAGGATTCAATCCTCTGTCCAAGAGGTAGAAATTGTCAGCGTAAAGAACTCTTAAGAAAAGACTTCACACCAGCCTCCGCTATTACCATAATGTTCAGTAATGTGCTGGCTTTTAATCTGTGTTGGCAATGTAGGGGGGAAAAAAGCCCTTCCTTAAGAGCTCACTCTGCATATTTCTGCGAAAAAAAGGACTTGTAGATGAAAAATGATGACACTGATCAGGAAAATCGTAGTTTTTTAGGACTGGGCCTCTTAGACTCGACTAGTACAAATTGTGCATAGCTCTTACCAACTCCCTTCTGAAGCTGTGGGACCGTTACGCGCTGTGCGCATTAACCTCTGCTTCATTTTGCAAAAGTTCCCTTGTTTTTGTCACACTGATAGGAATTTATAGTTAATCTCAAATCAACTTTATTTAGTACAGAAGCCTTTTGTTCTGGTAGTGGTCACACTGTTGCTTGTTAGCCTTTTCACTATGAACTAAGGAATAAACCTGAGATTTTTGTCACTTGGGCGGTGGAGTCTGGATTTTCACCAGTTCTTCACTACGACCCATTCCCACTGTATCCTGGAGCCAGATGATCAATTACTCAGTTCAGTCTGTTGGAGTGAAGGAAGAGCATTTCACTTTTTGTTCTCTGCGTGTTGGTTATATGTCTTGCCTGGGAAATTAGGCAGCCTCTTGTCTGTGAGCCGCCTTCTAGAGGAAGGATGTTTTTGGAAAGAAGCCCTGTCCGAGACAAGAGAGCAATGAGCCTCTATTAAGACTGATTTCTCCATCTTTGGAAATGTCTCTTCAGTGACTAAGGAGTCTGAATTCTTCCCAGAAACTGTGGTATGTTGATCATCATCCTAAATTGCTGGAAGACGTCTCACTTCACTGAGCAGTATTTTAGGATCCATGTGTAGTGATAAAATGAGGGGCAGAAGCTGGAGTAGAGGCTCGTCCCTTTAAGCCGTGCCTTAGGAAGGTGGGAGAAGAGGGCAGGTCTTCAGTTCTGGTATCAGGGGGGGCTTTCCTGTACAAATGTAAATAAAACTGGGAATTACCTGTGCTGATGTAAACACTAGGGCTTGAAAACTCTAAAGCTATTTTTTTGTTTTCCTCTGTATGTTTCAAATCTTTTCCTCTCTAGGAAAATAAACAGCAAGACTCCAAACCCTGTCAATAAAAACAAACAAACAAAATTGAATCCTGATCTCTGTCCCCAAATGGAAGAGGGAGAAGTGACCCATATTTAGATCATACATGTTTGTTGCTCATAAGATGCACTATCTGTTCTGTAGGTACATCTTCTGGTTTTAGCTCTCCATTTCAGCTGCTTTTAAGGCACAGCTAGTTGGTTTACCTCTTTCACCTGAATGTACATTCTGTACATTCCTTTCTTGCCACCTTTTGCTTTCCCATATCTCTGCCTTAAATGCTTCTGTGAAATCTTAGAAGGAAGGTATAAATGGAGATGTCCCAAAGAAACTGGGACACTTACCCTTTCTAGCATTTTCTGAGGTGGTAAATACTAGGCAATATACGATTTTATCGTGATTGCTGGTAGGTGTTCAGTTTTGGGTGATTTTTGAGAATTTATATTGACTTCCAATAGCTGATGATCTCCCAAATCTAGCAGTTTCATATGTTTTAAGTATAACATTAAACATTTTTTTCACCATTTTTTGTAGCATGTTGTTTCTTTTGGAGGAGCAGGGTTAGAAGAAAAGGAGAAGGAAAATGTGTATTTTCTTAAGCATTTCCCAGTTTTAATGAATCAGCGAAGATTAGCTGAGTTGTCACAATTTTTCAGTGTGTAAGGAAGAAGGGGTTGGGGAGGGAGACCAGTTTATGGTAGTCGGTAAAAACAGGCAGTTCTGTGTTTGTTTACCATGTCATACAATAAAGACTGTGAAAGCTTTGAGCTATCACATACCATGATACCAATGCGTTTAACAAATTAGGACAGTGGAAAGACAGTGTCTTGAGACACATTTGAGATGGTAAATACTGGATCGATTTGATTAGGTCAGGAAGACTTTTAAATGCTGGTCTAAGATTACTGGCTAGACAGACAAAATTTCACCTCTCTTGATAACTGTGAAGTAATTTATTGTGTGTTTTTCTTTAAACCTTCCTTATAACAATTCCTCAATGTGGGACTTAAAAGTGAAGGATGTCAAAATTATCCTGGATAACTATATCCTTGTTAATGCTCAAAACAGCTTGATTTGTCATTGAAGTTAGCTTTGTTCTGGTCCTGGGGTTATGCTAAATGACTTCCAGGCATTTCTGCCAACCTAAATTTCTCTATGATTATATTGGAACAACGGATGTTTACATGATTAGATTCAATTGATATTTCAAATTAAAAGTTCCAGGACGGCAAACATGATTGATTGCGTGTGTGATTGCAGATTAGGCAATTACAGAATCACAGAATCACAGAATAGTAGGGGTTGGAAGGGACCTCTGTGGGTCACCTAGTCCAACCCTCCTGCCGAAGCAGGGTCACCTACAGTAGGCTGCAGAGGACCCTGTCCAGGCGGGTCTTGAATATCTCCAGAGAAGGAGACTCCACAACCTCCCTGGGCAGCCTGTTCCAGTGCTCCGTCACCCTCAGAGGGAAGAAGTTTTTCCTCATATTCAGACAGAACTTCCTGTGCTTCAGTTTGTGCCCATTGCCCCTTGTCCTGTCACTGGACACCACTGAAAAGAGCTTGGCCCCATCCTCCTGACACCCACCCTTCAGATATTTGTAAGCATTTATAAGGTCCCCTCTCGGCCTTCTCTTCTTCAGGCTGAACAAGCCCAGTTCCCTCAACCTCTCCTCGTAGGAGAGATGTTCCAGTCCCCTCGCCATCCTTGTAGCCCTCCGCTGGACTCTCTCCAGTAGTTTGTTAAATTCCATTTGGAAATCATGCTTTATGTAGGTTTGGAAAGGACAATTTGACTGCTCTGAAATAAAGGCAAATTTTTCTAGTTGTTAGTAATACCTACTGCTGTCTTAGAATCTTCAGTCTGAACTCTAGATTCAGAGTTTCTAAGATTCTGAATTTGTCACTCGGATTGATTTCTTGTCCTGTTTGGACTGCCAAGATGTAGGGAGTTCATAAGCTAGATGTTCTGCTGGTTTCAACGCTAGTATGTATCCTTTATTGTCAATGTGCTTGACCAAACTTATCAACCATCATCCTTTCCTTTCATTAGTTAGAATACTAATGATCTTATTCCCCCCCCCCCCCCCCAATTTCCTGCTAAGAAATCTGTGGCGCAGTCTTGCACAACAGATTTAATAGAAGTGTTTTGGTTAATAAGTCAGATCTGAAAATACTTGATTCAACTGCTTAGTTCAGTTCTTTTCCACGACTGCTTATTTATTTAAACTTTCTCTTGAGATTCAGCTTAATCTGCGTGGAGATCACCGTATCGCAGAAAAGAATGAAGTGATTAGTTTGGATTTCCATCAGTTATTTAACAGCCTGTTTTTACAGCAACAAATGGTATACAAGGAGCATTCTCAACCTCATCCTTAATGAGGTTGTCAGATTTTGGGACTGAACAACCCATTGCTTCTGTCCGTACAAAAGCTCTGTTTGTGAAACTAGAGCTGTGTCAGTTGATAGAAGTTTTCGTGACTTATTTAAAATATCTGCTTCTTTTATAAAACTTCACTGAGCTTTTGATCAAACAGCTTAACTCTCTGCGCAGTCAACAGCTGAATTTGTCATTGGGGTGCTGGGTTACCTCAGGATGGGAACTATTTTCTAGATAGGTGCCTGGTATACAGGAAAGGCAAACATACATATGTCTGTGTGTATGCTATTTGTTAAGATGAATGTCATGTGAGAAAAATATTCACTGACACCAATCAGTGTGACAGTAGCGTGTGTAGATGTCATGGAAGCAAGTTAAGGTGGTAACTTTAATTCAATTTTTTCTGAGTCCTTGGCTTTTGCGATTTGAATTGGTAAGTTAAACATAACTTCAATATACAGTTCCTTATCTTTTAACTGGTAAAAACATATTCCATAATCACTCCATTTTAAACCTCAGAACAAGAATTCCAGCTCTTAAGAACATGCTATGAACTTCCTGCAAATGTCTGTTACTACAGAAGGACAGTTGGGCTAACAGTGCTGCTACTAACATGTTGACTGTGCTTGGTCCTCTGGTCATGTGCTGTGGTCAAACATCTTGATACACACACAATTTTACATTTTCTACATGGGAAGCTAGGAGGCTTATGGATGTATATTGCTGCTGAATGTAAACAAAGCCTCAGGGCAAGCACAAAATAAATCTGAAGTCTGGGGCTTTCATTTAATTCAAGGATTTGCTGAAAATAGTGTTGAGATTCAGAGCTGTGGGATACTGCATGCATCTTTTCTAAAAGGACAGAATGTTAAGCAGTGAAAATTACAGGCTCATTACCAGCTGCTTCTTTACTTATTTGTAGGAGTAGCAAATATTTTAAAATACTGAAATGAAAGAAAACTACATTGGATGCGTTATTTTATGCAAAGAGCTAAAAGCAATACTGGAATCCTGGCAGCTTACAATCTAGCTAATGGGCATCAATTCTTTCCTCCAAACTGAGAGTGTTTAAAATAGGTGTAATATAATTTTATCGGAGAGAGTTTTGGCCAAAGATCTTATGAAGAGTCAATCACTTGATCTAGTGAAGTGTTTCTTTTTTTCTCAGTGAAAAATGTCAGATGCTGAAGAGAAAAACAGAAGAGTGGGGTGGCGTGGGGGGGGAACCCAGACAGAAACACTTAACAAAAACAACAAAAAACAACACACCAAACTAAAACCCTGTGTATGCAGCGCTCCAGTAATCATGCCTCTTTCTCTGTCTTCTCTCTTCAAGCCAAAGTTTAGCAAGCCCTTGAACTACGAGATTCATTTTCCTCATTGGTATTCAGATTGTTGGTTTTGGGTGCGTGTTGGTGCAGGAGTGGTGGTAACCGATAGGCAGCTCTCAGCTGGGAGTGCCTGCAGTGCCTTGCTAACGCTGCTGCTTTTTGCCTTTCCTCCTTTCTAGAAGTTTGTTATGAACTGGGGGTTTTGTACGTGCTCCATTGCTGAGATCAGAGGGCCTTTCAGAAGCAAGTACTCCTGCCTCTGCCGCTTGGTTTCTTTCTGGCAAGGTGGCAGAAGCCAGTACTGCCAGCTGGTTGTCTTCTGCCCACAGTGCCATCCCGCTGATGAGGCATAAATATCCGAGGCTGTGTTTTGAAGCAGAAAAATATACCATTTTGTGTGAGGGCTTTTCCTGCTCTCCATATCGCTGCAATCCTCCTCTTATTTCTTGTTTATGGTTGTTCTTCTGTTGAAATTGCTGTCCTGTGTGCTGGCAGGGACCTGGCTGGTCTTGTGTGAGGAAACCCTTTCTTCTTTCTCCTCTTTCAAGGATAAATTTGGCCAGTGTTGAAATACCTGGCATCTACTCTTCTGTAGTCACGGATGCTGGAAAGCCTCATTCAAGACGGATGGACTTTTGACCTTTAAAGTCAGGGAGAAAATCAGTGGGAGTCTAGTGGAACGATCTAAAGACAGATAACATAAGGCTGAAGTCCGGTAGGGACTGGAAGGGTTTGGAAGGATCATTTTAGGGTGGAAAGTAATTTTGAGGGAATACAAGATTCTAATCAGTACTCTTTTAGTATCTTTTTCAACCCGGTTGAAAGATCCAAGTGCTCTTTAAGAAGTTTGTCTGCTTTCATGTGCTATTCAACCTCTGAGTTAAAACTCACTTGGACTATACCAGTCAAGAACTCATCATCCTCCTTCTCACATTTTCTGACAGAAGAAGTGGAGAAGATGATAAGGAATTACATATTGATGAACAGGAAAAAAAAATGAATGGGTATATGGAGAGTCTTGGCAGACGTTTCTTACCATAGGTGACATAAACTAACTGTGCTGCAGATGTATGACTAAATTTAATTTGTAGTTGTGAACATACTCTGTTTTTCTGGTCAGAATGATAAATTTCAGATGTGTATGCACAATGCCAGTTAAACCATGCTCTGTTGTTAACAAAAGAGTCCACGTGAAGACTTTTAGGCAAACTGATCCTCAAAGATACTGGAAGAAAATAATTCACCTGTTTATGTGGCCCACTGAGGCAGAACATGAAACTTAAGTTCTTAAAAAATAAGTAAGAATTCAACATTTTTTGCCATCTTGTCTAGTGATGGAGAAGCCTTACGTGAGGTTGGATCTTCAGACCTAAGTCATTAGGGAGTCTTTCCTTTAATTCCTTTGCAGTTTGAGTGTAATGCGTCTTGAACAAAATAAACAGGAATATTCTAGAATCAGGTCACTGAAACCTGAAGACTCCAGATTTAGCAATCCAGGTAAGTCATACTTCTGAATAACAAGGCTAAGCACTGAACTCTTCTGAAACAACATTCTTCCCCCCTCCCCCCCCAGCGCAATCCCTACCACAAGAAATAATTAGTCCTCCACAGCTGCTTTCCCCATGCATACGGTAAAGGCTATGGTTTGACAGTCAGGATGTTACTTCTAAAATATTCATAAAGTGTTGCTTTTTTTTTCCCCTTTAGAAAAAAAATCACTGCTGTATATTATAATTGGATTAGTAACTCTTAGAAACACAGTTAAGACATCTACAGAGCAGTTGTTCTGCTGTGTACCACGCGATAACCGGTGCTTTCAGACACGCTTTGACATGTGCTCCCCAGTGAGTTCGATCTCACTCTAATACAAATAGGAGATTTGTCACGTTTTGTGGTTTTTTTCTTCTCTGGATGATGTTGTAGGAATAGCTTAATCATACTTTTTGCTTTTAGTCTGAAGGTTGGATTTCAGCATAATTAACTCTGAATTTCAACTGTTTGTAAGGCATCATTCTGGAGGATGACTGCAGTCTGTAAGCTAAAAACCTTACCCTGGCACCCATAATTCCAATATACTGTGACTCCTCCTAGTTTTGAAAATCTTGTTAAACTACTTTGCATGGAGAAACACTGTGTTAGAAATTCAGTTTCTGGTACAGGCAGGAGAGATGAGATTGTAGAATCAATGCATGCACTTTTAAGGACATTAGCACAGGATCTCCTGCGTGTGGTACCTTGAATGTGACATCCGCGTTTTCTGCTATTGCCAGGATGGTTGGGGATGAGGAACCTCTAAAGAATGCAAAGATGTTTGCAAGGTAAGTTACCCAGAAAAGCTTGAATATGTGCAGTATCTCTCAGACAACTAAGTGCTGCTGCTTTTTTTTTTTGACAGTGCAAGTGTCCCTGTATCTGCCAATCATCACATGTGCAGAAGACACATTTAGCTATTTCCTGATGTGTCTTCCTCCATTCTACCTGGATATCTTCCAGTCTTTATCTTTTTTTACGAATAACTTTGCTATTGATATGTAGAGAAATCATGGACAATGGTCTCAAAAGCGATTTCCTGGCAGCTTTTGCAGAGGTGGGGTCAGTGGTATAGAAGAAATGGAGCCAGATTCTTCTGAGAGATGGACAGCTAAGAGGATAAGACACAAAAGTGGCACGTTGCAATAAAGGAAAAAAACCTGATAGTGACTGTGGTTAAGCACCAGAACAGATTGCTCAGAGGTTTTGCAGAATCTACATCCCCGGAGGTTTGCAGACCTGGACTGGCCAAGGCACTGAGCACTGCAGCAGTTGTAATACAGCAGCTTTGCTGACCTTGCTTTGAGTAAGAGTTTGGATTCGATGACCTCTACAGATCCCACCCATCCTAGATTTTTCTGTGATTTTTGTGCATGAGCAATGCACAAATGGTGTGTACTTGCACAGTATACTTGATGCTTCCAAGAAATTTTGGATTGATTTATTTGGGCATATGCATACCAACTGTATGATGTGTTCAGACACGGACAGGAAAACAGATGTGTCTCAAAAGCGTGGGACATACTGAGCTTTGGCGACGTTGCCCAGAAATAAGGAAGCGTTAGGAAAATCCTAGAAAGAAGTATGCTTAGGTGTACCAGTTAGGGAGGGGTGGGGCAAGCTTATTTTGTGAACATGATCTAGAACCATGAACTGAATGTGACTGTCAGAGAAGAAGGAGTGTGGCAGTGTCACATGCCAGTGCTCTGGAACATTCGGGCTCTTGTCCCAGCTGAAGTTGCAGAGGTGCTGCTGGTGTCATAGAGGATGTTGGAAATAATCCTGTACTATGGGAAATACTCATCGTGACAGAGCTGACTTTTAGTGATGTCCCTGGTTAATCTCTGCCTGCTTTCTAGTGTATTAACCAGTTAAACGCAGTTGTTAGAATTTAGCCTAATTGCTATGTATTTCTTTGGAATACAGCCTATTTTCTTGACTTGAAGTAATTGTAACCATATGGGAAACTACCTGGTTTTTTGGAGTTCTTTTTAACAATATTCTTAAAGACTTAGGCAGAAGCTGTACCTCTGGAAGGGCTGAGTTAGATGATTAATGGGTTTATTTGTGATTCTCAGAAAGCTTACTGCAATTTTGAAGTAACAATTTAAATATAAACTTTTGGGCATTATATGTAAAGCGGTTAAATTATTGCTTCATGCACGAAGTGTTGCTCAGCCTCAGTTATAGAGTATTCACCCAGATCATTATAGTAAACCCCTGAAGGCTTAAATTTTTGCTTAATAGCTTAGTGTGTTGAAGGCAAATCTTATCCCAGTTTTTCTTTTGCTTAGTTTAGCCAGTAGCTTTAGCTGTTGATAGTCAGCTAGGCAATTTTGGTATGGCCGTGCTTACTTGTTTGCATCACATCTCTCTGCTCTTTTAATAAGACAGAAAACAGTTATCATTGTTATTTAATTCCTTTTTTCCCCCGCCTTTTGTTTAGGAGAACGTTGCTCCTTGCGCGGGTGGAAAAATTAAGAAGAATTGTAGAAGATGAAAGCAATAAAATGCATATGGAAAGCCCTTTTCATTGTATTATGTGCATATTGCAAAGTTTGTGATCACGTTTGGGCTTTGGGAATAGAGGGGGTATCTAGAATAAGATATTTTGGTATAACTGATTTTGAAAAGGGACGTCCTAGAGGTAGAAGATATAATTCCTGTTACGCAGTGCATCTCTCGTATCACCTGGAACAGCTCCACTGACTGACAGGAAAAAAACCCCAACAAAAAAAAAACCCACTCATAATCCTAAACTCCACATATTATCTGTTCTCCAGGTTTTTTGAGATTTTTAACTAGATGAAAAGCAAAGATGTGATTTTTAGTTTAAACTTGAAGACGTTTTTTATGATATCAACAGCAGTGCCAGTGTATGTTCCAAGAGCTGTATGATGTGTAGTTTCTTGCTTCTCTTCCTAGATTACTTGGATACCTAATGTTTATATATGTTAGAATGGTAGCAATTTAAGTGGGTGAACTGACTCTGAGACCCATAGCTTGTTAATGTGTTAAACACATTGTACTGCAAACACTTGTCAGCGTGGAAGTACAGGTAAATTGAGAAGAGTTCACTGGTTCCATTTCTACACTTCATAAATTAATTTTAATGGCCAAAGTGAGAGTGTTCCCAGTAGATTTTTAACGAACATTCAGGAATAACTCAGCTAAGTAGGAAGCTGCATCTCCGCTCACTTATCCGCAGCCCATGTTACTCTGAGGGCTAGTCTCTGATTACTGTCGTATCCAGTTAAGGTTTTTCTTAAAGCTTTTTGCTCCCTCTTTGCTTCCTTTTCCCACTTGTCGATGAAAATCTGGCACAGGACAATGCCCCTTGGTGCTTGGATGGCTTTGAGCATTGTCCTTGCCTTGCAGCTGGCCAGTTTGAATGCCAGATACCCTGGTGAATCTGATACTTCAGACTTGAATTCCGCTGTTCGCTCATGACTAACCAATTTCACTTGTGGATGTCTTCCCCTGCCCCCATCACTGCAAAGTAAATTTTTCCAGAGTAAGCAGAAGCTAAGCACAATATATGATTAAGACTGTTATTGTCTTTTCTTGAGTTAGGATGTCTGTAGTTAAGAGATTTCATGAAGAGTAAAAGCCAGTTGACTTAGACTCTGTCCTCTCCTTCATACCGTCAGACCAAGTTTTAAAATGAGTTGTGGTTTCACAGTCGTTTACTGTATACATAAAAACCAAGCAGTTTAGTAACCAAGCAGTTACCAAACTGTATTTATAATATTATTTTTCTAGTCTGTATTTCCTTGATTGCCATTTTCTAAAAAAAATCATTGAAGTCTAATAATATTTCTTACAACTAGATTTCCTCTATGTGGTGCTTTTTCTTGTCTATTTTCCATTAGCTAGTTTCTAATCAGAAATGTAAGACTTCTACAATGTTGATTTAATCTTGATCTGACTCATTTTCTTTTCCTCTGCACTGAGTTTAACAAATGCACGTATCCCAAAATACTCTGTCAATCCAGTTCCCTTTCAATCTTAATGAATAATCTGTGGCAAGCTAATTAGGAATATTTGTAACAGTTCTAGACTTAGTAATATATTTATCTGAAAAAGTTATTAGATGCTGTACTGTCCTTTGAACAAAGAAATGGTCCTGTATATATTAAAATTTGGATGTGGTAAAAATGGAATTAGTCACTTGCTGTGTCCTGTCATTCCAGGAGAAACCCTTGCACTGGTTTAAGTGGTTTAATCTCTCGCAAACATTAGAGAAGAAGAAATGAACGTGATTGCTTGTTGGCTGATTCCTGGGTTGAGCTCAAGGTCAACAGAACATTGTTTCTGTATGACGATTTCCACATTTGGGTTGTTTTATCAAGTCAAAGAATAGCTATTTCTGCTGTCCAAATGGTTCAGCAAGTGACAACCTACTGCACTTGGCTCAACCTTGACTCCCTCACTTGCATCTCGTACCATCTGTCCCTGCTCCACCCAGCTTACATCTAATGCTGTTGCCTTTGCCTGCCAGTCTGTTGTTGGGTTTTATCAAACCTGATTCTGCAGTATGCCCTGGGAAATGTTGGAGCCTAAATCAATAGTATAAAACTCCCAAGTTTTCTGTCACTCTTCTCTTCCTGGCCTCATTCCCACAGGTGTACCACACTTTCACTTCTGAGCAGGGAAGCGTGAACTGTTGGTATGAGAAAGGAATGCCGAGGTTTCATTTCACAGGCATCGGCTGTTCTGGCAAAGACTCGTGAATTGTACCATGAGTACAGAAAATAACGTCTTTTTAAGAAGTTCATCACAGGTATATCTTCAGATGCACGTGTTTTTGTGTTGAAAGTACTTGCATTTGAAGTGACTTTTTGCCTAACCTGATTATTTGGATTGTTACAATGGAGAATGTCTTTGAGGCCTTTGTTCTTCATTATTTGATATATGTAGGCTGTACAAAAAGAGGAGGGAAATAAAACATACTTGCTGTATGCTGTACAGAGTAAGAATGAAGACCGTAGAGGTAATGTTACTGGCAGATCCTCTTAGTTATATTGCAAATAGAAAAAAAATCTTTCCTGGGGAATGAGTTTTAGTAACTGCCTATATTTATTGTTGAGTTGAATATACATGTGTGGAGTAAACAAATCTGTAGTATTATACCATACAACCTCGTTGTTTGCTGTGATTCATATGATTTACTCATTGAAGAGAGAGCAAGTTATCAATACATCCAGCATGGTACAGAGTCATGTTTCAACTGGCAGACAGTCAGCTTTTGTTTTCAATATTCTGTCCTGTTTAGTATTCAGAGCATGGAGAAGAACGTGATGCAAGGGAAATGGTTTGCTGTTTCACTGACTGACTCACCCATTTAGCTCTGTTCCCTCAAGGCATCAAAGACTACAATAAAGGAAATACATTTTGCCAGTAACTTTCTATGGAAATAAGTGCAGCTTAATAACTTTTTAAATTAGTGCTAACATTATTGCACAGTGGAGAACACCTTAATTAAACTTGTCGTTTGGTTTTTTGTTTCCTCTGAGTCTGTATTACTGATACTGAAATCTTATGTAAATCTAACCTCTGATTTATGATTGGAGATGAGATTATCATTTTTTTTTAAGTTGAAACTTCAGTTGAAAGGTGATTTCTTCCACCTTTGTTGTGGGAAAGCAGAGTTTTTCTATGACTTTATTCCTCCTTATTTTTAAGTAGAATAAGTGATAAGGTTACGGCCAGACTTCTCGAGACTTTTATGCTCTATTTTCACAGAATTAAATTTCTCTCAGTGCTTTGTATTGTGCATTGCCATCTGTCTGATGGTCCCCGTTTCTTGCACAAAAGGGCTCTATAGCAAATGAGTTACTGGGATACAACTATAAAAGATGCAAAGTTTTTAGTTAAAAGTTGTTTTGAAAACCTAATAAAATATCCTAATGCAGAAATATTACAGACCTAAACCTCCAAGTTTCTCTATTAATCAATTTAGAAAAATGCATCTGTGTAAAACTGGTCATATGACTGAATTGTATCTTAACTGTCTACCTTTTTATCATTGCAAAAGAAAGGGGCAAGTATTTGCAGTGGTGAACAATCACGTCTTTGGAAGACAGTGGTAGTGTACTTATTTGGTAGAAGTTGAAATAATAACTCAAGTGTAAGTAGCTTGTGTTGAATGTAGGAAAAGTTGGATGACAGAGATCGCTTAGGGGAAAGCAAAAATTCAGCCTGGAAAAAGGACTGAGCTGAAGCTGATGAAAATTTCTAGTCCTGGTCAAGAACGGCAGTGTTCATCCAAGGAAGGAGAGGGGGACTCTAATGTGGACAACATTGTGAGCCTCTGAGGAGGAGGACTGTACTGGAACTGGTTTGACACCTGGGCACCATGGGAGAGATACCAGAATGCCAGTGTAACACTAGTCCCTTCTTCTAAGTGAAACTTGAGGTGAGGGAAGAAGATAAGAGAACTGTGGGTTGTCTGCTTAGATGAGCCTGCTGAATGAGAAGTACCTGTGCATGTGAGCTGGGATGAATGAAAAGGTGAAATATTCTGGATTCTCTCTGAAGCATCTATGAGGAAGAAGATATATAAGCAGAAAATTGATTTATGAAAGCTGAAAGACTGCAAAATTTTGAAAACAGTACAAAAATGGGGATGGCAAAGATACAGTGTGGGTTATCATTGGAAAGAAAAGACTGAAGATCTTGATGAAAGCTATTCGGATAACATCAGTGTATATCTTATATAGTTTACATAGGGTGGACATAGAGATCTACAGGGAGGTGTTAGAAGTGGTGTAGTTTCTGCTTGTGTTTTGAGCAACGTAGATTCGAACGTTAAAAGTACATTTTTGCTCATGAGGGTGTGGGGGATGGTTGTTTTTCAGGGTTGTCCTCTGCCTTTCTGCTGATAGCATGCCTGACAGAAGAGAAGGAGAAGTGAGGTGGGGAGCAGCGTGCTGGAAGCTATGTGGTCATCAAAGCTGGAGGGGGGAGTAAGTAAAGAGGAGAGAGAGCGCAGATGTGGATGCCCCAGGTTATTGCTAGGAAAGGGGCAATTTTGAGGGCAGTGGGGGGAAATGAAAGGAGCACTGGGGAGCAGTAGGGGCAGGCCAAGCCTTAAGGGGAGGCAAGCTGGGAAGCCAACGGCGTCCGGAGTCAGGATCGTGTCTGGAGGCAGTGTTCAGGGTCAGCCTCTGTCTGGTGGTCCCCTGGGAAGGCTGCGGTGATGAGGCAGGTCCAGGACCAAGCCAGGCAGCCATGTCAGTGGGTGAGGATCGGGCTGGAGGCAGGAGATGGAGTGCTGACAAGCTGACAAGTGCCACACAGGTAGCATGGGGGCTGGGACAAGTGGCTCCCAAGGCAGGAGCGTCAGGACCTCCATGCTGCCCTTTTCCACCGCAGCTCTTTGACACGAAGGGGCTGGTCTCTGACTCTGTCCACACGTTGTACAGCAGAGGTGACAAAATCAGGTACTTTACTCAGAAATGTTAGCGTACTAATACTGTTCATTATTCCCATCATCTGGGGTGTGAGCACATATGTGCTGGAGATCAAATGAAAGCTCAGCAGTTACGGGCATTCCGGTGGCCTGAATTGTGTACATCAGAAGGACTTGGTGAGAACCAAGGATTATCCGTGTTGGGTTGCTTTATATGGCATTTTCACAAGGGAAGACAGAATTAACACTTAGGAATGAAATTTGTAGATGATAATTAGTAGGTGTTGTGATAGTAAATGCTGTGACTTCATTTCAGATGCTTAAGAGGGAAGTATTTCATTAAGTAAAAAAGGAAACAGAATCCAGAATCTTGATTATGAACAGAAAAATCCGAACAAATGTTTTCTTTTTAATGTGTGAAGCTAGTTCTTCCCTCCAAAAAAAGCACAGGAACAGGGATTAGATGGGAAAAAGGTGCTCATAAACAGAAGTAAATTCTAAAATGCCTGGATGATGTGAATACGTACCAAGCAGAAGAAATCACTTAGCATAGCAAAAGGCAGCACTAGAAATAGGATTAAAATGTGGCAAAAAAAAGAGACAGTTCTGAGTCATTATCAGGAAAAGCCTGACAATAAAATCTGTTAGCTACTGTTATAGTTTCCCAATTTAACAATTATGAGGATCCCATTGCTTGGAACCTCTAAACCAGAATGGACAGCCATTTATTTGTGATATTCTAGGGGGATTTTTTGAGTACTTCTCCTTTTAAGGGAATTTTAATCAAGTGTTTTCTTGCGGCTCTTGGTTATATAAAGATTGCCCAGGGAAATAAAACTTTGGATAGAATTAGTATACCAATCTCTTGGCTTTCTCTTAAGAAATGTGTGAAGTCTGACAGATTTCTTTAGCATGTGAAAACTGTACATTTAGATTTATATACTGTGTTTTCCTTTTACTTTTTAATGTTGTAGCTTACATTTCTGAGACAAGCTCGTTTTTAGAGAGGTGAATGAATTTGCACTAATTGGTAATTTACTTTACCTGTTAATAAAGATCGTAGAATCATAGAATGCTTTGGGTTGGAAGGGACCTTTAGAGGTCATCTAGCCCACCCCTCCTGCAGTGAGCAGGGATGCTGTGGAAAAGTTTGAGTGCTGTGTGTAAACTTTTCACAGACTAAAATAATGCTTCAACAAAAGACGACACCGTAGTCATATATGGTATATGTATGTACAACCAAAATGAGATTGACTGTGGAATGCTCGATCTTACGTTTCAGATATGTGGGTCACTGTGACCAAGTGTGTAAACTTGGATAGTATGTCTATGTATTTTGGTATAGAAAGGATTAATGAAGTCTGATATACACAAAGATCTAACAAAACATGTTTGATTGTAGTACGCTCGAAGATTATGTTATCTCTAGGTCTTCTAGGTCTGTTTTGAAAGGCTTTTTTTTTTTTTTTTTGGTTTGAGAATTCAAAAATAAATGGAGTACTGCTTAGAGCTGCAGTCAGATGTCATTATAAAATCTGTATTGCTCATACGGTAGTTTCAGCTGTGTTAACTAAGCTGTGGGAACTTTCTGCAAAGTGACCAGAAGGACTGGGATGATCTAGTCTGACTTCCTAATTATGTGCATTTAAAAATGCATCCTGTTGTTCCTTTTTTCAAATCCTTTCTTTCTGCTGGAACGTTTGGTTCAGGAAAATGTTCCTGTGTACTTAAGTCTTCAAATGATGGAAAGTCTCCTACATAACTTGATGAGCAAAACCTAGTGGTATATTTTTTTTTTCTTTAAGAATTTTGTATTTGAGTGTATTAGACTGCTGATGTTGAATAATGCTGTAGCCATCATGGAGAACAAGATTTGTGGGGGAAAATTTATACCTTCTATTAGACTGGTCTGGATGACTGGGGGAGGGCAGGAAAGGGGAGGGAGTTTTAGGCGTGAGAGGTATTCAGGTCTGAGATAGAAGCATAAAATTTCAGAGTTAACTGCTAGCTGGGGATAATTGTTCGTCAATGAACCACATTACAGTTGTCTTGTCAGACTGTGATAGAGAATAGATAGTTGTGGGAAGCGTACATGGGCATTGAGGAAGATGTGCTAAAGCTTTTACCTCCTTATTTGACATTTCTCTGGCATAATTTTATAATGCAACACACAACTAAGCTTTCTTGGGTTCAGGAGTACTGCAGTCCTCTAAGTTTATGAAAATTAGTTCCCAGAGATAGCTCAGAGAGATAGGGCTGGGGGGGTCAGAGGTGGCACACTTTCATGAGAAGTGCTCTCTTTGCTGTTAAGGAAATGTTTGAGAGAGTTGGTTGCCATGTGCAGTTGCTTAGTTTCATCCCTGTGGTTTTCATGAAATCATCTGCTCTGCTGGTTCAAAATCATATTATGCACTGAGAAATAAATGTGTTCGAGGATTTGGATGTGTCTGTCACAGAGGATGTTTATCATGATGGCTATGCAGATGTTTGTATTTCTTGTTTGGATAGTGTCTAGATGTTGTTTGTGATAAACAGATTCCTGAGGCTCCTTGAAAAGTAGGAGATGTAGAAGTTTGAAGGCTCATCTTGAGAGGATGAGGAAGGATTTCAAAGCAAAAATTTCTTCCACTACAGGTTTCCAAGGTAGGAGAGTGTGTGACAAATGTAAGTGTACAAAATGAGATGAGGTGACACCTGGATAGCTCAATCAAAGCTGCAGTCGCTTTCGCAGTAGTGGTGTCCTTGCCAGACAAAAATGAAGGTCACTTGGGATAGTACTGTATTTTTTGTTGTTTTTTTTTTCTACAGTCTTTAATATTATGCCTCTTTGAGCATCCTAGTTCTACCATACCATAGCTAAATTGGGTTGTGTATGGTCATGTGTGAAGTATGTGTGTCTGTATGACTTGAAGACATAACTGTTAATGACCTTACAGACCAAGCTTTACCTCTATTTGTTTGTGTTCTTTTTTTTGTTAATTGGGTTGGAAAAACAGTCCATCTAGCCAGCAACATTATTTCTGACAGTGGCCTTAATCAGATGCCTAGGTGGAGATTGAAAAATGGAGTAAGTGTATATGGTAGTTCCCATAATTATATTAATCTCAGGAATTTCCTGTACCAGTTGGAGGGGAGTAGGGGTTGTGTTCAGCATGTAGCATTTCTGTGCCCATAATCAGCAGTAGATTTCTCTTCTGTAAGCTTGTCTAGTCTCCCAAGGAGATTTTTGGCACCTACAATGTACTTTGGCAAGGTGTTGATACATGTCTGTTGTCCACTGATCTTGATAAAGTTTCTTGACATTAATTTGTTAGATGAAGGCATGTAATTAATGAGGTGATAGCTTTTAAGTGTGAATTTATTGCCCTTAACCTGAAGAATGATTCAGTGGTGTGGACTGTCTGCTCCTATCTAGATCTAGGGAAGCCAGAAAGCTTTAGTTCAAAATAACTATGCTTCAATTTATGTATTGTCAGTTTTATCTTTCTGATCTCAATAAAGAAGCGGTAATTTCTTGTTTCTGTTGGGATGGTGAACTGGGGGAGTGTACTAGTGGGTTGACCAAGAGATGCTGATGTACAAGTTTAGTAACCAAGCGTAGATTGGCTTGGAGAATAGAACTGAATGCAGCCTCGGCGTATCCTCCGATGACATCAAATTGAGAGGAGCACTTGATAGCGGAAGGGCAGGGCCACTGCTCAGGGGACTCCTGACTACCTGGATAAATGAGCCAACAAAAATCTCCAGGCATTCAGCACAGACAAAAGCCAAGCCGCACTTTCGGGCCAGAGCCCCATTCTTTACAGGCAAGGGACTGACTGGCTGGGTCTTCTGCAGCGAAGAACCTGGGGATCCTGATGGAGAGCGACTAGAGCGTGAGTTGGGGGAAGGAAGGCTGGCCGCATGTTCAGCTACATTAGCAGGAGTGCGGCTAGCTGGTAAAGGGAAGTACATTTATTTTCCCATCTGCTTGACACCGGTGTGGCCACGTCTGGAATGCTCTGTCCATTTTTTAGTCCCTGAGTAGAAGGGTGGTATCAACAAACTGGAGCAAGTCCATCAGAGTCCCCTCAGATGCTTAGAGAGGCGGAAGACATGATATTAAAGGGGAGGTGGAGACGTCAGGGTTGGTTTAGTCTGGAGAGGGTTAAAAGGTTCACTGCTGCCTTATAGTGCTAAAGGGGGACAGGGCTACAGAGAAGATGAAGCCACATTCTTTTTAGAGGTGCATAAGGAAAGAGCAGAAAGGAATAGTCAGAAGCCACAAGGCAGGAACTTCTGACTAGATACTAGGGAGTGGGGGAAGAACTTCAGAAAAAGCATTGGACCAGGTTACACAGAGAATTTGCAGTGTGTTCAACCTTGGAGATACACAAAGCTTGTCTGGCTAAGGTGCTGAACAGCGCGATGTGTCTTCAGAGCTAGCCTTGCTTTGAGAAGGAGATTTGACTAGACGAATTCTAGAGATCCCATCTATCCTAAATTTCTCTGTTTCACAGCCCTCACAGAGAAGGTAGATGGCGTATGGACACAATTCTGCTTATTAATGAAACTAGATAAATTTTTGTGGAAAATATTTTGTAAAATTACCTAGTTTGGTGATATAATTTTTTAAATGTTATCAGAACCCAGAGTCAGATGGATACTTTGTTCTGGATTTTGTTCCAACTTTTATTGTTATCCTTTCTATGCCTTGAATTTAAGCCAAACTGGTCCCAAAACATGTTTCCACAGGGTGTGATGGCCATATAACTTATATTTGCCAGATGCCAAGTAGAAATTAAAGTCTCTTAGGTTTGCTTGCATTTCCATCATTGAGAAGAATAATTTGGATTTCTTTTTAGTTACATTTTTTGGAGAAGAGAAAATGTTGTTATCTGTGAAACCTCCACACGTTTGTGGTGGTTTTTTTAATCAGAACTGATAGAAACTGAGAAGTGCATGCGGAAGTTACATGTGCAGGGAAGAGGTGATGTTTACACAACCAAGGAAGGGTTGTGTGATCACAGTGTCTCCTGAGAAAGTGGTCTAAAACGGAACATGAATGTGAACCTTGGAAAAATGAGAGTAGGTTGGAGGAACATGTGTTTTTCTGATGCTTCCGTTAGTTCAATCAAGCAGCTCTGCCTTAGCCTCCTCAGCTATGCTTAGAGATCTTTGCTGGCAAGATGTCCTGGTATAAAGTTGTTGGCAAACAAAGCTCTCCAGTGCAACATTTCTGAGGTGTGAAAAAGCTGTTTCTGCTAGCTTTATTTATATGTGGAGAAGTGTTGCGAAATGAGAAGGCTGGTTTCTTGGAGTAAACAGTTCTCTGGACAAACAGTGTTCTCCGGACAACAGCACCTGGGGGTGCACAGTTGGCATGGGGTGTCAAAGACGATGTAGAGGCAGAGGAGGGAGACAGGAGCTGTGCTGTAGGAGGTGATGCAGATCCATTCAGTCCAGCACAGTTTGAACTGCTGACGTACGCGGTGAGTCGGAGCTGTACATCTATCTACGTGTTAGCAGCAGTTACCTCTAAAACTTCCTCAGTTCTCATTTCTGGAAAGGCAGTGGTAGCTGAGTTTCACACCATCCTGTGTGCTTCTCTGCTAGGCGTAATTTTCATGGTGACCCATGCGAGCTGTCACCAGCTTTCGTGGCTGGAAGCTTTGCTTGCACAGCTTTCGGTCATGACCGGTCTGCTTGGGCCTCTGGCAACCTCCAGGAAGCAATGCAACAGTGCCGGTGGGTGCTCTGGGTGGGAGATGGCCCCGAAGAGTGGTGGCACAAGGGACAGCAGAGCACAGCTGGCCTCACTGCAGCGCATCTGTGTAGCCGCTCAAGACTGAGAGGGGATCGGTGAAACCTGCCACGCAGAAGAAACAAATACAATAAAATAAATCTAGGTGAGGACTGTCAGCTGAATTCTACAGCAAATCTCGGGGAGTAGGAGTCGGTACAAAGACAATGATTGCAACTGTACTGACAACCTCATCTCAGAGGAGAGGGCTTTTGTTGGGGTGTGATATTTACTGCATTTAGGACAAACATGTAGCAGATGCTTTGTTTCTGAGTGTGACATAGTCTGTAAAAGGTTGACAGTTTCTTTCAACAGTAAAGAAATCTGCCATAGCCATGAGGCACTTCTGAGTAGTTAAATTCTGCTGCATTTCTTTGTATCTTTTCTTTCTTCTGTCCAAAAATTAGGAAAGTCTGATTTTACTGTTTTTTCCCTTCACAAAATATTTGTTCCTTTTCATTATCAGAATACTTATTTTTCTTTTCCTCTCAAGTGGTCAGTCTGACCATTTTGGAAGCTGTCTTCAGTTCTATATTTTGCCAGTCACTGTGGTGCACTTGAATTCCTTCACATAAATCAGACTTTGCCTTTGTGCATTGCCTGTGATTTTTGTCCTATCCCCTCTATTCCTGAAGAAAACTGATGCCCAAACCCTCTGTTCCTCAGGAAATGTTTTACAATTCTGACAAAGAATCTTGAATGTGCTGCTCTGGACAATGAAAATATTTAAAGTTTCAGAGTTAATGATACAGAAAACATTTCTAACTTAGAATGAAATACCTTGTAAGTGGAGTTGAATGAGCAGCACATTGTTGGTAGTGTTTCTGGTTTTTAAACAAGTGGTGGACCAATGAAAGGTAAATTCCATGTTGTGCTTGTTTGGTTATAAAGAATGAGACATTTGTTTCGTAAATGTATTGGTTAATTTTGGAGATCTAATATTTGATTCTACGAGGTGCTGCATTGTTGCACAATGAGTATGTACACAGAGTAGTCTGCACTGAGTAACAGCAAATAGAATCCTTACAGACACTGTTTTACCTGGAGTAACTTCAGCTTTAAGAAAACCAAAAAATGGCTAAGGTTGCTAAGTGACAGCAAAATATTTATCCATTATTTAGAAAATCAAACCAGTTTATGCAATGAATAGTGAAGGACAGCAGCATATATTGTGTGCCACCCACGTGCTGTGTAGGACCATTATTGTACACCATGAAGACCTGCATAATTCAGCACAGTAACCACAGCTATCATCCCTCTCTGAATCTCTGAGATTGTCTGTAATAATATTTATTTAGTCTTCTTCCTCAGAAAAAAAATCTCTGGAGTAATTCACTATAAATGAACACTCTCTGTCTCTGCTCTGAAACATAAGTAATATTCTTGTTTGTGTAGGCAGATACTGGAAGATGAGGCAAGGTGGGGGAGAAGGAGGTGAAACGGAGTGAGAATCGCTGTTTATAACTCGCTCTTTGCTTTGCGGGTTTATTCTCATCACCGAAGGGAGATCAAGCTCATTAAGAGCCAGTGATGTAGCACAGGAATTTTGTTTTTGTGGAAGGAGAGAGGAACGATGGGTTCAGCCTAAGGCTCTGTGTCCTGCCCTTGGCTCTCACAGAGGAGGTGTGCGTGTGGCTTTCCAGAGTCTGGCCCTGGGGATGAAGCCCTCTCCACCACCATGGGTGGTGGTGGGAAGCTGGGCTTGCAGCAGGGTTGGTCTGGGACGAAGACTTGGGTGGCTCTTGTGTCTCACTCCGCAATGGAGTGAGAGTTGTTGCAAGTATTGTTAGATGCTGTCCTGCCATTTCTAAGGCTCGTTTGGGAAGAGGAGAGCCCGCTGTGGTGGGTTGACCAGTAGCACTGCGCCGCTGAGCTGGGAGACCCTGCAGAGGAGGTGCAGGAAGGAAGTTGCTGAGCTCAGCATCCTTGAGCACACTACTGTGGCTGGAGGACTTGGGAAGGTAGGGAGACCAGGGAGACAGAAATTAGATCGGCACTTAACCAACTACCTTGCATGGCAGAGTGAAATCATGTGAAACAAAATCTAAAAAAAACCCAACAAAAACCATGTAAGGCACATGTTATCCTTTCGTAGGCGTGTGGAGCTTAGGCTGAAAACTTGGTTTGATGTGCAAGTGGACATGTTAAGTGTGCAGGGCCTTGAACACGCTGTCTTTTTGAATTGCTAGGAAATTAATGGTAGTTGAATTTTTATCATCCTGGAAGTGGTGTGTTAAATTGAATGCTGCTGTAAATGTGTTGACCTATTGTGTCATCCAGGTTTGGTTCTGGCTGAGGGTATGGGCAAGCGGGATGAATTATCCTGTAGCAAAACTCAGTCTATGAGATCAGAAAGTTAGTCCTTGGCAGAATTTCTACTCTTTTTTTCCTTTTTCTTTTTTCTTGGCAAAGACCCTGGCAGGACAAGAAACAAAGTTACGTTCAAAGAAGTGTGTGGGAAGTTGGATGGAAAAGGATTTATTTGCACCTTCATTCCTGTTTGTTCAGGAGATGCAAATTTTTATGTCCTGTCTGAAATGGAAGGGAGAGGCAGCTGTTTGAGGGGGAATGCTCACCAGGTTATTTCTTTTTCCACTCTGCGCTCAACAAGTATAGTTTTGGCTAAAGTTGTCCAAAAGCAGCTGCTGCTGTGGAAGGCATTGGACAAAATAGCACAGTTTTGAAGTAACAAAGCTTCTTATTTTTAGGAAGTGTTCAGGGACTCCAGTCATGTTTGGTGCTACAGATCATCTACATCGCAGCGGAGAGTTCGGGGAGTGGCTCTTTGGTCGGCTCCTCCCTACCCCTTCGTTTTTGTAGTCTGCATAAGAAGTGTTTTATCTAGCTCTCTCTCTGATTGCAGTCATCACGTCCTGCTGTTTTCCCAAAATACCCATACGGTCTGAGAAAGGGTAATTTCACACTGCAGCGTGGGAGTAGAGAAGAAGCAATGCTGTCGCTTGTGTTAAGGTCAGGGGCTGACTGATACTCGCGCGGATCCCAGCTCCAAGTGTGAAGACATGCAACCTGCTGTTATTTCTTTGCTATATTTCTATAATTGCCACAAGGTGGCAATGGTTCAGAACGTTATATCCCTCTGGTGCCGGCTCTTTGGCTTGCGGGGAACAGGGTCAGTGGTTGCCAGCCAGCATCCGTGGCCTCCGGGCCGTGGGCCAACACACAGCCCACCCTTTCAGCTTTTTCATTTTGAAGTTTTGCAGGGGTCAGTTGTGCTGTGTTATGTCTTTGCCAGCTGCTGGTGGCTGCATATGTTTAGGGCAGTAGTGAGCGGCTGTGTGTACGTAGGCAGTGAGAAGCAGGTGAAAATGCTCTAACTCTAGCATCAAACTCTGTGAAGCGAGGGGTGGGGTTTTTTTCCTTCTTTCTTTCAAAGAGAAGATAAGCAGTATGACTGCTACAAATACATACGTGCTTCATTTTTCCTTCAAAATGTTGCCGTTTATTATTTAGTGAAATATAACTTGTGACATTGGAACAACTCCCTGAATGGCCGGATCTGTTTGAAATGCAACTTCTTACAAAAATAATTGAAACTCTACGTAAAATCCATTTACTGAAATTGTTTAAAAGTATGAGTGAAGCTAAAACAGAAGTGCCTCTCGGTTTTCATACCCAAGTTTCACTTTAGAAGGGAAAAAGCAAATCTTTAAATTAGAGCTCAAAGAGGAATATATTGGGATATATAACACTTCTTTGAAATGTTAAATGCAAGGTGAGGAATGTGCTTGAGGCTCTTGATACCTTTGTATTACTCTCTACTTTATGAGAAGTTAAATTGCTACTGCAACTTGAAAAGAAAGTTATTCTTTAATTAAATAGCTCTTTGAGAAGTTTGTTCTATCCTAAATATATGTTTTAATTTTTTGATAGTCTGCTAAGGTTAGCAAATATAAAAAAGAAATGTTACCTGTTGTGAGAGGCACAAGGATGGAGGGGAAGAGAGATTTTTATCTGATGCGTGGCTGCAATAAAGAAAAAGCAAATTTGAGGGCAGTTAATCTGGTTTTCCCTTAAAGTTGTCTTTGCTTATCTTCGTTCATTCTGCAGAATGCAATCAAACCTGATATTCTGAGTCGCTGGAATTTAATTACACATTCTTCCATGAAGCAGCAGGAATTATTTATGAAGCATCACAGAGAGTTACGACGACAGATTTCGTATCACTGAGAATGCAAAATCCAAATACAAAACTGAAGCAGGTTAATGGAAAGCAACAGAATCAGTGAGGCTTTGCTGTACGCTTCAGGTGATACTCAGAGTTCAGTGTATGTTTGGGGATGTATCTAGTAATGTCAATTTTTATTTTAATTTTGCTGTTCATGGTTCTTTCTATTACAATTAAGATGCAGACACAGAGGCACTGGCAGAAAATATGTAAAGAAGTAGTGAGGGGCTGAAAGCAAAGGTCAGATGTGTATGGATCTGGCACAGAGGACGGGCACGTGCGATGGAAAGGTAATCCTACTGCAGAAGGATTTTTGAGCTCCTTTATGTGAACTCCTGCCAGGGAGAAGCTGGCCAGGTTTATGCCCTTAAGTTTAAGCATTTCACTTGAGATTCTGGTTATGCATGATGTCCTTATTGCTTGTTCCCTGTTCACCAAGATGGACAACTTCAAACATAGCCCAGACTTGGACAGGCTGAGCTGTTTGGCAGCGTCCGAGGCTTAATGCTCTGTGCAGATGCCTGTTTCTCTCCATTTGCTATTATGGCATTCTAATGTAATGAGACTTCTCTTTATTCTCCATGTTTCTAAGCTACTACTTTTACTGTTAGTTTTGTTTTGTTTTATTTGTAAAGGCACTTGGCTGCAAATTGAAGGGTGTTAATGAATCTGTGAGAAATGACCAACGTCAAGAAAGAAATAAGAGGAGTGAGAATTCACTGTATGCTCAATATTCTGACAAATAAAAAACTCAGAGGAACTGTATACTGCAGCAGTCTACTATAAATTACTCTGTATCTTGGCCGTTAACACAACTGCGTCTCTATTTATGACAGTACTTGGGACTTGTAAAATAGACTTCAGATCATCCTTACTGCAAGTTGTAGCTTTTCATATTTTTCCATTGGAATTATAATTTTTTTAGTTTTGCAGTTTTTTAGTTTTCCCCTGTGTGTCCAGGTTTTTCACTAAAACATAAGAAATGTACAGTAATCCTAAAATGCCACTCAACCCTTAGAATTACTACTTGAAGTAGTGAATATGAAAGCCATACATGAATATTTTGAAGGCATTTCAGTTTGCTCAACTATGATGGTTAGAAATGAGGAAATCAGCATTAAATTTATATTCCATTGCCTTATTCATAATGTTTGTGTTTGATATGTGGGTAATAGACAAGCAAATCACCTAAAGAATGAAGTCTGCAAGCATGAAAACACATTTCCATAATTGCCTTGGCAGGAAGCCTGCATGTTCTCATGGCAGAGCTGTGAATATTCCATGGGATGGAGGAGCTGCTTGCTCAGCAGTGGCGCACCGTCTGCGGGAGTGCTTGGCTCATTTTTTAAGTCCCCTATGAGAACAAGTGTGCACTGAAAAAAAACCTCAGCCCATCCTTTTAATGATTTGCATTTTCCAGTATCTCAGCTTGTCCAGTGTCTTCAGAAAATGAGAGAAAAATAAGGGGAATCAAATAAAGGGGAAGACCTGTCCTGCGTATCTGGGAATAAAGTTTCATTTGTGTTAGAAACGGCTGACCTCTGCGGTGCAGATTCTGTGCAAGGAATTGATGTCTGGCAGACAGGTGGATAGATGCCATTTTTGGTGTATGGACAGGCATAATACAAGTACTTCTCTTCCGTTGATTTATAACTGGCAGTTGTACAGGCTGGCAACATGTCGGTGTGGGGCTGCTGCTCTCAAGGGCTCACGCAGGAAATTTTTTTTTGTGAGTCACAGCAACCTCTGTTGCAGTTTACTTACCTCAACGGGAGGCCTTTTCTTCTGCAGGGGTTTCTTGGGGCTTGTTCTGTATTGCTAATCATTTTGTTAAGATGAAGAACAGAATTATCATGTGTTTTTGACTAGCTTGGATTTTTTTCAGAGGCATAGATCTTTGGCTTTGCATTGCTACTGCCTACTTTTCACCATTTTGCAGAGGATTTCTCATATGCAATATTTAGATGGCACCTATACTATTGACTCCTGTGAAAACAGAACAGCTTTCAGGTTTGCGTTCAATTTGGAGAGTGTTTTGCAGTAAATTGCTGCATATTGCATAGAAGCACATGACTCGACAAACTTGGCAAACTTTAGGTAGGATGAAAATCCTCCCTTGATATGAAGGAAATAGAGGCTGGCCAAGATAGGCACATTATCAGGGTAGCAGTAGTTTTGCTAATCTTAGAACAGTGTTGTAGCTTAAATGGCTTCAGTGTCGACACTAGAGACCTGAAAGGCTAAGGTCACCATACTTACTGTAGATGCCAAAAAGTTCTTCTGTAAGAAACAATGATGCTATCAGGGTAATGTTATTTGTTGCAGGTTAGCCATTATAAATATAACTTTCTACCCCCTGGGAAAATATTGTGAATTTCTGGCTATACATTTATTTATTTGTTTATTTTTAACTAAGGAAAATACAGGAAGGTTAAAAAAAAGTTTTGAATCAGTTGTGGTTGAATTTTTGTAATGGGAAGTTTAAAGTTCAAGAATACTCATTGGAATAAAAGCTTTACATTAGTGTTAAAGTCCTAAGAAAGCAAAACAACTATTTTTAACTGTTGCTTTGTTACGTTAGTATTTTAGTGGCAGTCTCCTTTGATGTGACATTCTAACTTCTCACAGATTTGATAAGGAGAAATATCTTGCCAAATATTTCGAGAGTTGGTAGGAACCTTGGCAAAAGGCCTGTGTCTGGATCCCTGGAGAGCTTTCATATTTTTGCCTTTTCCCATAACATTAAACTTTGATAAAAATGGGTTGATTGCAGGATTTAATCATGTAATGTTCTCTACTAGGAGTCTGTTTTCAAAATGCACTCAGTTTTGACATGAAATACATCAAAAGTAATCTGGTATCAGTCTTGGAGCCTTGTGGCTGTTGTTAACTGAGATTAGTTGTTTCATGTCATTCATAGTAATATAACATCAGTAGCTAGAAGTCCATTTTCTTCATAGGGAGCATGTTTCATCCATTTTCTTCACAGTGGGCATGCTTGTTAAAGCATGCCAATGGTAGTGCCTAGAGTACTCCGAAAAAGGGAGGCATCTCAGTTGTTTTTCACTTATGTGAAGGCTGAAAAAAAATTGAAATATTTGAGGACTGGAGCTAAGAGCTACATTTTATTAGCTGGTTCTGCTGCCATGAGGAAGGTCAGCCCTTTTATTTAGCATATGCATGCAAAATGCTGCTCAGATGAAACACGCACGCAGACTTCCCTGTAGCATCCCGAGGACCCAAGGGAAAGAGCAGAGGTTTACTTGTGTGCTGAGTGCATGTGTGACTTGCTGCAGCAACCTGGCTTGCCCAGGGGACTCGGGAGAGCTATGGCTCCCTCGGGAGCTAGCTGGCCCAGGAGCCTCTGCCTTTTCTTCCCTGTTCACGTCTTCCAAGTGTGTATAGTGCCGCATATTTTTACTTCGAGACTAACTGCATTTATTATTGTTCTCTCCCCTCTCCTTCTTTTTCGCTTGCATAGCTCAATAAGCAGCAGCTACAGATACTGAAGGAACGTTTCCAGGCCTTTTTGAATGGGGAGACGCAAATCGTAGCAGATGAAGCATTTTGCAATGCTGTGCGAAGTTACTATGAGGTAAGTTATGTGCTTTGTTTTCTGTATTGTTCAAAAAGTTCATAGAATCTCTTCTAATGCAGATACAGGGAAATGAATTTTAAGTTTCAAAGGCTGCGAACTTCCAAACCTTCTAGAAACAGCTTCCTCCTACGCCAGCTTTGCTGTTTTGAAAGTTGAAATCCACTGCCTGGGTACAAGAGATAATTGAACTGGAAAACATCCACCCTTTTTGAAGAAGGAAAAAAAAAAACCCACAAAAAACAAAAAACCCCTGCTGCTAAAAATCTTTCTGGCAGCTTTTGATACAACTAGGCACTGCTATCTTTATCTCCATATGTCTAAGTTACCTCTTTTAATCAGCATTTCAGTTGTAAGTTACCATCTTGAGAAACATGTCTTCTGATTTTTAGTTACTGTGCAGAGTTTTTTAGAGACTCCTATGCCCATCTTCCCATGCAGCTGGGCCAGCTCTCACGTTCTGCGGTGACCTCCCAGGCGTGTTCAGTGCCTATGGCCACCAGTGCAGATCTGTAGATGTGGTTTTAATTGCCTTAGGGACTGGTCCCATTCCAAACTAAGAGGAGAGTTCACTGTTCTTTTTGTGATATCGGCAGCATATGGCTAGAGAATTTATTTCTTTCTCTTAGGAAATGGTACTGCAAGTTCAATTTGTCTCGCCTAACTTCAAACTCGCTCAATCAGTCACAAGGGCTGTGTGTTAAACTTTTTATTTCTTTTGAAAGGTCTTCCTCTATATTTCACTCTACCACATCTGCTTTAAAATCTTTTTAGCTATGTATTATTTGTCATTTTTCTCTGTCAGCTATTCTTTGCTAGTGAATGAAACTGTTCTTCATGGACAGAAAGATGTGACTTATGTCCTAGCTTGGTTTTATCTTACACAAAAAAAGAAGAGACAGGGTGGACGAATGGTTTCCCTGTTGTACAGAAATGTGAGAACTCAGTGCAAGTTTCTCCAAATCACAGTCTGATCAGTACTGCATCAGTGGAAATGAAGGAAATCTTATAAAAACACGTGTGAAAGGATGGGGATGGGTCTAACTTAGTTTACAAGTTTGCAAGTAAAACAAGAGAGCGTGAACATTCATGAGGTACTAGGTGGGAGTGTAAGAACAGTATTGTAGTGGGTTGACCCAGGCTGAACACCGGATGCCCACTAAAGCTGCTCTATCCCACCCCTCATCAGCTGGACAAGAAAGAAAATCTATAAGGAAAGGCTCGTGGGTCAAGATAAGGACAGGGAGAGATCACTCACCAGTTACCCTCATGGGCAGAACAGGCTCGACTGGGGGAAAAATTGCTTTAATTTATTGCCAATCAGATTAGAGTAGGGTAATGACAAAATAAAAATAAACCTTAAAACACCTTCCTCCCACCCCTCCCTTCTTGCTGGGCTCAGCTTCACTCACGATTTTCTCTACCTCCTTCCCCCCAGGGGCATGGGGGGATGGGGAATGGGGGTTACAGTCAGTTTATCACACGTCTCTGCTGCTCCTTCCTCCGCAAGGGGAGGACTCCTCACGCTCCTCCCCTGCTGCAGCATGAGGTCCCTCCGATGGGAGACAGTCCTTCATGAACTTCTCCTGCTTGAGTTCTTCCCACGGGCTGCTGCTCTTCGTGAACTGCCCCAGCGTGGGTCCTTCCCACGGGATGCAGTCCTTCAGGAACAGGCTGCCCCAGCGTGGGTCCCCCACGGGGTCACAAGCCCTGCCAGCAAACCTGCTCTGGCATGGGCTTCTCTCTCCACGGGTCCAGAGGTCTTGGCAGGTGCCTGCTGCAGCATATCCACCTGCTCTGGTGTGGGGTTTTCCACAGGCTGGAGGTGGATGTCCGCTCCACTGTGGACCTCCATGGGCTGCAGTGGGACAGCCTGCCTCACCATGGTCTTCTCCACGGGCTGAAGGGGAATCTCTGCTCCAGCATTTGGAGCACCTTCTCCCCCTCCTCCACTGACCTTGGTGTCTGCAGGATTGTTTCTCTCACATAGTCTCATCTCTTTCTCTTATTGTTTTGAAATAAATGCCTAAACAGCAACTGTCCTGTTAACATTTACTTAGTGTCTCTTGTTAATCAGATTTTTTTGGACACACCTAGAACTATGTTTTCCAGCATATCTGCTATTGCAATGAAGGGCTATGATTAATATTTATCTAAGATAGTCCTATAGAATGGAAGACTCAAATTCTCCAGCTTTTTTTCAGCCATTCACCGCTTTGAATTAAGTGTATAAATGTTTTAGCTGTCCAGTGTCAAACAGAGGATTCCAAAGATCTTGACATCACTGTCAAGGCTATAATGACGCTGTGAGCCAGTGGGATCCTCATCCCATCTGAATACACTGTGAGCTTGTCTACCAGCTATAATTTGGTTCTTTAGTCTTTTTTTTTGTTTATTCCACCCCCACAATTCCATTTTCTGTTCTTTCCAGAGATTTCCTTCCAGACTAGCACAACCTTTTCCAGTTGTACAGTTTGAGTCAGCACTTGCTACTCATTTTTAATTTCTTTTCAGGATTGTGGTAGATAGTTACCAATATGCAATATTAGATTTAATGAATGTTGCAATGGTGGAATTCAGCTGGAGACTTAGTTCAAGCTACTGTTCCTCTTCAATGCATTTTAATCAAATTTTATGCATCTTACCACGTATTTTCATCTCATTGTTTTGTACGTGTCTCTTGTGCCATTTTCATTTGCTTCATTATCCATTTGTTGAAAATACTAATCCCTATTACTTCTTTGTGTGTTATGCTGCTGCTGTGCTCTGATACTTTATCAACTCTGTGTCTTCCACATATGATCCAGCACAGCTCCTGTTGGATGACGGTAGTAGTTTGAGTTATGGGTACTTGCTTGTTTCTGTCATACGGCATCTTGTAAGCCTCAGTGTTCATTTCCTTACACTTTAGTTGCTGAGCTACAGTTCAGTTTTTTCTGACGTGGAAGGGAACAAATACGTGGTCTGCACAGTAATTATTTTACTCTGAAGATGATTAATTTTCCTTTAATCCTATCCAGTAATTATGGTTTGAGACTTATTACAATAGTGCTTGCAAAGCCTGGCTATTCTCATTACTGTAGTTCATATTCCACACCCAACTCTTTAACTTTGAATATGGAAGAGAACTTTTGTTCTGGGCATGTGACATAAATCCTGTATCACTAGTTGCAGGTGTTTTGAGTCACTAAATCTGCTGTAATTACGGGGTTTGTTCAGGATTTGTCCTCTTAAGAGTCTAAAAGTTCCTAGGATTTAAGAAATTATTATAGCTGTGTCTGATTTTTTTTTTCCTATAAATATTTGCTGGAAGAGTAATGTATGTATTAAATAAATAATATGAATTTCACTGTTAATTTCACTGTGTTGTAAGACAGTGATGCTCCTGTGTCAGGACTACTTAGGAAGGTTTACATTGGTCAATTTTAGAATCATAGAATCGTAGAATGCTTTGGGTTGGAGGGGATCTTTAGAGGTCATCTATCCCAACCCCCCTGCAGCGAGCTAGACATCTTCAGCCAGACCAGGTTGCTCAGAGCCCGTCCAACCTGGCCTTATTTTGTTGCCTTATACTCCAGCATTATGTCTTTTCTGATACTGCTGTGGTTTTTAAGACTTTCTGTTAATACTCTGGCATTGTTTTTCATGTATCTTAAAAATCTAATGGGAAAACAATTCATAGGAAAAGTTGCATAATGTCTTTAAGTCTCCAGAAATGGTTGTTTTCGTGTTCTGCATGATCTCCCCCTACCATCCCACCACACTTCCTGAAAGTCTCCCTGAAATTTACCATGGTTCATTTTTGTGTATATATATATATAATTAAGATTGTCTTGAGGAATTGTTTCCTCTTCCATCCCAGTTTTAGAGAAGATATGGAAATGTTTACAGTTCACTTTCTGTAATTGTTCTCTCAGAATTAACACAGGGGTTTTTTTTGTGGAAAATTCCATTACAGACATTGAGCCACATTCTGATCGGTAGAACATCAGATGTTGGTGATGCTTTTTGGATAAAGAAAAAAATTCAATCGTGTAGCAATTTATCATGAGTAATTATATTGGACACAATGCTAAGGGTAAAATTAAGAGAGAAAATGACTTATTAAATAAAGTCTTTCTTTGCATATTTCAACCCTTTTTTTTTTTTAAATTTGTCAGTAAAATAGTAGACAATCTTTCGTTCATCAATTCTTTCATGGAGATTGGAAAACGCTATTGTGCAGAGCCCTAAGATGTTCATGTGCCAGCTTTAGTAGGCATGTATATATCTTGGACTAAACTCACAGTACCGATTCTTTAGTCTTGAATGTATGCAGTCTTAGATGTGAGTAAAATGGATGCAGAACTGTAATGAATGTTCGACATATTGTAAAAACTTTTTCAATATTGTGATGATTGGATGTTCTCAAGTTTTCAGCTCTGCTTAAAGCATTGTGCAGCTGTAAGATTTTATGTACTGGTGTTTTTCCTGTTTTTCTTAGTGCTTCATTTTAAATATGTGGTTCAAAACCATAATTACTGCATGCTGCTTAAATCTGAATGTTAAATGCAGGATCTGTAGCAGTTAGCACTATGAGGGGTGTTCAGAATTTACAATCAGACTTAGTTCAACTGTATCTGTTTGCTTGTGATACAGAGATCATATTTAACTTAATTTCTATTTGAATTCAGGTGTTGTAGTCCTTGGCAAATTAAATAGTTGTCTGCCACAGTCAGGCAATAGGAAAGAACTGAGGCATGGCCAATAGCGAAAATTGATGAGGCAGGAGATTAATGTACAAACCTAGCTAACAGGTCAAGGAAAGGGTTTAGGAGGGTTTAAAAAAAAGTGAACTAAAAGGAGAAAACCACCAAAGCCAACAATAAGAAAGAGCAGAGGTCCCGTGTCATAGAATCATAGAATGGTTTGAGTTCTAAGGGACCTTAAAGATCAGCTAGTGGAACCTGCCTGCCGCAGGCGGGGACACCTTTGACGAGATCAAGTTGGTCAAAGCCCTGTCCAACCTGACTTTGAACATTTCCAATGATGGGGCATTGTCCAGCTTCTCTGGACAACCTGTTTTAGTGACTCACCTCCCTTATCGTAATACTTTCTTCCTTCTATCCAATCCAAATCTACCCTCTAAAGCTTTCTAATGGTAAGAGAAACATTTCCCTTCCCTCTCCACCGTGGGGATAGGTGACACCTTACAGCTTCTGCAGCAAGTAGAGCAAGTGTTCTACAAATACCTTCCTCCTTCGGTACCAAATCCTGAACTGCCAGCACAAGCCCTTGTGGGTGACGTGTCGGCAAGGGACAAGCAAGGCATGAAACCTGGCTGCACGTTGCTGGACGTGTCTGTAGGCACACCTCTCCTGAGCCTAACTGGGCTACTTAGGTCAGTCTCTGCTCATGTAGCCTGCCTTCCCTCTCCTCTTGAGTCCCAGGCCACCTTCCTTCCCCGTGCTGTGGGTGGCTTGCAGAAAGGATTCCTTGTGTGGGCTTTGGCAGCTGGGTGAGGTGGGCGTGGTGCAAGGTGGCCATCCCCAGTCTTGGGTGTATTCAGAGTGGTGGATATTGGGCTGGTAAGGAGTTTGAAAGTTCTACAGAGACTGAGAATGGAAGAAAATGATATGTAAAACAGTCCTGTGAACATCCGCCAGTGTAGATGGACCTGTGCAAACATTGGTGTTTCTTTGTTTTGATCAGATCCGTGTGAGCATTTACAGGCATCCTGAAAATGTTTTCCTTCCCCTAACACAGAGCAATTGTTTGGCCCATAGTGGAAGCACACGCTAGTGTGACAAAAACGTTGATTATTTATTGCACTTATCCTTAGAAAAGACTGAACTGTGTTTATTGGAGCTTTTTATGGGAGAACATTCAGATGTTGGATTAGTCTGAAAAAATTGAGGTATTTCTGTAAAGGAAGGAGTGAAGCAATGATGCTATTTCTGCCTGTAATTACGGAAAACTTGGTCTGAAGGTTTTTTTGCATGTATGTCAAGGCAGTGAGGGGCAAAATGATCTTGCTGATGAGATTGCAGAAAGGAGCTAGCTTTCTAGACTAAGTGATATTTTGGTTGCTTTTATGGCTTGATTTTTAATGTTAGCTATTTTAGGTACACGGTTTTTATTCAAGGCAACAAAAGGCATAGTTGATCCTGATGAATGATGGGATGAAGATGATCCCTAAAGCAACTAAGAAGCATTCATTAAAATCAAAACATAGTACACACAAATAGTAATTAAATGTTGGAACATTCTGTTTTGGTATTATCTACGCAAAATAATGGAATCAGTAGATTAAACATTTATATAAATACATTAGGATAAGAATTGTAGAAGCTAACTGAGTTTGAGAGTATAAATTCACTGGTTCCTGCTTTCATTTGTTTTTTTCATATTTTCTACATGTGTATTGAAGAATATGGATTTTCTGCTCTGTTCAGATCCCTTTCAGATCCCCTTCAGGAACCTGAATACTAGGCCAGCTTGGGATTTATTGTTGATACAGTCTTGTTAGGAAAAGCTGTTTCAACAGGATGTTTTCTTACATTAGCTTTAGGATAATGTGTGTTTTGCCTTGTGAGGGAACCTTTCAACAACACGTTTATAGTTGCACTTACCAGCACTTATGCAGTTAGTTTCCTTCCAGTTGCTTTAAAATATTGGCAAACTTGAGGTCAGTGTAATGTTGGCATGAGGGCTGTTGTTTTAAAGGTCTGTTTTAGGCCAGTTCTTTGAAAAGCTTCATAAAAATATTTTCTGGCCACCTCCAAGAGAGGCATAATGAAGGTTTATCTAGGTCATCCATTTCATTGAAGAAGCTCTAATGCCTTCCATGTTTTGGATCAGCAACCACAATTTGGCGTGTAATGGAGATTGTCTCAGTGTTAGCAGTCTAATTATTTTCCTCAAACAAGTGAGGGATAGATAAGATAAAAGAAATTAAAACATGCTTTACATGAGCTAGACCTCTTCTGTGCTAAGGAGAGACCTGAAAGAGTCGGATTGCAGGCTTTGCAATGCACAGCTTTCTCTGAAGAGTGTGGTGTTGTATTGCTCTTGCATGGAAAGTGTGTCAGTGCTGAAAGTGTCTAGTCTCTTGCCTTACAAATAGCTACATGTGACTATATTCTTTGCGTTTTAGAGAACTGGAAATCCTGTTTTCACTTCCACCTGTAAGGTGTCAGAGAAGCAAAGCACATTGCTGTACGTCTGCACAGAACATAACTGCTAGCTCTTGAAATGGTGTCTGTCTTGTCTCTTTCAACACTGGTATCTGTGGATGATTGCTATTAATTTGACTCAGGATGCCATTCGTACAGTTTCCACATTAGCATTACTGATGTAATTATAACAGACCTGTGTTTCAAACTTCTGAATGAGGCAGGTAGTTGACAGATGGAGTTTAGTGCATTAATGGTACCAATCCTTATCTTTGCAAGTGGTGTGTGCTGACAGGAAGAGCAGAAGGAATGGCTCAATGAATTTAGATTAAAAAAACCCCAAACCAATAATGATATCCTTTTCCTTCATTTTGTGACTACTGTTGTTCCAGGAAAATAAGGAAGCCTTGTAGATCTGACACTGCACTGCAGAAGGGGTTGGGTAGTGAGGTGTATCGCTACTCTAGTCAGCATTATGTGATGTTATTTACGTGTTTGTTAGGTAAATTCTGAATGTCTGTTAATCTGAAGAAACCAGTTAGAAAACCAGGAATGGTTCAGATTGTTACACAACCATGAATTTGGTCTGTGTTGCTTAATTATTTTTCTCCTAATCCCAGTGCTGTTTTACTCGGTCTCAAAGGAAATCAAAATTTGTTGGTTTTGCACAGTTAACAGTATGTTGCGCTGAGACGTGGACTATACACATTTTTGTTGATGCTGTTTCAGCAGCTGAAAACAGTGGAGTTTTTTTCAGCTAGCCTGATACTAGTAAGGAATGTTTAACATCAGCAGAAATCTTGCTGGGGATAATAAAATTTTATTATCTTTTTTTAATTTGGAAATCATTATTTGGAACAATTTTTCTTTCACTAGATCTTGAAAGGATGACAACTGTTGGTCTTTCTAAGTTATCCTTCCCACTGCCTTTTCCAGGTCTCAGCACAGAACTGACCTGACGCCCTTTGGAACTGGAAATAATACTGCAAAATATTTCATTAAAAGAGTTGTGTTAATGCCAATGAATTTTCTTGTGTGCCTTTATATTGTGATGTCTGTGCATTCCAGTCAGCCCTATCTCAGGGACTCTCCAAATTAATGGGGAGCAACTGGACAACTTTTTTCTCCTTTCAACAGTCAAACGGATATTCAGCCCAGTCTCTGACGTGCTGTCTGTCTCCATGCCCGGAGGGAGACATGTAGTTTCCCCATCAACAGTACACGTGAATACAAGACAAGTGAAAATTTCCATGAGATGCCTACAGACTCTGAGCCAAAGTTAGTCCAACCAGGATCTCTCTCTCCTGACTCTGTAGGTGCTGGAATTTTCTCACATAATTTCTTTAGGCTTCAAGTTTTGATTAGAGATCCACTGTAGAAAGTGGCGATATTTTTCTAGTTAATCATTCCACTGGATTTCAAGCAAGTAATAGCTAAAGGATTTCTTGATCTTAAAGAAAATAAAACAAACAAACAAACCAACCCCCAAACCCAACCCACCAGGCAAACAAATAGTAAAGGAGAAAATCTCCTACTTTATGTACCATTAAATTGAATTTCTAGGGCTGGTATTTACTCTGGATATTATTTCATTTACTTTTAGATTTCTAGATGATGGGATAAATAACTTTTGTTTGCATGTTTTGATTGAACCTCTCTGTTGCCGTTTTACTTTGTGATAGAAAGTGTTACCTGTCAAATCCTTAGAGATGTGTGACTTGTCAAAAATCTTTTAAACTTTAATGTCTTGCAAAAGTGGCATTTTGTTCTTAATGGTGAATTGATAATCTCTGAGTAAACCGAGCTAGAGACGACATGGCAGTAAGGGATAAAAAAGGTCAGCAAATGCATTGCTGAAATCCAGAAGTTAGTAAATGGTGAGAAATGAGGTTTTAAATTGTCACTGATCTCTCTCAACCCCATTTCATTTCTGTTCTATTGCTAGTTTCAAAAGACAACAAATTCTTGTACTCTGAGAGTGATGAAGGCAGAACACAGAAAATGATGATGTAAATGTTTTCTTAGTGATTGTTTTCAGGTTTTGATTGGTCTACATTTCCCACTGTAGGGTGTTGCTGGAAAGCCAAATTGGAAAATGAGATCCTGCTCAAGCTTCTGTATTCTGAAGTAAGCTTTGCGGTGCCGTAGAGATGCCTTTTTCTATTTCGTGTTGACTTACAAAGGTTTTGCTCCTCACAGAGCAAGAAAGATTTCACCAAAGTTAATTCCAGGTATGAAGTTTAGCTAGCCATTCCCAACAAGAAACAACATTATCTTAAATGGTGCATACTAAGAGAAATAGATTACCCAGTCTGTTCCAGTTAGTAAATGCCTGCTTTGAGCACCACTAGTGAACAGTAACTACCTCATTAAGGAAACTGTTCTTCTTTCGACTTGGCCTTGCCATCAAACAGTTTCCCCTAATTTCCTAGTTCAGTTTTTCTTATTGACTTAAGCTCATTGCTTAGTTTGCTGTTTTTTTAATGTAAATTGTACAATCTCTTCATTTATTGTATTACCCTTTACATAAATGGTTCTGTCTTATGCCTCCTTAGCAAAACAAAAATGCTGAGCAAATTACTTAATCTGTAGTAAATAATTTGATATCGGGCATTTATTATGCTTACTCTTTGGACCTTTCACTTTTCTTACTTCTAAATCAGGGTTCTAGACACAGCCCTGATATTGTGTACTGCTTTATGTTTTACTCCTGTAATTCCCCTTACCCATCTTAGGTCATGGTCCTTACAGAAGTGAGTGATCAGCAGGGATATGAATTTTAGGGCTGATGCAGAGGAAGGAGAATTTGCAAGCGACTGTGCCAGGACAGGAAGCACCGTGGGCCCTGGAGCTACGTCTGCGGGTGTTCTGAGCAGGTGTCTAGGGCAGCTGTACACAGGGCGACGCTGCCTGTAGTACCTCGGTTAGCTGGTGCAGAATGAGCTTCTGTCTGTCTGCTTGCCAGCACGTTGTCATGGAGGTGTGCGCCCACGCTCAGAGCCGAGTCCCACACAGAGTGCCTGCTTGCACAGTTGCCAGTGACTGGCAAGATGATTAAAGATAGCGCTGCTGTCTAGCTTTTTTTTTTCTTTCCTCTGAAATGAAATAGTCAAAAGATGCAGTTCTGCATCTATATTCATAGATTCATATGGTCCTAGACATGCATATGACTTCTCTGGACGTCTTCCTTCTGTTTCTCGATCTTTTCAGCAGTGATGGCAAAATAGATATTAAGATGCTCACCCTGTGGCACACTGCTAGGCCAGCACTTCCCGGCTAGAAAGCTGCAGCTGGGTACTTGGGACTCGTGAGCGTTGCATAGCTTTCAGTGTTTTCCCTCAGTTTGGCATGTCAGCA
The DNA here is from genome assembly GCF_030867145.1 of Opisthocomus hoazin. Classification (NCBI taxonomy): domain Eukaryota; kingdom Metazoa; phylum Chordata; class Aves; order Opisthocomiformes; family Opisthocomidae; genus Opisthocomus; species Opisthocomus hoazin. The sequence goes on along the minus strand of NC_134421.1, from coordinate 48,809,710 downwards.
TGCTGGTTCACAGCCCAGCATGAGAAAATAAATAATCTCCTGGGGGTGAGACTATGATGTTTGTATTACAGTTAAGTTTTCTGCTCTTGGTGTACCTTTCCTAAAACTAAGAAAGATTTTCCTTTGAGAGCAGCAGGCATCCTTTGTTTGTATGTGTTTGTATCTGCAGTTTCACTGGGATAAATGTTCGCCATGAATAGCATGTTATTCTGCTTATTATATGCAGATACTACTGCAGCAGAGCCTTCCAAGTCTTAAGGAATACTTTAATCAGAGATCAGATTTTATTTTCAGTGAAATCCAGTGTTTTCTCAGACCTTGCTTCCAGACTAGCATGAAATTAGCCACGAATACATACTTATGTCCTTGCTTTGAGTCTGTTCACTTACAAGTCTTCTATAATCTTCCTTTGAACATTAACAATAAAAGGAGTATACCTTAGTCAGTTTATATATGGAATTACAGCTTGTTTGTTTGGTCTTTCTTAGTTCCTCTCCTTGGTTTGTTTATATCCAGACAGTCTAGAATGCTGTGGTAGAAATCTGTGGGCAAACTAGAAGACTCGGTATCCCAGTACTGTCCCTGGTCTGTTTTACTGGTTGTCTCTGCATGCAGTTCAGTTTTTAATGCTTTCAAGAGTATTTTTTATTTCCTCTAAAGTAGCTAAATGAGGTGGAAGCAGGCTGGAACAAAGCAAAGCTAACTGTCTAGTTCTGTACTGTTTTTCTTGCACTGTTGTAAAGAGCTGTGGCACGTGCAGTCTGATCAGCAGTGTTGAAATGCTCACGTGAAACCCCTTTGGCTTTACCCTCGCATGTGATCTCTCCGCACCTTCCTCCAGGGCAGTAGTGCAGCAGTTTCTTATTTGAGATAAATCCACAGATTAGAAAATGCCCTTTATTTTTGCCAGTAATTGAGAAGTAATTTTGAAGTCTAACCTTTTTGTGACAGAAAGCAGGTTACCTTTTTACTTGGCTTTTGAGCTTTTGGTAGCTCAATAAAACTTAGTGGAAAACTATGAAAAAACACAGCCAAATCTTTTACAAAACTTGATTTAAAAAAAAGGCAATGAATAATTACAAGTTTCCTAAACTTAATGATGTCCAAACAGCAATATTGTGTTAGGTCAGTCTCCAAGGAATTCGGTGTCCTTTCTCAGATATTACCAGATCAAAGGAGATGTCTGATGAAAAGTACCTGGGCAGGGAATGCCCACGTGGTAATTTCCATGAGTGTTCTTCCTGATTCCAGTTGTCAGGGCTCTGGGACGTCCTCTGCTTAGCCACCTTTCCATCACTGGTAACAGCATAAGGCAGTTAACCAGTTCTTCAATTTTGTTTTTTCAGCAACAAGAAGAGCTTGTTATTACTGTGTTCATATTCTGTGCAGGCAGTCTTATGTGTCTGGAAAATAAGACTTATATCAATTGTTAGAATGTTTCGTTTTCTCATTTCTCAGGTTTCTCAGAAGTCTGTGGTGGCAAGGGAAGTTTTTTGTTTGGAAGTTTTTGTTTTGTTTTGCAAGGAGGGATATGGGTAAAGTTTTTGAAGCCCTGTAGTCTTAGCTCCAGAATCAATTAATTTCCTTGTCCATACTGTAGTGGAACTGGTTTTAGTTGCTATCTGTCCATCCATTCCTTCTCTGCTTATGCTGGGAGGGAATGATGGACTTATGGAAGTGATCTTCAAATAATTTTTTTTCTTTTCAGGACAGTGACATCCTGTCCTAACAACTATACAAATGTTCAACTGTGAAAAGACCAAGTAGGCTGGTCCTTGGGGCCCCAGTTACTGAGATAATTTGCGTAGCTGAAGAAGAAAGTTCTTTTGAAATACAGGTTCTGATCTGAGACTTGCAGCAGTAATTGGTGATTAATTGTAAATGATCTCTGTTGCCTTATTCCAACTCTCAGCCTTCTGACTGTGCTTCAGACATGCAGCAAATACAACTGAGAAAATTAAAAAAGGGAGCAAAAAGAAGTGATGCTTTCCATTTAACTCCCTCTGCTTCTCTGCATGGTTTGGGTTGATGAGTCTTTTATGTCTTGCTCCTGGAAAGGGGCTCAGAGGGGAATAAGAGTGGGCGTGTGTCTCAAAGTGTGCTGGGAGCCGACAGCTCCAGCACAGCTGTGCAGCTTGCCATGAGGCTTTTAGCTCTTTTTCCCTCTTGGAGTGCTCAGCACATCCATAAAAGTTCACTGGGAAGTAAGCTAAAGCTTTAATCTTTCAGCATGAAAGAGATTTACCACTTTTCTAATCCAACTAGCAGCGAGTACTGCTTTAGTAAGTTGATCTCTGCTGCCGATAAATTGATGAAGAAGGAAAAGATAGTGTCCTGCCTCTCTACTTGGGTTCTTCTTTGAGCATATGAATCACTTCTAACTGTGTTTTCCCTTCAGATAAGGGTCAAAAAGGATGGACTGCTTTCCCATTGTTATGTTTACATTTCTGTGAACATAACATTGAAAGTAAAGTTGAACTTGAGACCAGTATCTGTACCTAAACAGAAGTACACTCCTTTTGTACTCTAGGTGTAGCATACAGTGTTAACTACACCAGCAGCTCTGCACCTTCTTCATGTTAGTCATGTTCAGCTTACTCTACATCTCAGTTGGCACTGCGATGCGTTTTTTTTTTCTTTTTTCTTTTTCCCTTCACAAGATGACTACACCATCAAATCTTTTTGTCTGAAGGATTTTCAAATGCGCACAACTGCATGGCTAAAATGAAACCTTTGTCGTTTGCTAGCAACACGTTCTGTTGGTGTGTGATGCCTTAGATAATGTACAGGAAAGCTCATCATTTGCACCTATAATCTGAGTGAATATCAAAATCTGCTGCGAAGCCCTGTCCCCTCAGCTGTCTCCTCAATGTGGTACCACTGCTGAGAGAACCACTTTTCATCCAACTCTCTTCCAACTGCAGAAGAGCTCCTGATGCCAGCATTATACTGCTCTGAGTGTAGCATAGTTCAAGACTGTTGTTGAACTAGCTCAACACCGGTGCTGAAATTCAAAGCTAAGACTAAAAGGAAGGACAGAGCCAAGACCACACCAGTTGCAGACCCTGAAGAGAAGATGAATAGGAGAAGTCGAAGATGAGTTGTCACCCTTATGGGAGTAGAGAGTTTGTCACTGTTGGAGGAGTGAGCTTTAAATAAGCAGGACTCGTGGTAGTGGCCATTGGCCCAGATATGCATGAATGCTGAAGTCCTTTTTGTGGGTACCTCTGAAACAAGAACTGAGATGTCACCCCAGGGTCTACTCAAAAAGTACTGCTTTCTCCTGGAAGGATGCCTTGTTGCTGGCGTTAAGCAAGAGTAACTCTCCTACATTTTGAGGATGAACCCAGAATGAGCATGTAGCCTTTTTTTCCTTGGCAATATCACAAAGATGAGTCTGAGAACTGCAAGTAAGCTGCTGTCCTTCTGACATGCTACCTGATCGTGGTGACCCAACATGTGTGCAGCTTGTATCTCACTGCATTCTGTAGGTCTGCGAAGAGGAGATTGAATTGTCTGCCAGCATTACAAGACAGGGTGATGATGCAGAGGTCAGACTTCTGTAACCAAAAAATGGCAGCAAGAGAGGAAATTGTCAGAACTATTTTCAGACAGCCTGTGGAAAAACAATAAGGCCACTTTGGATAGGAGTCACGGAGAAATTCCCAAGCAGCTCAGGGGAAGATGTTTTAACTCTTTGTGGCTGTGAAATGCAGATTTTGGTTCTACTGTTAACTCTGAGAAGAATAAATTGCGTATGTCACTTCAGAATCATATTGATCACCATGGGTGTTTTCAGGCTCAGCATTGTTTTATGGCTCTTGATCTGAATATGCATAGTTATTTCTCCTGACTTTTAAAATATGAAGACTCAGCAATGGCTGTAGGCTTCACAATAATTCTTTCTTTAAACCTGATCTCCTCTACTGAAAGGGAAGGTATGTCTGTCTTTCCTCAAGTAAGACAGGAGGCAAAGACTGCTTCCAAAATGTGTTTGAATTCAACAGTGAAGAAGTTGAGTAAGTAGTCCTGAAGGTCTGAAAAAGTGTGTAGGTAAGTAACATGTGCTACAGGGACTGGAATAGCTTCAGGTGTCCAGGAATGAGACATTTCTTTTAGAAGAAGTACATAAGCCCTGTCTTTGTGTACATGCCCAGACCTGATCCTTTGAAAAAGTAATAATGACACTGAACATTGGTGGCAGGGGAGTCTGCAAAACAGGAACTTGTGGGGACTGAAAGTTGTGTTCAGTGTAAGCAGTAATGACAAGTCCTTCTTATTACTGTTAGTTTGGAGGGGGAAAAAAATTTTGTAATGAAAGCTCTTAAAATGTACTGAGGTTAACAATATAGAAAACATTACTTATAAAACAGTCTGCAAATTTAATTTTTGGAAATGGTTTTGATTTGCCTGTTAGCCTAAGTTAGAATAGATGTTAATGAATGTTAAGTTGATGCTGTTAAACTGTCAGAAAAGGTTATGATTAAACAGCAGTGCAGACATGTTAACAGCTTTCAGTAAAGACAACATTCCCTCTCCACACAAAAGACTATGACAAAGGAGTTGGTGATTTGGAAAAAAGAAGAAATCTACTTTTCCTGTCAAAATAATGTAGCCAGCCTGATGACAACCTGCGAGATGGAATTTAATTTGTCACCATGGAATTTAATTTGTCACCTTCAGCACCAAAAGCATGACTCTAGGTACTCATACTAAAGCAGAGTTGCTTCTTTCTTATCACCATGTTCTCTGAGTACAGCATGTAGCAGAAATGTCTCATCCACCTGCTGCGTGTTCAGGTGCCATTGCATTGTTTGAGGAAATACTCAGGACCTCAGTGTCTGGCAGTCTTCTGTTTGGATACCAGTGTAGCAACAGAACAATATTTATATTAGGAATATTTGAACTAATGGAAGTATTTGGCTCAACCTTTGTTGGTTCTTTAGAACATTTATTTATTCACCTCTAAAACATACTTCTAAAATAGGCAAACTGAGGATCCTGAAACAGTTGTTATTCTGGTTGAAACCAATTGGAGAGAGAAGCCCATTGCGCTTCAGAAATTTGCAATAAGCGCAGAATACCTAAAATTACTGTAGGGTGCAGTTTTTTTCCTTCCTTTGTTCAGTAATTGAGTAAACATTATGGTGGAAGAAAGTAAAGTGGGTCTGAAATATATAGAAGCTTTAAAATGGAGGTCTGAAAAAGCCACAATGGCACTTTTTAAGATGATTTCTGTAAAAGCATTCTTGGAGTACTTCAGGTGATTCACATGTAGCTCTCTGACCCAAAGCAATCCAGCTGTTACCTGTCAGCTGGATTATGGGTTGGGCAGATGCCCTGAACATGGCCCAGTAGTGAAATAAAATACATTCATTGAGAACTACAAGGGAGGCTGTTTAAATCTGAAATTCAGCACACATTTAGCTAATTAATAGAGCTCCAGCAAGGGACTCATCTCATTACAGCCTACAGAAATTTATTTATTCTGGACTACAGCAGCATATCTGTCTATGTTTTGGAGAAATGCTAAGGTTCTGGTGCTCACATCTGGATTGACGGGGCTGTTTAAACTAGAATCTCCCTCAATTTGTTAAAAGATCTGTGCCAAGTTTCAACATGTCCTGTGCAAGGCCCAGAAACCCACCTTCTCCCTTACATGGAGGGTGGTTCAAAATTTTTTGAGTTCCTGAACAATAACCAGACATGGTGTTTTAAAAAGCAGGATTTAGTCGTCGTCTGTTCAGTTGAGGGGGGACTGAAGGACCAAAACTCCATGGGAATTTTATGTGCAGTTATTTATAGTTCTAGCATAAAGTCCATGTTTTACACAGAAACTGCTGGTGCTGCCTTCCCTTCTGTGAGGGGTGGGTTTGAAAATCAAATGCATCCTCTGCAACAGAGGGCTAGTGAATTTAAATGGCAAGAAGCAAGAGGTTGCCATAAGCGGAGCTGAATGTTTGTTTCTTCAGATTTGCATAACTAATTGGCAGCTCATTAGGAAAGCTGAAAGGTAGATGCAGGAAAATAAACTTGGTGCAGCAGAGGGCAAGTATTGTCACAGCATTTGGATAAAAACCACGTTACAAAATTATCGTTCAGAAGAGTAGGTGGAGTGGTCTGTCAGGAGCCCTCGGGATTAACGTTCAGCTGGGTTTGTTGGTGTTGCCACTCATTTCAAACGGTGGCCGTGCTTCTGCAGCATGCCACTTAACTGCTCTAACCACAGCGAGACAGCAGTAGATCTTGTTCAACAAGGCCAAGTGCAAGGTCCTGCATCTGGTTCGGGGCAACTCCCGCTATCAATACAGGCTGAGACACGAAGGGACTGAGAGCAGCCCTGCTGAGGAGGACTTGGGGGTACTGAGGGATGAAAAGCTGGGCATGAGCCGACAATATGTGCTCACAGCCCAGAAGGCCAACCGTATCCTGGGTGCATAAAAAGAAGCGCGGCCAGCAGGTCAAGAGAGGTGATTCTGCCCCTCTGCTCTGCTGAGACCCCACCTGGAGTCCTGCGTCCAGCTCTGGAGCCCTCAGCACAGGGAAGACACGGAGCTGTTGGAGCGGGTCCAGAGGAGGGCCACAAAAATGAGCTGAGGGCTGGGGTTGTTCAGCCTGGAGAAGAGAAGGCTGCAGGGAGACCTTATAGCAGCCTTTCAGTACCTGAAGGGGACCTATAGGAAAGATGGGGAAAATCTTTTTAGCAAGATGTGTTGTGATAGGACAAGGAATAATGGCTTTAAACTGAGGGAGGGTAGATTTAGACTGAACACAAGGAAGACATTTTTTACCATAAGAGCGGTGAAACATTAGAACAGACAGGTAGTGGATGTCCCATCCCTAGAAATGTTCAAGGCCAGGCTGGACAGGGCTCTGAGCAACCTGATCTAGTGGTAGATGTCCGTGCTTGCTGCAGGGGGGTTGGGCTAGATGACCTCTAAAGGTCCCTTCCAACCCAAAGCCCTCCAAAACAAAAAAGGTAGTAATTATGTTAAAAAAAAATCAGTTCTAATCGTATATGTCTTGTGGCTATGCATAATTTTTTTGTGAGGGCAATAACAGAAGCAACAGTCTGAAAGGTAAGAAATACAGAAAAATTAGCTTCACAGATGAAAGAGAAGGCATCTCATGAAGGCTGCTGATTTGAGAGTGGGAGAAACTTCTTTCTTATTTTCTGTTTCAAGGAGGGGAAGAGTTCTCATGGAAAAATTATATTTAGGTGGCTTTGGTTGGAGATTTCATGTGGCTGACTGTAAAATACCATCAGCTCTTTCAGGGCTTCTTGCAATGCTTTTTGATACAGGATAGACTTCCAAAGCAAAGTAACTCTTTTGGGTCATATAAAAATAGGATTTAAAGAGTAGAATTTCCATAGCAGCATTCTGAAGCTCATCCTGCCTGTTTAGCTGGCCCCGTGCCTTGTGCTGGGAGCATTTCAGTATGTTCTTGAGGAAAATGGTGCAAGGAGGAGGAGGTTTGCTAAGAACTAGCAAAAGTTTCGGCAGTCAGAGGGCTGTCTGAAAAAGATGGGCATCACCTAAGCCAGAAAAGAACTAGGTTGCTGGTACCTAAAATTAGAAAAAGATTGTACCAGATTTTTAAAAAGTAAACCACAGGACAAAGCAATCACTTCGAGATAATACGTTGTTTGTAAATGAAATCATAACATTGTATCTTAGAAAAAATAGGAAAAACATGTAAAATTCAGTTGCTAAATAGTAAAGAGTAATCTAAAGAAATGTCATTTAAGCAGAGCATGTGAATTAAAAGCTGAAAATAATTTCCAGTAAGTTCAGCCATGAAGTCCAAGTGAGTAGTTGTGCACATGCTCCCTGTAGTCAGTTGGAGGGGACAGACATATTCAGGTCAGTGCAGTGTATTTTCAGATGTCAGGATCTGTGATCTGTAGAGAGCAAGCAATAACTCTGCAGAGGGAAGACTACTCAAGAAAGAAAACAAAACCGTAATTATTTTGTATGACTTTAATTGCTGTCTCTTTCTACGTTTGTTCCATCTCCAGAAAAGGATATAGCAGAACTAAAAGAGCCATAGGAAATGACATCTCATTATATATATATATATATGTATATGTATTTATGTGCATATATTTTATATTTATATATAAAACAGTTTGCAGATGATGAGGGCTCTTCAGCAAGGCTGCTGGAGTAAATGCAACTGCAGTTCCTGAAGTGTAGCAGAATCGCTAGCTTCCTGAAGCTGAAGAAACTGGTAAGATTCACAGGTTGGGAGGGGAAAAATGTATGTGGAAAATTAGGAGCTGTTTAATAAAAGCTGATTACCCACAAACCATGATGGCAAATATGGTGGGTGAAAGCAACCATATCCAGGAGGAAGGAAAGTCTGCAATTAAACTAAGAATGAGTGTAAAACAGCTGGAACTGGTAACAATCAGTATAGCTAAGAATATATGAAGCGTAGGAGATTGATAAGAGAAGTATTCACTGAAGGGGGGGGGGGGAGGTGGGGGGAGAGAAAAGCCATAGTTACCAAGGCAAAGGTGCGTGTTCTCTGTCTTTGATTTAGCACTTCATACAGTTCATAAAAGAAAAAAAAAATGAGTGCTATGAATGCCAAAGGTGTTCCTCAGCATCTTCTGTAACTACTACCTGTAGCTACTATAAAACCAGTTTTAGTCTAGCAAAAAGAGACACAGCTTTTAGCTATTTTTCTTGTTAACACAAGAAAAAAATAATGTTACAGTAATTAATATGACAGTAATTAGCTCTGGCTCTTTGGGTGGACTTCTGTAAGAGCTGGTTGATAGGAGCCTTTAAGATCAGAATAGGTAACTCCTTTGATATATTAGTTAAATATAAGCTAAGTTTCCCTTGCGTTATCAGACTCAACACATGGTAACTGAGTAAGATTCCTTGCTCAGAAGGTCAGATGTTTGTTTTCTTTTGATGAAAACAAGATCATATCAAGCTTGCAAGCAGTTTCTGACTTTAGGAAGTATAATAGCAATACCTTCTTCAGAGTTTTATCTATTTTTCTGTCTACTCTGTTGACATTTCGTCTTTAAGGCTTCTCTCCAGCGATTTGTTCATGCTCTTGTTTATATTTTTTAGATTAATTGATTATTGGTTAAAATAGATTAACATACCTTGGAGGAGGTGTGGATAGTTAGGGCCTGGCGGTCGGAAGATGTCGTGCTGTACGGAAAGCTAGGCCCCCCCCTCCTCTCCTGATAACCAGTAGCGTTTAGCCCATAGGTGTAAGCAGACGGAAGTGACGCTGTAAACCTAAGCTATATAATACTGTGCTACCCGTCAATAAACGCCATTTGCCGTCCACCACATTGGTGTCTGCGAGCTGATGGCCCGAGCGGCCTGGGGTTGGTCGCCGTGCCGTTCCTGAACCAGGTCGCCACGCCAACAAAGGCAACAAGTGGTGCCGAAACCCGGGAAAGACTCGCCTGGAATCGGGTGAACGGCGGCCGGAGCGGCAGGACCAGCCCGGCGGGGAGGACGCTCCCGGACCAACAAGGAGGATGGAAGCCCTTGTGAAGGTCGTATTGCAATTACATAAGCAGTGGGGAATTGATTGTAAGCCCAAAGATTTTACGCTCGCAGTTGCGAGGCTTTTGCAAATTGGGGTCATTGACCAGCCGGTGGATATTCTCCACCCTGAGGTGTGGGATAAGTGCACTAAAGCGTTAGCCGAGGAAACGATGTCCTCGGGTTGTGGGAAAAAGCTTAAGTCGTGGGGGAAAGTCGTGCAGGCCCTGCAGAAAGCTATACAAGAGCAGGAGACCTGGAAGGCGGCAAAGAACTGTTTGTTAGCTACCCCAAAATTGGGAATCGGGGCAGCTACACAGACTTCGCACCCCCCAGACGATAACGGTTCTGCTGAGCCTAAAAATCAGCAAGAGGGCGACACGTCCCCTCAACTCCCGGACCCCGATCCGCTTACGGAGGGAGAGAAACAAGCTAAATCCTTCTGGGGCGGGTTAGCCGAGGAGGCTAGGGGCGCCGCGAAAGAAACAGAGTCTGATAAAGTCTGGGCCACACCACCGCCCTATGCGCCCCAAGATGGCACCGAGCACAAAGGGGAAAGGCGGGATGAAAATTCCTTTGGTGATAACAGGGAGGAAGCGCTAAAGTTATCAAGCGCACACAAAGGGGAGGCGGAGGAGAACAGGGGGGAGAGGAGCGGTAGGAGCGACCTAGAAGGGGAAAGGGGGGCCAGCGGGGGGCAGAGAGCCAACCGGCGCGTGCATTTCAAAAGATGCGCCTGTGAGGTGGGCACCCCGCCGAGCGGAGGGCGGGGCGGGCCCGGGCGGGGGGAGGAGCGGCCCGCCCATAGGGGAGGGGGCCAGAGCTCGGCAAAAAGGTACTGGAGACCGGAAGTAACCAGTCAGTCGAGTTCCGACTCCGAGTCAAACACTAGCGGGAATGAGTGGCTCGTAACTAATTTAAGTTTAGAAGAGAAGAAAACAAAGATAAATAAAGTCAAGAGCCAAAATATCCCCATCCAAATTAAAGAGAAACCGCGAGGGGGAGAAATCCCTCTCACGGACTGGAGGAAAATAAAGATTACGTGCGCCGACTGGACCCCATCGGCCGCACTAGCGTTCCCGGTCCGGGTGACGGACGGGGGACAGAGGGTCCACACACCGATAAACCCTAAGGATATACAAGCGATTGTTAAGGCAATCGCAGATAAAGGCCTTAATTCTGCCATTGTCTCCGCCCTCATAGATGGTGTCTTCGGGGGAGACGATATGCTCCCGTTCGATATAAAACAAACTTGTAGATTGATCTTTGACGGGGCAGGGATGATCGTTTTTAAACAAGAATGGGAGGACATCTGTGCGAGGCAATTGGCCCAAGTAACTGGGGCAGACCATCCACTGCATGGCTCCAGCCTGCAGTGGTTAATGGGCACAGATCCCACAATGATTACTCCCCAGGCACAAGCCCAGGGCCTGCGGGCCCATGAAGTCATTACAACTACTCGTGCGGCCAGAGAAGCTATTCACATAGCCTCTAAAGTCATTGCCAAACCATCGCCATGGTCCACAATTAAGCAAAGTGAAAGTGAGAGTTTCACAACATTTGTGGATCGTCTCCAAGCAGCGGTCGATTCATCAGCCTTGCCTGTGGAGGCAAAAGGCCCGGTCGTAGCAGAATGTTTACATCAGCAGTGTAATTCAACAACCAAAGAAATCCTGCGATCACTATCAGTGGGGTCGAGTATCGCAGACATGATTAAGCATGTCGCGAAGGAAGAGCATCTAACCCCGATCCAGGTGGCTGTTCGCATCATACTAGCCAGAATAAAACTAATGAAAACTGTGAGTTTTTGTTCACAGGACCAGATCATCAGACACCCCCATAACCCGCACACCCTGACGACAAAAGAAGATAACAAGTCAGCAAACGTTCTGTCCAAGCCTGGAAGTTCCTCACTATCAGAAGTTGTGTTACAAAATAGGAGGGGAATGGATATTCTTTTCTTGCGACAGGGAGGCCTCTGCGCTGCATTAGGGGAAGAGTGCTGTTTTTATGCTGATCACACCGGAGTAGTCAGAGATACCATGGCCAAACTTAGAGAAGGTCTAGAAAAAAGAAAAAGAGACAAAGAAGCCCAACAAGGATGGTTTGAGTCGTGGTTTAACCATTCGCCATGGTTAACCACCCTGATATCCACCTTGATAGGGCCGATCGCGATGATCGTAATGACACTAATTTTTGGACCCTGTATACTGAACAAGATCGTGTCATTCGTCAAGAGTCGGCTAGAGAAAGTTAACATCATGTTCGTAGAACACCAACAACTGCTTTAAAAATGTACCTACCCAGTGTTACCCTCAATCGTCCCTAAAAGTTAACTTCTACCCGTTTACTGTGCCTTATGTTTTCTATTCAAGTTTATAGCATATACTTTTTAACACTACTGTACAATATAGAATAAGAATAACAATAGAATTTTTAAGATTATATTTTAGCTAATTTACAAATGCATTTGTCTAAGGTACCTTATCTTTGTAATCGTAAGATTTTAATATTTACATTTTTTAAATTGTAGTTAAGGTTAAGTAAGGTTAAGTCTGGCCAGATATTAAGTTTAAGTCTTAAGGTTAAGTATTAACACTTTTATATTTTATATTAACCTATTTAGTTAAGCATAAGGAGGGGGGAAATGTGGATAGTTAGGGCCTGGCGGTCGGAAGATGTCGTGCTGTACGGAAAGCTAGGCCCCCCCCTCCTCTCCTGATAACCAGTAGCGTTTAGCCCATAGGTGTAAGCAGACGGAAGTGACGCTGTAAACCTAAGCTATATAATACTGTGCTACCCGTCAATAAACGCCATTTGCCGTCCACCACATTGGTGTCTGCGAGCTGATGGCCCGAGCGGCCTGGGGTTGGTCGCCGTGCCGTTCCTGAACCAGGTCGCCACGCCAACAAAGGCAACAAGGAGGAATAAGAATACACTCTGCTTCCTCCCACATGGATGTTATAATACCACTAATCTGTAGAGCCAGATTTCTCACATCTCGGCTGTGGTAGGAAGATGGATGGAGAAGGTTCTTTGAGTCAACCTTAGTGAAAACTGCCTGTGGGAGGATTTTTCTCCCCCCATCTTGCTCTCCCCACTGCATAGTCATGCCGTGAGCCAGATTTGTCTGACAACTCATGGGCAGAGAGATGGAGCAGGTTGTTTCAGATATTATCTGTTTTTTGTTACTTTTCAGCTGGATCTGTTCCTTGATTTACATGACAGAGTCTTGTAATTGGGATCATCAGCAGGTTTGAGTCAGGTGAAAGACAGCCACTGGACACTTGAGGAGGGATTTGGGCAAGGAGTATTGGCTGCTTGTTGGTGGCCGCCAGTCTCAGGTTACCTTAAACGTTTCTGTTCAAGACTACTTCTTGTTCCTAACATTTTAATAATTTGCAGGGAAAATTGAGGATATTATTGGCCTTGTTAGTTGTTATTATTTAGGTGACATAGACAGTGTTAGTGTACACACATAGAATAATTCAAACTTGATCACTGGAAGAACTCTTAGTTTAATAGTATTTCGGAAAATAATTGGGCAACAATTGCAATGCCTTTTCATCTTTCTCCAGCATTCTGTAACAGAGGTCTTAAAACTTTGTCCAGACATAGCAATTTTCTTTTTTTAATAATAGGTAACACACACACACACACTTTTTCATTTTTAGATACGGGTAATCATGACTGTTCTGTGAAAGAACTTTAATAGTGTGTGCTCCTTGTAGTGTGTAGCTCATATTTCTTACATAGAGATATAAAGTGAAGTGAACCCAATTGAACACCTGCAGGAATAAAAACTGAAAAGTCAGGGGAGAAAGGGAGAAGCCACCTCTGTGTGCTTGGGGTACATATCTATAGTACATTTTTTTCCTACTCCCTATTTGCGCAGATCAGAAAATGTAACTTTTTTCTGCAGTGTTCCCAGAGTTCCCAACTAGATAAAATGAGAAAAACTGAATTACTGTCCTCTGATCCTAATTGAAATACCACAAGATGCCATCTAAAAAGATGAGAAAGTCAATAACTCAGTTCCATTGGGTTTTAGATTGATGACCTTGATTTCTTCTCTACGGCTGTGCTGGAATCAGAAATTTATATTGCTTATATACCATTTAGACTAAAGTCTTTTTGGTACAATGGATTATTCTGAAGCTCTCTTCAATCTTTCAGTTGTTTCTTCTCTGAATGATGCTGCAGAATGGAAGTTCGGCCTCAGGTTTACTCTAAAATTAAAAACGAAACAATCAAAAAAAGCATAGTGAATCTGCTTTATATATGCTTTATATAGATAAAGCATAGTGAATATGAGCATAATGTCTAGAAAGTTCTCACAAATTAGGGTTAGCTAAGCTGCTTTTGGAATGGAACCATGCAATACTTGACAACATATAACAAAGCCACCTCTTTTCTCACATTATGGCATGCTTGCTGGATAACTCGATGGGCATGATGTTCATAAATGGGCACTGTTCATAAACAGCATTTTTGATGAAGAAATCAGTGTGGGGGATGCATCTGGTTTAATGTCTTTGTTCAGTTTAGTGGTTACTTCTGAGCATGTCTGGGCAGGCAAGAGAAAGGGACCCAGCTGCATTTCAGTGGCTGTGGCATGCCAGGTTGGGGGAGACCTCTGACGAGGGGAGGCTCCATCTTCCTGGGTGGAAGATCTCCTAGAGATCTTCCAGCAGGGAGCAGACTCAGCCTAACAGGCAATAAAGAGAAAGATTACTTTCCTGGCGGCCGGGAAGCCATTGGAAGTTTCTAGACTATAAAACAAAACTGTGGGAAAGGGTCTGCCTTGAAGGACTGCTGGACCAGAGATGAAGTTTTAAGTTCAAGGACTGTTTTATCTGGATTACCCAGTGGATCTCAGCTCTTGGTATTCAAAGTTTCCTTCTCCTACATTACTATGTCAAATTTTTTTATAAAACAAAGCTTTAGAATTTGGAAGCGTTGGTATTTTCAGATGTGCTTGATGTAAACTGAACATGGGACAAAGTTGGTATAGAGTCTTACCTCAAATGGCATAAGTAACGGCAGTGGTTGTAACAGTAGCAACCTGCTTTTAATTAAGTACAGGAAAGAATTGCTGGAAAGCTATCATGAATCTTTATTCAAATTAAAGCCAAGATCTGGTCAAACTTCAGTATAAATCTGTTTCTGTTGCTGACATTAAGACATAGCTGCCTTTGGTGAAGTTTTAATTTAGGGTTTGTTCAAACCTAGCAGTGGCTGCTCAGCTGGATGTTGTTTTATTTTGATGTCTGTTATTCTTTGCATCTGAAAAGATCAGAGGCTGAGAGTGACAGTGAAGTTTTCGTCATTTTTCCACATTTTTACAATGTGTTTATGAGCTACCTGTATGATCACTGCCAGGCTCTCATTTGACGACACCACAGCTTTAATTGCTTCCTGATTACAAGAGTGATACTGCACCTTGCTCTGCGCCTAGAAGCTCCAAGATTTTTTGGGTAAAATTTCATGCAGACAGATTTCCAATGCAACCTGCCAAAATATATATTATCTTGGAAGTTAAAGGTGTTGAACTTGGCTCTATCAGTGTCTGAAGAAGTACCTGCCAAAACCTACTGGATGCGCTGAGTGAAGAGAATGAGGGCAGCCCCGGGTAAAGCTGAGGCAGCTTTCTTGTGTTTGCTGTAGCTTGCGCGCGTCTCTCTAGGTGTGGCTGCTCCACTAGCGCATGCTCTGGGACGTGGCAGCGCTGCCACGCAGCTGTATGCCAGTGTGCTGGGCTTCGTAGTCTGTAGCTGGCAACCTTGTAGAAACTCTTTCCTCCTTGACTTTGGCAATAGAGAGTTCACGTCACTTTTTTTTTCTCTTGTTGGGCAGCTATGTACTTTGTGGCTGCAGCAAGTATTAGGCTTACCTTCTAATAGGCTGTGTCCTGTTATAGTTTTGTTCCTTCTCTTAATCTTTCTCCCTTAACTGTTCAAATTCACCAGCCTTTTGCCTGTTTCATGATTTATGGGCTCAATTCCTAGTGTAAGGGTGAGATAACCTGAATTGTTTCACTGAGTGGAAGCATTAATTCTGCAACGCCAACAATATAAATGCTAAATACATGGCTTATTGCTTTTTTACTAACTGATTTTTTTCATTACTTCCATAGTGATTAAGATATGTATGCAAATTGCACAGCAAATTAATCTGTTTGTAATATAAGTGCCTTGGAAGGTACAATCATTTGTAGAAGTGGCCATGATAAGGAAGTTGTTTCTGGCTGTCATAAAGTTTGTGACTGAAGTGAAAAACCTTGAAGGGATTATTCTGGGCTTTTCAGACCATCAAATTAGAAAATTTGTGTCTGAAGACAGCAGAAGGCTCTTGGTATTAGTAATGTGTTTCAGAAGTTGGCAGACAAGTAGTGCAAATGTTTCCGAATAAATAGCCTGACACAGAATTGAGTTACGTTTTTTATAAAAACTACTTAGATCAGTGCAAGTCTGCTCCTTAAATAAGTGGGAAATATGTTTTTAGAATAGTCTAGAAGAAGCTGTAATACAAATGAAAAATCTTATGCATTAGTGGAATTATGACTAGAAATGGAGTGGAATAACAAAATGAAAATTAAAATGAGAAGAATTTGTAGTCAGACTTTGGTTTTGCAGTGTTTAGGATTTAGCCTTGGAGGTGACAAAAGATGCGCGTTGTTCTCTTTGCGCATTAAAAATGCATTACGATGTTGACTAATAGGCTAGTCATGATAACCAAATAACTTAAGGCTTATCTTGGTGTAAGTAGCACTGTTTTTACAGCAGGAGGGTAATGTTTGTTTGCTTATTACATTTGACTTGTGTACCATTTGCATTTCTTGCCAAAGCTCTTGACAGGCTTAGCTTGAAAATATTTTGGAATATCTGTGTAGTTACTACTGGCATTTAAAAGAAAAAAGCTAAAAAATAAGCATTCCTTCCTGTATCTTTGAAGATTTTTTTTTTTTTTTTTTTTTTTTTTTTTACTGCTGCTATGTGTAGTTCTCCAACAAAGCCGTCTGCAAGATCTTGCAATACACTGGGTTGGTAACTAGGTTTTATCCCTTGGTAAACAACCAAAGTTATCTCTAAGAAAGAGGTTCCTCTGACTCTAATCATTTTAGACTACCCCATTAACTGCAAATGAAGTTTCATAGGTTGTTCTGCTGCTATCAGCATCTCCCTCCAGAAGCACAGAAGAGGGAAGGTGGTGGCGTGGAAATGCTGTGGGAGAAGGACAAAGCTGCGTGAGCAATGTCTGCCCTGCTGCCCCAACCTGGGTGTAGATTTTCTTACCTCAACTGGAGGTATGCAATATCTCAACAATACGGGCACCACAGAGGTGAGGGGCAGCAGGAGCTTGGCGGGTATCGATTGCTGCTGTAAAAGGTGGAGGCAGTAACTGGCCAGTGTGGCTGTAGGGCAGTCTGTGGGGAAGCTGCTGTTCACTTTTGTGTCTAAAGTTGTTTGCTCAGTTAAATCATTGCCACAGAATACACTGCTAGGAAGGAAAAATAACTGGTGATTGTAAAAAATAAATATATAAGAAATTGAAGGTGTTTCTGATTTGGGATGATATATTGAAAAGTAATCTCTAAAATGGTCTAGAGAATACTGTAGGGGAGTGAATTCATGTTTTCAAAAAATTAAGTACTGTAAAGAGAGAGCAAACTATGAGTAAGAAGCCTCAAAATTACCATTATAGCCATTTGGACCCTGACATATAATCAGAATGCATTAAAATAGTCTAATTTATAAAAGTTTGCACTTTGCATGCTAAAATCTAGGGGGATTAAACTGCAGACCAAATGTTCATTAATCTTCCCACTGAAGCATTGCTGTCTGGAGTGTAGCCACGTGGGTGATTATTAAATCTAAAGAAGGATTTAAGATTCAGAATGCATTTTGAAGCTTTTATGTGTGTTAGAACTTTTCTACTAACACCATGAATTGATCACCTTTGTGAGAAGTTAATCAAGGAAAAGATATTGTTGTGTTTTGACACACAAAGATTGTACTTTATAAGGGGGGAGAGAAGGTGCTGTATTTATCATAAAGGCTGACTTTTTAAGAAAGTTTTATTGGAATTAAAATATTTATAAGACTACAGTGAACAGCTGAATCCTACATGCCAATGGCTTGGTGTCTTACAGCTCTGTATAACCTTAGTACCACTTTCCAGAATACAAATGCATTATAATGAGTGATGAGATAGTATTGCTGTAACGGAAATGTCCAGACAAATAGTAACGCATTTTTAGTGTAAAAACAAAGCAAATAATTGCCCAAGCACTCCCATTTTCATGATACAGTGTCCCTGCCTGCATTTTCACTCATTTTCCATTATTACTGTCTTAAAACAGAAACACTTTGAGGGACAGATTGTCTTTTTGGGGGGGCAAGGAGACAATTTCTGTAACACCAAATGTGTTTTCATCACAAAGCAAGTATTATCTATCACATCAGCTTGCACTTAAACTTGACTGTGTTGTTCCATCCTTTTTCTCCCCAAATCATTTGAAGTCTTCTACTTGGCCAGTTTAGAAACGTTTGGGAAGTGTTCACAGCACTTGCCTTGAGGTGCTTTGTACAACGGTCTGGACCATGAATCTTTGTGAGCTTCTCTGTCCTCGTTGTAAAGGGAGGTTCCTCCAGGGAACGCTTCAGAGCAGAGCCTGCACTGAGGGCTCTGAGTTGTCCTCTGGATGAGTATGCCCTTTCCCAGCACGTGGAGAGGGGTCTAAAGCGGGTGAGTTGCACAGCTAAACGTGGGTTGTAGGACTGTTTGTCCTTATTCTCCTCTGAATAGTTCCTTTCTCTTAATGCGTAAATACAGGTGGAGACTCGATACTGAGACTTGTCATTTTTCTCTTTGCTGAGAGTTTAGACATTGCTAAGTTAAGAAATACATGGAATTTTACTCCTTTAGTCTTCTGGATTGCATTTCTTCTTTATTCACTTGTCTCCTGACATACAGTTCTTGATGTCTACAGCAGTTTTTACCTTGTTTTCTCCTGTTCAGCCTCTTTGTTGTTACTTCCATCATTTTAGTAATGATGGGATTATTTTTTAAAAAATTGTTGTGGATTATCCTAGCAGCTATTGGGTCACACAGGAGACGGCAGGTGCAGACAGCCTTTGGTTTTGGGATGGGAAATACACAGCTGTGGTTCTGTCTCGGGGACCCTTCTTTCTGCCACTTTTGCACACTACGGATTCTCAGAATCTCTAATCCTCAAAAATACTGTTAAAACAACGTCCCCCTTCATGGGATGCAAAAGAAGGTTTTTTTCCTTAGATGGGAAGGGACTGAGTTTTCCCATGTATGTATTGCTTCCTTAAATCCTGGGGAACATAGTAGGAGAAAGATGCTGTGTTAAAAGGTGAGACATCATCAGTAAGCCTTGCAAAGGCTTAAGAAGGTCTGCTCTTCTCTTTGTTAACCAGTGACTACCCACGTTCTGCAGTATTCATGGTGCCTTAGCTCTTTTCCAGTTTCCTTAGACCACAGAGTGAACTCAATGCTTTCATCTTTCTCTCCACCCAACAACACCCCTTCCACTCCACTGAAAAATAAACCACCAAACCTAAATAGTACAGGGAAAGAAAGTTCCAGGTTAATTGCTGAAGTTGTCAGTTTACTGACATGTTTCTGGTTGCTAAAAAAGAGACAGAAAAAAAATAATATTATGTGATGACATTTCAGGTGGCTTCAGCCCAATTTCTGTGTGCTGATGTGCTTTTTGAGCATTCATCTGCACTGGCAGAATATATAAATTTGAAATTAAAAAGTGGTCTCGGTGAGTAGAAAAATATATTCTGAATCGGTGTCCTTCTCATTTTAAATGAAAGTACTTTGGTGGTGGAGAATAGGGACCAAAAGGATCTCAGCAGAGCTGCTCTGACTGTAGGCTAAATAGAGATAGGGTAGTGTGTTTGTTCAAATTAAAAGCTATTAATCTATACTGACATGAAAATGGTTAATGTAGGAGAACATTAATGATAATAAGGAAGTGAAATAGCCAATTCTTCTTATCTCTGACGAAATGAGCCCCAGTGCAATATCAATGAAGAAAACTGTCACTTACATAACTTCCACTTCATGGTCAAGTGGAATAAAAATCAGAACCACAAGTGAATCTGGAGGAAAATTCAGTGAAGTGAAGGACTGTTTTCCATTTCTTGTTGTACTTGCCCATTTACTTCTCTTTTTCTCAAAGTTAGTGCAAGAAATTGCATCTTCTATTTAGAAAGATTGTATCCTAAGAGATAAATACTATCATAAGAGATAAAGTGCTGGGTTTTGTGTATTTTGTACAGCACTAAATAAACACCAAAAAGTCAGCAAATTGAGTTCCTTAGCAAGGCAGATGAAAATGTGGGCTGCTGATTTTGAGCAGCTGTGTGTTTTTCTCAAGTTTGCAGGTACCAAAGGAGGTAGTTATGCATAAACTAATAATCATCCGTGATTGTGAAATAAAAAAGTAGGCTAAGTAAATGATTTTTCTAGTCCTTTCCACATGGCTGTGTTTGCTACTCAAATATGTGTGTGTATATGCTTCCTTTTTGAAATCTATTACTTTCAGTCTGCAGTTTCCACTTTCTTTTTTCCGCTTTATTATTTTTAGTTGCTTTTGTTGTCCTTTACCTTTTTCCCTCAGTCAGGGCCAGACACCTTCCTGCAGGAATTTGTTTGCTGGAAAATGAACGGCCACCACAGTGTAGTGACAGTAAGCCTTTTTTCAGCGATACCTCCAAGACATGCTGTGTTACATGTTCAGCTTAACAGCCTTTTTCTGGCTTATGGTAACTAAAATAGACCCGTTGAAATTCTCGCGCCCGGAGCTTTCCATCGGTCTCCAAAGGGAGGAGTTCTGGTCAGGCAAGATCAGCATACTGAGGAGCAAGTTTTCAGCTCTTTCACAAAAGCGGGAAGAAACTCTGGAAGCAGGGTGTCAATGAGTTCCTCATGCTTGCTGAATTTCATTTTACTAACCAAGAAAGTGCACTTTGACAAAAAGAGGCTTTGCTAATTACTCCTTTGCCAAATAGACAGCGGTGGATATAATCAAGGTCAGTAAGCACATTGCAGCCTTACACAGTGGAGGAAGAAGTTCCTTACGCGGTTAAGGAAAACCTCTGCTTTGTATCTTCATGCTGAAATAGTTTCATGTCTTCTTTAATTACTGAGTCTTGAATAAACTGGGAAAATAGCATAAGAATAGGTTGTTGGTAACTAGTCTGGCTTGGTGACAAGGCAACCCCTGCATTTAACTTGGAAGCAAGCAAGTGTGTGCTTCAAAGCATAAAAGTCTTCTCCCTCGCTTTGGGGTTGTGTATTGTTCAGTATAAAATACTTTCACTTGTGCTTATGGTCTGCATCGGTCAATACATTAAAAAGACAGATGTTGAAAACATCTCATGTCTAGCATGGAGTTTAGGTTGCTCTTGCTATGACAGTAATTGACATCTTCCCCTGGGCAGGCTTGCAGCTGGAGTACCATTTCTGGTTTGGAACTACTGAACTTAGTTGTTCTAGGTACCGTCTGTGCAGTCTGTTCTTTCTCCTGTATCTGAAGGTTTTGAGAAGAATCTATGGAGATAACATGGCGTTTTTAGCAGGAGAGGTAGCTGTTGGATAGAAGAGCCTAGACCTGTACAGAAATTGTTCAACCCCCAGTGACATTTACGCAGTTATTTCCACAGTTACATAGGAGTGATGAAGGGACTGCATATTTGTGATTTCAGAAGTCATGGCATTGTCTACAACAGACTTAAAATATCGTAGCCAGGAGGAAAGGAATATGCAGAGGGAACAGTGCTTTCTCCTTAGCAGCACGTCAGATGTCCCAGTCCCATTACTGAACACAGAATTACAGAGACTTGTTTTAACAGCAGGCTGGTTTTATGTTTCAACAAATCAAGCATCACAACATTTTGAAATATGCAGATCTGTTTCTGCTGTCTTTTACCTGTTTATCAGCTAATTTCTCCCTGCTGTAGACAACTGGAAGAAGAGAAGTCATTTTTTTAGGTGTGTGCGTGTGAATACCCTCATGCAGGGTCTAGCATGAAGGTTGTCGAGCCTCATCTTTGGGAAAGAGGATTTGCCTCTCTGTGGCTGCCAGTGTTGAATATGTGGCTGTGGATGAGCCCACACAGATCTCGAACCACACGAGCATTCAGTGCCCGTGTGAGCAAAGTCACTTGGGAGGGCAGCTGGACCACTTTGGAGCTGTACATCCAGGTGATATTTGGAAAATAACCCCTCCAGAGTGCTGGTGCCACCTGAGGGTCAGTACCGTGGTGCACAAAGTCTCTCAGCACGCTTCAGCCAGCCAGTGGACTCTGGGGCTTCGTGGAAGGGGAGACTGTACTTGTAAAGAGAAGATAGCAGTGGCTGTGGCAAGTAGAGCTGTTGCTAAATTAATCCACAACTCTGCTCGTATAGGCGACAGTACATAACTTGTTATGTCTCACAAGGGTGCTGAAACTATTGTTCCTGTTGTCAGCCTTGAAAGGAGGATAAATATGCTTGTTCCAAAAGGGCATCTGGATAACTGTAATAAATGAATCCAGGAGAAAACATTGCTTCTGGGTGAAATAGTTTTGTGGATTTTTTATGGTGATTGTCGCTGTAGCTCTGTTTGTTCTTACGCCCAAGGCACGAACCTTGCAGTACATGAGTCTGTGAAATACGTAGCCATCAGGAACAGAAATTTGGGAAGGCTTTGGGCAATTGCTTGTGCCAAGTTGAAAAAAGAGGCAAAGAAACAAATCCTGGTGCACAGTGTTGTGTTGTATGCTTACAAGCATGTAAGCCTAGAGAAGTAGAATACATTTTAATCTGCAAGAGTTTGGGTTTTGGTGTTTCTTTGACAGATAGCTGGTTGCTAAGATGTGGGAAATGTCCAAAGTGCAGCTATGATATTGCCTAAAAGAGTTGAAGAAAACAAAGTAAATCTTCTAAAGGTTTCAACTTCTGATGGTTTCTGAACCATTACTCTTGATAAGAATAAATAATAGCTTAATATACTCCAGAAGGGTAGTAGACATGATTATGGCGCTTCAGATGATGATGGTTTATTGCTTTACATTTTAATGGTTTATTGCTTTACATTTTAATTCCTTAACTCACCTTAATGTAATGTGATATTTAAGGAGGCTTCAAAAGCAAACAACAAAACTTGCTGTTAATCAAAATTTAAGATTTTTTTGTTTCGGCATTTTTTTGCCCCCTGAATTAGGGAAAACCTTACAGTGTGGTATAAGTTTAGGAGAAGAAACCTGTGATTAACAAAATCATGACAGAAATATTTAAATAGAGAAACAGGAGTTTATTAGTGTGATCTCTTAAAATA